>NC_080696.1:7588993-7892023 GCF_030445035.2 Dasypus novemcinctus
CAAATAGAAAAGCTCAGTAAAGGCACAAAAACAAAGACCAACCAAGTTGCAATCCTTATGGTTTTCCATAACCCACTATTCTATAATTAAGAGTGTGGCATGTCAATAGGACCCTGTGTAGGCCAATTATATTTTTAGTAAAAGATACTTCTCAATTATTTATGAAAGCAACTTTGACACTCTGGACATACAAGGAGAACACAATGGGATTACTTATTGTTCTTCTCACATTACACAGAAGTCTAGATTACTGAGCTCTTCACAAATCCTCGAGTGATCAATAGAGCCCTGAACTAGGAGGCCTCAGCTGCCCCAAACCAATTGTTCGGTAGGATTCAGTTTCCTAATTTAAAGAATGGTGGGATTAGGATGATAATATGCTAAATGGGCTAAAATCACTGAAGGTTATGAAACAAGTCTCAACTTTCACCAGACCAGAACACAACAGGTCTTCAAAGATCTAGATCACCTTTTGGCATTTCAAGTTTAACAGTCACTTTCTGTTTAACAAGGTGTCTCTGGACTGGGATTAATCATTTTGGTAAAATCAAAATGGTTTTCCTCCTTCACAAACATTTTTATTCCCAGCTGTGATAGGCCCCAGCTCAGTCTTTCCACAGAAAGCACCCCACTAAAAGCAGAAAACTCTTTAACCTCACTGCAAGCCTTGATGAGGGCAAAGAGCCCCCATGCTGACACAAGAATTTCAAGGCCTGCAATGCACACAGTGGCTGGGATGAAGCAGCTGGCTGAATAGCATTATCGCCTTATATTGTAATAGAAGTTGCTTCAAGATGGTGAATGGCTAGGGCAGCGATACAAGGCAGCAGGGGTCTGGCTCCTGGAACGTGGTGAACAACTCATTCCATATCTAGGCCACAGAACTTCAGGCATACCTTTAAGAGAAATTGTAGGAGTCACGGAGAAATGCCACAACAGCGCTATATAACAAAGAGCCCCCAAACGTCACTAGCAGACGGTAATAAAAATCTCTTTAGCCACAAGTTTGTGAGGTCCAGTTGATCTGTGCTGAGTGTGTTTGATCTTACCTGAGCTTGTTCATACAGCTGTGGTCAGTTACGGGTCATGGGTGGCACCGCTGACCTTGGTGAACTTGCTTGTATCTCTTGCTATCGAGCTGCCAGCTGATCTATGATGATCTTGACTGAGTTGTTTGGATGATTGGGGTGACTCAGCTCTGCTCCATTACTGTCATCCTTTTTCTGTCCACTCCAAGCGTGTTCTCATAACCATGGCAGAGGAACAGGAGGAAATCTGAAATGCAAAGTGCTTTCTCAAGCCTCTTTTTGGGCTATATCTGCTAACATCATATTGGCCAAAGAAAGTCCCATGACCCCTAATATTGAAGATGTGGAAAAATAGACTCTTCCTTCTTAGTAAGTCACAAGGTGAAGTCCTAAAGCCAAGGCCATGGATAAAAGGAGTGGTGAAATATTCAGATTATTAATAGAACCAATCAACCACAAAGGAGATTTGACTAGGTTCCCATCCTAGTTTTGCTACTAGCAACCTGTGTCCTTGGTAAAGCCACTTAACTTCTCTGGGTCACAGGCTTATACTAAGTAAAAGGAAAGAGTTTGACTATGTAATTGCTACAGTCCCTTTCCAAGACTTCTAAGTCTCAGAGGGTTTGACTATATAATTGCTAACATCTCTTTCCAAGATTTCTGTAGTAATCTCTGGATGCCTGTGTTTTAGTTTCCTAGGCTGCTTAAAACAGATACCATGAAATGGGTTGGCTTTAAAAAAGAGGATTTATTAGCTTACAGTTTGAGACTGAGAAAACATCCAAATCAAGGCATAGGCAAGGCAATGCTTTCTTCCTGAAGACTGGCTCCTGGCGATCCTTAGCTCCTCTGCCACATGGCAAGGCACATGGCAACACCTACTAGTCTCTCGCTTCTCTTCCAGGTTTTGTTGCTTTCAGGCTTTCTCTCTTTCTCTAAGTATTACTCTGTTTATAAAGGACTCCAATAATATGATTAAGATCCATCCTGAATGAGGTGGATCACACCTTAACTGAAGTAGCCTCATCAAAAGGTCCTACTTACAAAGAGTTCACACCCACAGAAATGGATTAAATTTAAGGACGTGCTTTTTCTGGGGTACATATAGCTTCAAACACCATAGCCTGTGAAATGATTATAAAAGATTTTTTGAAATACATTTCAAGGATAGAAGAGGTAGAAAATATGGGAGTAAGTTAGCAAATTGCACCATTTCTGGAGAAGTCTATGGGGGAATGGATAGAGAAGAAGGAAAGGGGATAGAGCTAGGAGTCTGATTATGCTCACCCCTGTTTTAAGAGCAGATTTCCTCTATGGTCAGTTTCATGGGGTATTTGGATGTGCCAAGGTGCTTACACAGAAGAGCTCTCTCAGAATGCATTTGGCTTTTGATTTAAAATAAAATTTAAAGTGCAATGCAGGGGAGCAGGTGTCACTCAGTGGTTTGATCAGCCCCTGGTACCTCCTAAAAAATGCAATGCATGTTAGGAACTGTGCTTGATAAATCCCTTGAGCTCTAGCTTCTGTTTTCTTCTTTTATTGATTCAGTATTTGTATTCCTATATACCTTTAAAATGAGCAAGGAGGAGGGAAATTACAGCTGGAAAATTCTGTCTTCCCAGAGAATGTCATCTGTTATACATCCCCTGAGGAGAAAACTTTGAGAACTTCTCTCCCATGATCAGGATAATATCAAGGGTACTGGCAGATCCTAGCAGGCCAAACTTTTAAGCCCCACCTCTTTCTTTAAGTATTTCCAGTATCACTTCAAGGCTCCAACCCTCTTCATTTGAGCATCCACAGCCCACCTTGGCTCTAACACCCTCTCAGCCCTACATGTTAATTATCCCCCCACACACACACACATGCCACTCGTCACTCTGGAAGGATTCTAAGTTTTTCAGTCCCCCAGGTACCAAACACAAGACTCTGTACCCATCAGAGTGTTCAAAAGTATTATTTGTTGATAAATGCATCAAAATCCACAACAAATCAGAAAATATTCAATAGGAGAGAGCCAACAAATACCACAATCATGTTACATGGCCCAAATGTTACAAATGGAAAAGACAAAGAGCACTTCGTTGACAGGGTTCCAGATGTTTTGGTCTGCAATTTATTTTTTCCTTTCCTTTCTGGAAAGAATGCTATACACAGTTAACTAATAAGCAAGCGGAATAGGCTAAGCACTTAACATGCATGGTCTCATTTAAAATCTTAAACCTTTCAACAGAAAACTGGTTTCCCTGTGTTTTATATGAGAAGGCTGAAATTCCAAGAGGTTAACTAAGCTATCCAAGGTCATATTTATTAAAAATGTAAGCATTCTAGAGCCTATGTGGAGAGAAAATCATCCACTTTGTGTAAATCTATGGCAAAGTTTTAATTTGTGGTTATCTTCTTAGACCTTTGTAATTGCTCTATGCTAGTTGATAGTTGGTCACAAGATAAATTTAATGTTAATATAATTTCCAAGCACACATAATTAATTTAGAAAAACCTGCCGAATTTATAGGCATGCATCATACTCCACGACCTGGTAGAAAGTATCAGGAATTTATCCCCACTGTGAACTAACTGAATTCTTCCACAATGGCATGAATTAACCAATGTATTTCTGTTTAGTTCTTCTGGAATATTTTCTACGTTGACCTAGAAATACACTGCTTACCATTTTACTCATTTTCTTTAGACTTCAGTTGCCAAGGGTAACCACGAATTATAAGATTGAACAAGTATACTACATTTTACTTGAGTGGCTTGTGATTTTGTACTTTGGGTTCATGTTCCCTGGAAATTATTTACCTACAGGGGTCCCTCCTTCCCTGGGTTGTGGAGGAATCCAAATAGTCTGAATCTGCACCACCTCTGCGGGGACTTTCTGAGTCTTATCACTTTTGGCACAGTTTTTGCTTTCATTCATCGGTCCTGCGTACCCATTTCACAGAGCAAAGGTGAACGTGGATTCCTTGTGGCTAGTATTTTTCCTCCAGCGAGCCCCTTGAATCTTTGACTTCCTGCCTTATCCCCAGGTCTTGGAGTGAGTGTTCCTGGTTCCTATTTCAGAAGTGGAGCCCCTGACCTTAAACAGGGACTTCAGTTTCACCCCCCGAAAGCTCACAACTTGAAGGCCTCTTCTCCCCTCCCTCCAGGACATTTAAAAACCCACCTCCCAAGAAAGAGCCTGCTAAGCTACCCTGTGGGGCTCTGCCTTTGAGTGCCTTTGTTACTTCTGTGACTTAGGGATTTCCTTTCCTTTTTTTCCAAAGAGCTATAAATTTAAGTAAATGGATATGTTTTGTTCATCATTTCCATATTCTTGGAGAAGAAAAAGGAATTTCCTACTCAGCCATATTAACCCAAAGTCCCATTGCAATTTGTTCTACGGAAACTTGGAGAAAAACAAAATAAACAAAAACTGGAATGATTGGGATATGTAACGGAGTTCCATTTTCCCACATGTCATTTTCCGACCACCCTCTGGTGACCTGACTGGCCTAACTCAGTAATTTTCATAGGCTCCTGTCATTTCTATTCTTAGCTGAAGTAAAAATTCATGAGGTTATTCTCATCTGAGGCCCTGCAAGGTTGCTCCAGCTCATTTTAAAATGACGCATTCTATGTATGTATCTTTTAATGCTTTTGTTATTATTTTAATAACCTCTTAGTTAATTGATTATGTGGAGGTTAAAATACCATAGTCTCTGCAGTAATTATTATAAAAATTTCCTGGCGCTGGAATTCCACATTCAAAGTTCTGTATTTTTCTTTCTTTTTATTTTAATTGGATTTTGTTTTTATTTTAGAATGTTATTTTTCATGCCAAAATTAAGATAACATTACCATAAAAATAAGAAATAGAAAAAATAAAAAGACTCATAATCCTAACACAGTTTGTATTTTAAATTGTTTCCTTTTGCAATTGCCTGTATTCTCAACAAATGTTCTCACAGTTATAATTCATAGTATAAATACAACTGCATATAAATTTTTTCCATTTATCACAATAGCATAACTATTTGTGCTTGTCTCCATAGCCAGTACATTTGATGGCTGCATCATATTTAAGTGGAAACCACATGTTTTATTATATATAATTTCTTTGGAATCATTTAGGTTTTGTTGATGTTTTGTTGTTTCTTTGCTTGCTTGTTTATATTTTATTATGTTCCCTAATCTTTAGAAGAAAATTTCAAAAATGTTCGAGCTATATAATTACATTACCAGATTACCTCCCAAAGGCCAGGAGAGATATTTTTAAAAGCTTAAAAGACAATATGAAGGAGTGGAGTGGGAGGAAGAGATGAGATGTGGAGGTGTTTTCGGGACTTGGAGTTGTCCTGGGTGGTGCTGCAGGGACAGTTACCAGACATTGTATGTCCTTCCATGGCCCACTGGGTGGACTGTGGGAGAGTGTGGGCTATGGTGTGGACCATTGACCATGAGGTGCAGCGGTGCTCAGAGACATATTCACCAAATGCAGTGAATGTCTCATGATGATGGAGGAGATTGTTGTTATAGGGAGAGGAGTGGGGTGAGGGGGGTGGGGAGGTATATGGGGACCTCATATTTTTTTAATGTAATATTAAAAAAATAAAGAAAAAGAAGACAATATGGAATGAAGTTTTAAACATAGAAAGCAGATTCTCCAGGAAAAGGGAAAAGATGAAATAATTTAAATGTCTAATGAGACAACAAACTGAAGCAAATAATCCTGTGAGTATACAAAGGTGACATAACCTATACAGATAATATAATTACTCAAGTGAATTTTAGCAGAGAAATGTAGCTGTTCATCCTTAGTGAGATATATTCCATGACTAAAAAGCACTTCAAAAAAGTCATAAGTTTCTCATGACTAATTTATTGGTAGGTCATAATATTAAAACTATTTCCGTATAATGTAGCACAAGAAAATAAATATTTTAATGTTATCAGAAAGCAAAATTTTCATTGTAATAGAAACGATATAGCCATATAAAATCAAGAGAAGTAGGAAAAATCCCATAATGTTAAATTTACATTTGAGACATTAAAGTGTAGCGGTTTCCTAGTTGTCCACTGAGTTGGCCTAGGAGCAAGAACATCTCAGGAGCAATGGGTGCTTCTAGCTTCTAGCACAGATTAATCCTTCTCTACTAAAGGAACCATAGTTCCTTAGAGACATGGCTGAGTCCATGTCTGGGGCAGGGAAGATACAAGGAATATCTGAAATAACTTGTAGCTAAAAAGTGAGGAAGTGCTCCAAAAATAATGAGGCTAGGACTATTGTACTATTGGTGGGTATGTAAAGTGGTGCGGCTGCTGTGGAAAGCAGCTGGGCAGTTCCTCAGAAAGTTGAACTTAGCATTACCACATGACCCATCTATTCCACTTCTAATTATATACCCCAAAGTCTTGAAAACATCGGCTAAGGCACTGCACACCAATGTTTGTAGCATCATTATTCACAATAGTCAAAGACGGAAGCAAACCAAGCATCTGTTAACAGATGAGTGGATAAACAAAATGTAGCATATACAAAACAATGGAATATTTTTCAACCAAAAAAAGAGCGAAGTTCCAATAAATGGTCCAACATGGATGAACCTTTTGAGTCTTTGCCCGGATACAAAAGGGCAAATATTGTACGATGTCACTTAAGTGAAATACCTAGAATAATCACATTCATGGAGACAGAAAGTAGATTACAGGTTACCAGAGGCTGGGATTGGAGGTGGAGTGGGGAAGGGTAGAAGAAATGTGAGTTATTGCTTAATGGGTAGAGAGTTTCTGTTTGGCATAAAGAAAAACTTTGGGCAGTGGAGGTTGGTGATGACAACGCAACATTGTAAATATAATTAATATCACTGAAAGTATCACAGGAAAGTGGTTAAAAAGGAGAAAATGTGTGTCGTGTTACGTTAGTGCAGTAAAAATTTTAAAAGAAAAATATTTAAAAAGTAATAAGGACAAGTCAAAAAGACCTGGAGACTTGCCTGAAAGAATTCCCACTAGCCAAACATGGGACAATTTGAGCATTAAAAAGAGAAATGGCTTCAACTGATTTAAACACAAGGAGTAAATACAAATTTATTGTTCATAGTTATTAATATTTTAAGAGTGAGAGCAAGAGAGAAGGAAAGAAAACCTCATTTGCCCTCTTTTGAAATGGTTATTACTCCACCTCCTTACTCAGAAAATGTGTCTTTTAAGGAAACATATCAAACACTTCCCCTGCTTTTTTTAGGTAGAACTCTTAATTCCTCTACATGTGATGAAGGAAAGCTCTTCCTCACAAAAGAATGCCAGCTAAAACTGAAAGAATTAGAAATTTACCATTTACCCCCAGGAAACAGACAAGGATCATCAATTACCTCAAATATAAATGCAAAGGGAAACCTAATCAATATTGACTTCTGATATTTCACACTTAGCCAAGTGAGTAAATAACATCACAATAGCAGCACCTGACACTGAACCCATTGACTTGGCACAAAAGAGCTCCTTTGGAATATTCTGGCCCAAACAGTTTTTTAACCTCCATCTAATTGAGCCCGTAGGCTAATTTACAGGAAATGCCAGTTTCCTAGGACCAACTCAATACCACAAGGAAATAATCAGACAAATACAGAATGTGGGATATTCCAAAAGAAAACTAGCCAGGTCTCTTCAAAAAATCCAAATCATAAAAATGTTTTAAACATAAATAAATCAAGTGGAAGAAACGAGAAAGACATAATAGCCAAATGCATTATGTAAAGTTTGACTGAATTCTAGTTTAAAAGAAAAAGCTAGAAAAGATGTGGGAGGAGGGCATATTATTATGGAAGTTTGAACATGAATTGGTGTTAGGTGACACTATAGAATTATTTTTAATTTTCTTAAAATGATAAAGGAAATTTATCATTTATGCCATAATGTAGGAGAATGTCATTTTTAGGAGCTACATGGTGAAGTATTTATGGATGACGTGTCATGATGATTGAAATTGATTTTCAAATGATTCAGCAAAAAATATTGATATGAGACAATAGACAATGCACGTGTGGCAAACGGGAAAAATCAGCGAAAGTTATTTTCAGGTATTTTTTTGTGTTGGTTTGGTTTGGTTTTACCTGTACAAAAAGTGCTACAGAAAGTTCCTAGTGCATCCATCCTTATATGTTGGTGCTTTTATTTCTAAAGGCCAGTTTCCCAAAAGCAGAATTGCTGGGTCAAAAGCTATTTTTTTTTTTCTTCTTATAAATATTTTCAAATTATTGTCCAGAGTCTTAAAATGTCAATTTCCCACCAGATGTGATTGTGACTGCTTGCTTTTGGAGGAAAAAAAAATAGGCATGCAAATGTTGGCTCTTAAAAAGGTGTGTAAGGAAGCAGATGTGGTTCAAGCAATTGAGCTCCTGCCTACCACATGAGAGGTCCCTGGTCTGGTTCCCAGTGCTTCCTGGAGAAGATGAGCAGGACAATGAGCTAGCAGGACAGGCAGGCACAGTGAGCTGATATAACAAGATGATGCAACAAAGAGGAAAGACAATGAGAAACACAAGAAACCAGGGAGCTGAAGTGGCTTAAGCAATTGAGCATCTCTGTCCCACATGGGAGGTCCCAGGTTCGGTTCCCAGTGCCTCCTAAAGAGAAGACGAGCGGACACAGAGAGCGGACAGTGAGCCCAAACAATGTGGGGCTAGCAGGGGGGTGGGGGAGGGGTATAAATAAATAAATAAATCTTGGGGGGAAAAAAGGTGTGCAGTTGCATTTACCTGATTGTTAGAGTGAGCACTATAGACACACACACACACATACAGTGTATATTTGCATTTCTTTTCCTATGCATTCTTGTTTTCTGACCTATTATTTCACAGGAAAAAAGATTATTTTTATTTCAACAAGTACATCCACCTTTTTTTCCTTTATACCTTACGGTTGGCTGTCTTGCTTAAGAAACTCTCTATACCCCATGACTATACAATTATTCATCTGGATTTTCTCCTAAGTTTTTTGTTGCTTTGTATATTATATTAAGGTCTTTGATACATTTCATTGGGTGAAATGATTTGTAATGTCCTTTCCAAACTGGGTCCTTGTTCTGTGATTTTGAAGCTTACTTTATAGGTGTGCCGTGGACGTTAGGTTAGCAAGGCCTCTGTGCGCATCACTTAGAGCTGTGCGGTGCACAGTAGGTTAGCAAGGCCTCTGTGCGCATCACTTAGAGCTGTGCGGTGCACAGTAGGTTAGCAAGGCCTCTGTGCGCATCACTTAGAGCTGTGCGGTGCACAGTAGGTTAGCAAGGACTCTGTGCGCATCACTTAGCGCTGTGCAGTGCACAGTAGGTTAGCAAGGCCTCTGCTCACCACTTAGTTCTCTAGGATGAAGCAACACTTAACCTCAAAGCAGCATTCCTTTGCATTTTGAATATGGCTCTATTATTCTCATCAAATGCATCGTAAAGCTTCAGAAACCGTTCTCTTTCCTAGCAATCCCGTTGAGATGACTGCCTGCGGGAAGGAGGTTTTAAATCAGCGCTTGTCTCGTCAGGAGAGGCACACGCTTCCCAGTCTGAAGGTCAGCTGGAGCATACATTTTAGGCGTTCATCTTTCCCCTTCCTCTCTCTTCCTCACTAGAGAGCACTAGTAGAGTGGCAGATGGCACCTAAAAAGGGGGTATCGTCGGGTGTTAATTTCCTCAGTGTCCCCCAAGCTGCCTGTCTGGGAGTCCGAGGGCTGCCATGGCAAAGTACCCCAGCGGGGTGGTGACGCACCAGCAACGCCTCGTCTCGGCTCTGGAGGAAGTCCAACAGGGCGGCGTCCGCGGCCACGCGTGGTCCTGGCTGCTGGGGTGACTCAGCCTCGGTGGCTTGGGCGCAGCGCACATCACTCGGCCTCGGCCTCATCACCTCTCCGTGTGTCCCTGCCTCCTCTCCCTTCTTAGAAGGACACCAGGCCCGTCGGGCTCAGGGCCCCTCTGTCCCCGCATGACCTCGTTTTAGCTCGCCTAATCCCATCTCCAGCCCTGTTTCCAAATAAGGTCTCACTCCAAGGTCCTTGGGATTAGGACTTCAACAAATCCTTCGGGGGCACATAATTCAACCCGTAACACTACCCCTACGAGAAATTTATTAGAAAGTGAGCTAAGGCCTTCTCTTGAGCTCTGGTCAGCCAATCCCATCGCCTCCTGACCTTGTGGAAAAACAAGATAAATATCTGTCTGCTCATTCTCCAGAAGCACTTTTTTAAAGTTCTGTCTTTGTTACTCCACTGTATCTTATCATTCGCTCTTTTCCATTTGTTTCCTTAGAAAATTGGTTCAGGTTGTATTTGGTTATTAAGTCAGTGTCCTGGCTCATTTTACATTTTTGCCACATTTATATTATACTGTTTTTTCTTCTATTTATAAGCTAACCATCATAAGTAACTTTGATTTCTCCTTGGTCTCTAGTTACTTTATGCACCTAATCTCCTGTAACTAGATCAAATCACCACTTTATTTCTTAAAGAGAGTTGAAAAAATGCCAGTGGCACAATAGTGTACCAAGTGTAAACTTCAACAACATGTTCAGAGCTGAGCACACTTGGACTTGGCTGTTTTGCCTTTCCCTGTTCAACCACCCAGAGTTCACAGAAGCGATGAGTGGCCAATGTCTTCGAAAAGCAAGTTAACTCAGCAACTTACAAATTGGAGAAATCAGCCCATAATAAAACAAACTTTCTGCCAATGTTCTCATTTATTTATATCTGCGTATAATGTGGCAAGTCATCTTAAAATTAGAAATTAAATTTAACCATGTTCTTCCCTCTTTTTTGTGTATTTTCTAAAAATAGACCTTATGTATTTAAGATCAGGCGCACTCATGTTTGCTGATGTTGTGGAAAAGCACCAGGGCATGTCCTTCAAGATCAGATTTCTCATGAAGATCTCTCTCCCATGATGATTTTTCCCCAAGAATAGGTTCTGAGGCCACAGCAACACAAAGACAGGACCAACTGAATTAAATTACATGTACTTCATGGAACAGGGCTGATATGAGATGCCTTTTTATTCCCTCTCTGTATCAGTTAGTTATTGCCACAGTAATGCTGCCTAACAACCATCCCACAACTCAATGGCTTAAATCAATAAGCATTTGCTAAGCTCAGTGCCCAAGACCTAGGTAGGCTGTTCTCTTGGGATCTGGGCCAGGCTTGACTGGTCTCAGTAGGCTTGCTTGTGTGTTTTATCTGGTCGTTCAGCTAGGGACTTGCTGGTATAGAATAGATTCACTTTCAGGTCTGGTAGTCAGTTGAGATGATGGGGGGCATAATGGGGCCAAGTGCCTCATCCTCCAGCAAATGAACCTGGACTTGTTCATGTGGTGACTGAGCTGGCTTCCAACAGCAAGAGCAGAAGCCCACATGCCCCTTGAGGTCTAGGCTCAGAACCAAACTGCTGTCACTCCTGGCACATTCTAGTTAACAGAGCCTATCACAAGTCTACCCCAGATTCAAGGAAATGGAAAATATAATCCCCACCTTGATGGAAAAACCTGCAAAGTCACATTGCAAAGGGCATGGCTGCAGGAGGTGTGAAGACTCGCCACCTTGGCAATCAGTCTCCCATTCCCATAGACCACACGGTTAAGTGGAAACTCAACCAGTGTTTGAGTACATGGACCAGGGGCAGCAGTTAGCTGGGATGACACTGCACCCCCAGAGGGATGACCAAGAGGAAGCACTGGCGGTCAGTGGAGGACCATCCCGAGGCCAGAAGTGTGGGAGGGAAGACTAGGAGGGCTCCAAGTGGAATTCCAATGTCAAGTCCTCTGGTCTAAGCCAGAATTTAAATCTGCTAGGACAGAGGTTACAGACTCTCCAGCAGCTCAAACCAGAAGTGTGGGCTGAATTATTGCAAAATAAATAAAATAAATCAGTAGACCTTAGAGGAAAATGTGTATTTCTGACTTCTCTTGAAAAAAATCTGGCAAGCGTCCCACGGAGCTCAGTTACTGGTGACCACTTTAGATGGAACATGTCTTCTTCAGCTCCTCAGAGAATCCTCCACTCCTGCTTTCTTGCACACAGCCTGCTTCTCTTATTTGCATGACTTGCCAGGCCCCTTGAAGCATCTGAGCTTGTGACTAGATTATCTCTGGAATACTGATAGGTGGGGCTTGGTTGGAACAGAGCCAGACTCTACTCTGCATACTCTTAATATTTCTAACAATGAGCAAGTATTTAGTTTAAATGCAGGGAGACATTAAAAAAAAATAAACTATAACTTAAAATGTAATAACGGGAGCAGATGTGGCTCAGGTGGTCAAGCACCTGCTTTCTACCATGCGAGGTCCCAGATTTGGTTCCCCGTGCTTCCTTAAAAAAAAAAAAAAAAAAAAGCAAAACCCAACTCAGGGGAGCCAAAGTGGGTCAGTGGTTGAGCACCAGCTTCCCACACATGAGGTTCCAGGTTCAATCCCTGGCCCCCGGTACCTCAAAAACAAAAAGTAATAACAAATGAAATTGTGGAATTCACTCATTAATAACTGGATGAATTTTTAAAATATTTGAATTCATCACATTTACTAAAAGTCATTCAGCAGTGACTTATAACAAAATTTACTAAAAACCCATGGCAAAAGGAAGAGTCCACTGAAGTTAACACTTAGGCACAACTGTGTCATTTTGTAAAAAGTATTGGTTTCACTATTTGACATTTCTTGTGTTTTACTTTTTTGGGGTTTTTTTTTTTTTAATGAAAAAGAACTTAATTTTTAATAAAAAAGAAACAGCGGTTATCAGGCGCCATGGGGTCTCGTCTCCAAAGCCCACGAAGCCGAGGTAAACTGCCGGCGGGGTCAGCCATGGCGTGTGCTCAGCTCAGGGTCCCAGGCCAACCTCAGTGAAAGCAGGGTCGCGTGCTTTGCTCTCTTCTTCTGTCTTCCTTGGAAAGGAAACTTTCAATCACGTGTTGCTGAATTAAAATCAAGGAGAACCAGAGCCTTGGTGGTAGGAAGAGAAGCTTTCAAACCCCAGGCTAAGATTTCACTCGTGCAAAGGAGTGTGACCTTGTCAAAGCCCCACTTCCTTCTAAACTGTCGGGACACCAGGGAAAGGACTGGCCGTTATTTTTTGCCGTCGATGCCCCGTGATCTGTGTGTGCCGGACGCCAGCGGTGCCCCTTCGTGGCTGTGCCTTAGTCCCTTCAGAGTATGCGGTTCTCGGGGCCTCTCACCGCGTGGCTGCTCCTCGGCTTATTACAATTGGAGTGCCACAAAATATGTTCATAAATAACCCGCATTTCATATTTGGGTTTCAATATTCACTTAAGCCATTTTTATTACGTACTTTAAAAAAAAAGCTGTATTGATGTATCGTTCGCCCACTTCAAGGGTACAATGCAATGTTTTGAGTCTATTCATGGAGCTGTGCAGCCATCACCCCAAAAAGTCGCCCCATGTCCATTAGCAGTCACTCTGCCTTCTCCTCCCCCCAGCCCCTGCCAGCCTCAAATCGGCTCTCTTACAGAGTTACCTATTCTGGAAATTTCATCATTTTTATTAGGTACTTTTTGATATGAAAAAAAACAAAGAGTCATTCAAACAGATCCCCAAAACGTTTTCTGACACTCATGGGACCTATTGTTTTTTGGAATTCATAAGGCTTCTGATTTTAGAAAGGTAATCTGGTACATGTACCATAAGCTTCCTTTCCCAGGAAGGTAGAAAAGGGAAGAACACAAGGGGCCCTGTTTTTAGGACACCCCAGCGAGCTCTGGGTTACCCACCTAATCAAATGAATAGTTTCGCAATAAAGTGCATGAAAACCTGTGTAAAGTGGGATAAATAAGGATGACAAATAGCCCCGCATTAGCTGACATCTGTGAGTTTGCCACACCTTTGCAAACGGCCTTCCAGATTTCCGGGTGCTGGGGTTGGAGGACGGCAGATCATGGGTCGTAGACCTTCGCTAAGTCTCGGCGAGATTCCTCTGGCATAGAAACGAGGAAGCATGTGCCAGAAGAGCTTCTGGCGTGGAAGAGGAAGCGCTTCAGAAACTGCCGGCCCAGGCCGGAGTGTGGGCGGGAAAGGGGCTCAAGACTCGGGGCAGGCCGAGGCGGGCCTCGGCAGTGTCCGGGGGTGCGGCGGGCACCAGAGGCGGCCGTCAAGGCTGCAGGTGGAGGACAGAGCCAGGCTCGAGACAGAAGGCAGAGCTGGGCGCCAGGAGGAGGGGCAGGAGGGCGGGAGAGCGAGCCCCCGGGGGACCCGGCAGGCCAGCTGCGGGGCAGGACGCGGCGTCATGCGGGCACGCGTGACAAATGCAGGCTCTCAGGCCCCACCACACCCCCTGCACCCCAGTGAACCTCAGAATCCCCGGGGTTCCCGTGGTAAGGGCGTGTCTTAAGAAAAGCTGCCTCAAGGCTACCAAGAGGAACCTTGCCTCCCATATCTTGGATTATGCTCCCTGCTTATCATGCAGTAAGCTATAAGAATTTTATTTAAAATCCGGGGTTTCTGGTGAGGCTCAGCAGAGGAGAGCTTCCCCGCAGACAGCACCCACTGCTCTCCCCGCCCCTCGGCCCCCCGCTAAGGAGGATGCCCAGCCTTCGCCTGTTTTACCATGAGGACCTTCATCTCAGGCTGCATTTGAAGAAAGTTGGGAATTCTCCAGAGCACAAGACAGATAAATGCAAAGAGAGTTTCGAAAGTAGTTAAATCCGTTCACGAGGCAAATAAGAATTAGAATGAAAAATGAATCTAAATAAAAAGGGGATTAAAAAAAGAAGTCGAAATAAAATCTGAAGTTGATTCTATTACTATGTTCAACTTGTAGAACTTCACAGAGCTTCTCTTTCAAAGCACCAGTGCAGGCTGCCCACTACTGCCTGCCCCTCCTCGCCCCACTTGGACCTCCTGCTCAGCTTTCCCCACCATCAATAGCCTCCACCCCCTAAATTTAAGAACTTTGGGTGAATACACTTTACAACAGGAAAGTTTTCAAAAGACACCCCCCCCATTGGTGTTGTGTGTATGTGTGCATGTGTGTGTAGATCTTTATTTATATCAGTCCAAGTCTTTCGCACTTTTATGTCACCTGGAACCTGATCTCAACTTTCAGCTGTGGACAAACCATGTGTCCAACTTAACTCTGTTCTCCATCTTCTCTCTAGGTCACTAGTGGATGATACGGTGAATTAATTTCTTTCTCCCTCGTCTTGCTCAGAGTTTCTACGTGAGTGGTTATAGAAACCTAAATGATCTAAGCATTCTTCTCTGTCAATATCTCCCAGATGCAGGTGGAGCTGGAGCAAGAGTACCAGGACAAGTTCAAAAGATTGCCCCTGGAGATTCTGGAGTTCGTGCAGGAAGCGATGAAAGGGAAGCTCAGTGAAGACGGCAACCACGGTTCTGCGCCCCACCTCCTGGCCTCAGACCCAGGGAAACTGAACCACAAGTCCCCTTCCAGTGAGGAGGTGGAAGGAGACAACCCAGGAAAAGAGTTTGATACTCCTCTGTGATTACTCCTGCCAGGCCTTCAGAATATGCATGGCCAGTCAAGCTCCATTGGACTCTCTGTTATTACCAAGATCACTGCCCAAGAGCACCTTCCTGAGAAGTATCCCCTAGCCTAAAGTCCATCCCGAAGGGAGAGTTCCAGAAGGATGTATGCAGAGGTTCTGTGCCCGGGCTCCATGTGTTATACAGAAACTGCTGGAGGTCTCCTAGTGGAAAGTGCATGTATATGGGATTTTTTTTTTCTCCAATAGTAAATTCAAAGCAGGGAACTTCCAGCCTCCATGGAACATTTAATGAAGAACAGTGTCTTCTTTGAAGGCAGTCGGGCTCAAGTTATTCGAAGCTCTGGTGTATAGTATTTCAAAGTATAGAAATAGTTTGAGACATGCATAGCACTATTGAACACTATTGAACAGCAACTTTGGGCATTCTTTTTTTCTAACTGCCCCTCAACTACCATATCTTCAAGTTAACGTGCATATTAAATTGTTTCTCCTTTGCTTTGCAAGCACTGGTGGCTTGCATTGGCTAATTTATTTATCAAAACGGCATCATCATATTTGTTGCTGACTTGGCTTTATTAGATACGGTAGTAATTCAAATAAATTGGTTTTCTTAATTTTTTATCATTTTTTTTTAAATCACTTGATTGTATCCACGTCCAGGGAAACCACCCCAAGACTTGGCAATAATGGCTTGTACATTTGGCTGCATGAGCAAGGTGGCTGCACACTTCCAAGGAGTATGCTCTCTGAGTCGACTATTAGCACACAAAGGCTGGATATTTGTTGGTCGTTGGGCTGGCATGATCAAATAACGACAGAGTATCTATTCTTTTGAATAAAATGGTTGAGCTGATGTATATTGAGCAGAGAGTCAATCAGAGTCTTCAGACTCTAGTAGTTAGTTTCCTGTCTGACATTTTTTAATGGTTCATTTATTTTAATATAGAGATGAAGATTGAATATTTATCTACAGAATATGTAGCCCCACATATAAATGATTTGTATTATCTCCATGTACATATGTGTGTACTCAGCCCTGGTAAGTGGACACACACACACAAGTGCAGATGTGTGTGTGGAATTGGCAGTGACTCAAACCCATCCACAAGACTTAAAACCAAATTCAGGAATAAATGAGTAGAGAAGAAAGAGGTCAAATATCTAGATTACATCGATATAAATTATATTCAAATACTAAAACATTTGATAGAGCCAGTGATGAAAGTTGAAGTATATTTAGAATTTGAATTTGATGCATATTTTGCAGGATCAAATATTTGATTTTAAGAATCAGATCTTTAGTTTGTTTTAATGGTTCAGAATACACAAAAAATCTAGACAAGAGCAATATGGAAATTTGTTAGCAGCTTCTATAATTTTAAGTCTGACATTTTGCTTTTATTCTATTAGTGAAAATATGCCATTTTATACTTACTGTGTACATTCAATTCACTTAACTGTTTTTCTACTACGTTCTATTGTAGGTGGCATAAGAGAAACAAATTTTATCATGGTAAAACTGATCAAAAACACTTTTGAAATGTCTCAAGAAAGCAGCATGAAAATAGAGGGAAATATGACTTAGAGTGTAACACAGGGAACACAAGTTAACGCCCAGAAGGAGATGCTCACAGCTTTAGTTTACTTCAGAATAAACCTATCTGATTGTAGCTTAGCCAAGCTTAAATTTCAAAAACCAGTTGTGTCCTGAAAACTGTTTCAAGAACTTAATATTTTTATGGGAATTATTTTAACTTTAAGCAATAACTAGGGATCACAATTAAGTTTTAATCGAAAGGAATGTTTAGGAAAGTTGAAATGAAACATTCGGAAAGAATGTTTGATTAACAAAAACACATGGCTAGTGAGACACAAGGGGAAAAATCACATCCTCTTTGGAGATGATTATATTTTGATCTAAAAGATTTGGGGTGTTAATTAGATGCTTAATAAAACTTAACTTCCACTGAAAGAAATCTTTTATAAATCGTTCTACTTTGCACTTTGAAAGAAAGGCATTAATCATAAAGAAGCAAGAATGGTAAAAATTGAATGCTGCATTTTATAAACAAAATTAGACTGTCTAAAATTGCAGAAGAAAGAACTAACAATAGCACCCATAACCAAACACAATGGTGATTCTTACAGAACGGTGGATCCCATTTTAGTCCAGAGATAGACTAAAGTTGAATAATCTTACTTATACAAAACCATTTTGGTAGTTGGATCTCATGATCTTAGCGATTCTAGTCATTTTACAAGACATTTGTATTTGGCCATTTTACTGTACTCACATTTTTCTATCTGTACAATGACACTTTTTGCAGTTGTGGGGTAGTGTGTAACACTGTCCATTTTGCATCATTGAAACTACTACAGTGATAACTATCAGTTAATAATATTACTATTACTTGAAATAGACTAAGATAAAGAAAAGGGGTCTATATGATGTGCAGTTTTGTGCCTTTATGTATTTGCCTTGTTCTTTGTTGAATGTGTGAAATTCCGTACTGTGGTTTTTCCTGTAATAGAGAGTAGAACCATGCATTAAATTAGACTGTGCCCCTCTGAGACCTTTTCACTACTGCGAATAAAGTGGTTTGGGCCGTGTATGCCAATTTTCAAAGTTCCTTTGACATGCCATATGTTTTTGGTTTTGCACATTTTCCTTATCTCCATACATGAATTACTACTCCTGTAATAGATAAGCAGTCATTAAATAATTCCGAAAGAAAGGGCCATCGCTTGCATTACTTTGAATTTAATGTTGTGCTTGTGCACTGTATTAATACTGTTTGTGATGGATTGGACATTGTAACTTTTGCCTTTTAAGAGAAAAAAAAAAGATAGGACAAAGTATTTGAAGTTCTTCAAATGTACATATTTTGGTTCTTCTATCAGATTATTTAAAATGCATAATTCACATTTTTGTAATAATTCTATGCAATTTTGTGGCATGATGTTTCTTCCACTTGTAATTTTATGTGCTTTCACCACGAGTCCAAAGGAAACAATAAACATTTCTTAGCACAGACCAGCTCTCGTGTCTTGCGGTCGGAGCCAGCCTCCCGCCAGCCCTTAGGACCCGAGCGCCCAGCCTGCCCGAGCCAGTCGCTGCCGAGGGACCTGAGACGCTGCTCTGCTTGCACCAGAGAGCACAGTGGTCATTGCTCGGTCGTCCCGCCCTCCTCCGCGGGGCATGGCAAGGCCTTCGCCCTGACTCCCGCGATGGAGAGCTTCCCTTCCTTCCTCCCTTGCTTTCTTGACTGAAGCCGAAGAGGGCAAAAAGGTCTGGTTTGCAAGGCTTTTTGATAGGCTGGGAGATAATCAGAGCTGACGCAGCGCTTGACGTAAGTTCTCTTATAAACAAATTTAAAAAAAGAGGAACGTTGATAGAAAAAGGAATGTATATGTGTGAGTTCTCTAAGAATGGCCTAAAGGCACTCCAAATGCCCTGTAGTGTATCAGTTACCAATTACTGTGTAACAAAGTACCCCAATACCTAATGGCTTGGGGAGTGGATGTGGCTCAAGTGGTTGAGCACCTGCTTCCCGTATACGAGGTCCTGGGTACCTCCTAAAAAAATAAAACAAACTCTCATTGGGGAGCAGATGTAGTTCAGTGGTTGAGCACCTGCTTCCTGTATACGAGGTCCTGGGTTACATCCCTAGTACTTCCTAAAAAAAAAAACTCTCACTGGGGAGCAGATGTAGCTCAGTGGTTGAGCATCTGCTTCCCAGGTACGAGGTCCTGGGTTCAATCCCCAGTACCTCCTAAAAAGAAAAATAAAAAAATCTTAAAACAATAAGAATCACTTCTTAGCTCCTTAGTTTCCCTGGATCAGGAATTCAAATGGGGCATACAGATGACTTCTCGCTGTCCCAACACATCACAGTTGGGAGGTTGGAAGGCCGGGACAGGAATCACCTGGAGACTGGTTGATGACGGTTGATGATGGGCTTCAGCTGGGAGACAAGCTGGGCTCTGGGCTGGACCACCGGCCGGGGCTTTGTCCCCACACCGTAGCTAGATTCCGAGGGTGGTGAGGCTCCCGAGAGCCAGCCGGGAAGAAACCGTGGCCGATTTTTATGCCCAGCCTTGGAAATCACCTGCCTCTGCGGTTTTACCATTGGTTGCTGCTGTCACCAGCCCCCTCCGAGATGCACCAGGAGGGAGCACACAGAGACCCACCTCGCCATGGGAGAGTAGTGGGATGAGCCATGAGGAACGGAGCACACACTCAGACATGGCCATCTTTGGAGAACTCTGTCTGCCACCTGCACCATATACCAGACTGGATCTGTAGTCACACCAAACCTCCTCCACGTGTTGTTTCCTGTGTCAGGGAGCAGAGCCCCTACAACCCAGTTGCCTAACCAAAATGTTGGCACCTCCTTGACAGCATCCCCTCCCACACCCCATCCCATTAAATCATCGACCACCTGACAAGCTCTCAGACTTGCTCATTTTTTGTCCCTTCCACTAGTGTAAATTCAGGTCACCAACCCCACCCGCCGGCAAACTTTCTCCTAAATGGTCCTTAGGCTTCTAGCCCAGCCTCACTTCACCTTTTTTCCTTACTGCAGCAATGCTCATCTTACAAAAGAAAAAATGTGATCAAGTCACCAACTTAAAAATTTTTTTAACTAACTCCAAACATCCTCAGGATAAAATCAAAACCCATTAACCAACATTCAACCCTCTAGCAATCGCTTCCCTGTCTCTCCCATTCCCCTCCTGTCCGTGGCAACCACTCATCTACCTTCTGTTTCTATGGATTTGCCTGTTCTGGAGATTTCTTATGATTGGAGTCAGGCAATATGTGGTCCTTTGAGTTGCTTCTTTTCCTCAGCACAAAGTTTTCAAGCTATAGCCCATATATATTCCTTTTCATGAATTAGTAACATTCCATCGTATGGAAATACTCCATTTTATTATCAGTTGGTGAACATTTGAGCTATTTCTACCTTGTGCTGCTACAAACATTTGTGTACTAGTTTTTGTGTGTGTATATATATATATTCAATTCTCTTGGGCCTATACCTAGGTGTAGAATTGCTGGGTCATATGGTAATTCTATGTGTTACCAAACCATTGCCATAGAAATAAAGGAGCTTTACCACCTAGCACTGTGGAAGGAAAGAGGAGGCTGGAAAAAACCCTCCCATCTGTTTCCCCAAGTTAAAAGGGTTCAGGGTTTTTATGGGTTTTAGACAAAGGGAGGTGGAAAGAGTGACATTGACAGATATTGATTGATTGGTTATGGTTAATTGGAAGGGTGTAAACAGGGGCCTAAAGACTGACAAGAGCTGGGGTAAGCATTAGTCGTGCAGTTTACAGCAGTGCTGTAAGTAGTTTAACATAAACCTCAGGGGTCCTTTGAAGAATTAACACAAGTCTAAAAGTTCTTTGATGAGCTGGGGTAAGCATTACCTACAGTTAACAATAGTGCTGAGAGTTAACATGAGCGAACAAGTAAAGAGACTCAAACAAAGGGGCTGACAGAAAAGCAAATAGATTGCTGTACTCCCAGCAGTGTTGGGACATACGATAATAAAAGTCACGGAGTGGGAGTAAACTAAAATCACATTTACAATTAAAATCTTGTAGTCACTAGCTGTGATCTATTAGGAAACAGAAGCTTTTCCCAAGGATCCAAGGGAGGGGTCCCAAAGGAAAATGGGCTCATTGGTGACACCAACTCATCTTTTTTTTTCAGGTACTAGGAGCTGGGGACTGAACCCAGGACCTCACACGAGTGGGAAGCTGGTGCTCAACCACTGAGCCACAACAGCTTCCCCGAGTTGGTTTTTTCATTTGTTTTGCTTGTTGTTTGTTTTCTGTTTTTTCAGGAGGTATTGAAATCAAACCCAAGACCTCCCATGTGGGAGGCGGGAGCTGAGCTGCTGTCCCCGCATCTGCTCCCTGTCTTTTTTATTCTAGCCATCCTAATGGGTGTGAAATGTTATCTCATTGTGGCTTTGACTTGCATTTCCCTAATGACTAATGATGTTGAGCACCTTGTTGTGTGTATCTTAGCCATATGTATATCTTCTTTGGAGAAATGTCTATTCAAGTCCTTTGCTCATTTTTCAAATGTGTCGATATTTATTTTAAACTCTGAGTCCTCTGTTTTGAATTTTGGCTTCTTGTATCCTTTGTGCCTGTCCATCCCCATCCAGGCTTTCTTGATAATTGGTCTTCCCTGGGCCACTGAATAGCTGCAGGTTTTTTAAAATTGGTTTTGGTTATTTTTAACGTGAATCCAGAGAATAATTTGTCTGCTTATTTTTTTACTAAATGTCAATTATTTACTTTCCTCAGTTTATCTCTTCCTCCTAAGAGTTGGGCACATTAAAGTTGGTTAGTGTTGGGTCAAATTCACTGGGATCCAGTGAATTTCCTATGGAAAGAAATTTCTTAAGAATATGCAAAATTTAGAGTATTGTGATGGAAATATTTGCTGAACAATTTTTAAAAGTCAACATGAATTATATAAAAAATGTTATCAAACTTAAGCTGTCAAAAAGTCCAATGTACCATTAAGAAAGAAAAAAAATCTTGCCAGTGAAACTATAACTCCTCATCAATAATAAAGATGCACCTGGATTTCAGAAATGTTAAAAATGTTAAAAAAAAATGTGAGAATCAGTAAAATAGAGTAATTCCCTTTAGTTATTATTTTTATAAGAGCCTAGTGGTGTATATTCATTTACCTGAAACCAATATAAAACCCAATCTCCAGGCAAGTGTTATAGTCAAAGTAATACCAGTCCAAGACCAGAACAGCAGTTAAACAATAGAAATAAATTTGTAATATTCTATGCGTTCAAAATGTCAAAATAGCATTTGATTTATAATGCACAACAAAGTCTCTTAAAACTGCTTTCCGGGAAACGGACTTTGGCCCAGTGGTTAGGGCGTCCGTCTACCATATGGGAGGTCTGCGGTTCAAACCCCGGGCCTCCTTGACCCGTGTGGAGCTGGCCCATGCGCAGTGCTGATGCGCGCAAGGAGTGCCCTGCCACGCAGGGGTGTCCCCCGCGTAGGGGAGCCCCACGCGCAAGGAGTGCGCCCCGTAAGGAGAGCCGCCCAGCGCGAGAGAAAGTGCAGCCTGCCCAGGAATGGCGCCGCCCACACTTCCCGTGCCGCTGACGACAACAGAAGCGGACAAAGAAACAAGACAACCGGGGGAGGGGAGGGGAATTAAATTAAAAAAAAAAAACTGCTTTCCGTTTCCCCCTCTGTGTATGACTGTCATGGGAAAAGTAGCCCCCAAATCTCCATCAACCCCCAGTCTGTGCAGACTCTTCGCCTCTCCCCCTCGCCTTCCCCTCTGGATCTATTCTAGTCCCTTGAGCTGTCTCAAACCTTTTCATTAATCCTTTAGCCTTTCCAAAGTAAATCATTCTGTCCTATCTGGGTGCTCCAGTGTTGCCTACGTCAGCCCCCAAAAGGCCACACACCAAGCAGGTAGAGTTAAAATGATCCCTTGTACTGGAGAAGCTCTAAGTACTCCAATGTTAATATTCTCCAGCAATACATCCCATCCACACATATTTAATAAGAACCTACTATGTGCCAACCCCCGGGTCAGCCCGACTCAATCTGGTTAAAAATCCAGCTTTCTTTTTCATGAGCAAGCCCAGCTCAGCATTTCTTTAAGGCTACCCGCCCCCCGAATGAATGACAATGCGGGTCCCCACGGAAACCCAATTATCTCACCAACATCTGGTTTTTCTGAGAAAATTCAGCCAGAGGGAAGGGCCTATTTCTCTTTTATCACAGCAGTGCTAGTGAGTCACAGGCACACACACGTGTGTACACACACACAGCCTGAGTCAAGGTCATCAACATCAGATGGGATTTCAGACCCACATTTTCTCTTTCAAGAATTGTTTCCTTGAGGCATCCCCCGCTTACCTGCAGCAAAGAGTTCCCCCAAGTCTTTGGACTTATAGTTTAACCCATATCCCACTGAGAGAAGGTCTTTGAGTCTGACTAGTTTATTTGGGAGAGAAATTTGTACTGAGATCTCTATTTTAAAATACCAAAATAGGATTTCATTCATTGATGTACTACAAAGTCTCTTAAAACTTCTTTCTCCATCTCTTTCTCTCTATGTGTATGATTGTCACAGATTAAAAAAAAAAAATTTTTTTTAAAAGGCTGCCCCCAAAATCTCTCTCAACTCCCAATCTTTCGTCTTTTCTCCCCCTCACCTTTATCTCTGGATTTGTACTATTTTTTTAAGTGAGACCAGGATGTGAGGAAATTCCAGGAAAGAAATTTCGATGGGCAGGGCATCACTGTGAACAACTGGGGCTGAGTTCCCTGGGCACCCTCTGAAAAACTTGTGGACACTACCCTCGAAGCTGACCCACAGAGCGGTGACGACTCGGAGACGGGTATCCACCGGCTCCTGCTGCTCACTGGTGGAGGGTCTCTTCTGGGCTGTTAGTGCCCTAGAACTTGCAGCCTGACCCATCCTTTGGCAAACCAGAAAGCACGGTCAAGGAGAGAGGCTACAGAATTCTCAGGCAGATAGCAGCTATCTCAGAGAGTCTCTGGGGTAGGCCAAAGGCTGCACCTGTATACCCAGGTCATCCAGGAAGGCCCATTCCACCTATGAAGAACATTCACGGAGCAGCCGGGTACACTGGTTTCTTTAACGCTATGTGTAGAGTGGGAGCTGTAACCGTGTTTCAATTGGTAAACTTTAAGCTCATGTCTCAGACCAGTGTGTGAACTTGACCCACCCATGGTACGAACCCAGGGAGAGACCTGTGCAGGTGCTGGAACTGGGCTTGGGGATATTTGGGCAATTCTGGGGTGCAGAACATGGCCTGAAAAGGGTATATGGCCTCTAGGTTGGCATGTGCCGTAGGCCCAATAGACATCTATCTGTCGCGTTGGCACAACTAGTAAAAGGTCAGAATGAGGTCGCCTAAAGCATGGGATCCAAGGACAGGAACTCTCCCTGCCTAGACCTGGGGCAGGACAGCTTCCAGCCATAATCAACAACATAATTTTTAAGATATTTCCCCAAAATATTTATTTCTCCATTTGACCTTCCCTAAAAGATGCTACAACTTTCTGGGTTCCATGTCTCAGGTTAGGGAAGCAGCAAGGTAGAAGAGAAGAAATCTGTGTTTCTCTTCCGGTCTTTGTTATTCAAAAGCCTCTCCATTCAGCACAATGTAAAAGATTCCAGTTATCGAAAACTGTTTGGGAGAAATAACAAGACAAAGTAGCTTTTGCTTGAGTTGTGAGAAATAAGGGATGTAGAGGTTGTACTAAATGCATAGGTATCAGGCATTACATAAGAGAGAAATTTTGCCTTCTTAAGTAAAACACCAGAGAAATAACAAGACCCACAGAGAACACAGTCAATCTCAGGCAAATTACCCTTCAAGAGCTTCTAGAAATTCCCATATACTAATGTGGCAGAAAAATTCCAGGGCCCCAAAAGTTGGAATAGAAACGGAGAGAAACTTGGATGTAAGTGGGCCAAGAGTGCAGGAACAAGGCAGGAAAATGGGGGTCTTAGTGGAGGCCTGCATAGAACGATGACATTGAAGGCCAGGTGGGACCTCTCTCTGGCATACTTTGGTACCATATTATCTTCCTAAAACTTAGGTATAACTGAAAACTATTAACTGAGATTTTTAAGCACAATGGATGCTCAAAAATAAGCTGAGTTATACAAAAATAGTGCACACTATACCAAACATTTTGAAGATATGAAAACAATCATTTATACTCCAAAGGCCTGAATTCATCCAAAATGCCCTTTAAAACACGGAGGACTACAAGCTTCTGCGATAGGCAAGATAAAAGACTATTCCACTGGGCAGCCATGGGGAAGAAAAAGTGCTTTAAAGTTTCCCATGTTTTAATGCTCCATCCATTTCCCCCTTTAAACTTGGAGAGTATGTTTCCTTTAATACCAAATTTTGCCCTTGTCTGCTTCCAAGGACCTGGGCATACCTGAGTTTGACCTGAATCTGCTTGATGCCATACCCTGACTTTTCTATTCCAATGGTCCCAGGTGGTCTTTGGTCCAGTATATTGAATTATTCTATCTTATTATGTGCTGAGTTCTAATTCTGGGAAACTAGAACCATAGTCTTTCCTGCCTAAACAAGTATAACTCAAAGGAAGATTGGATAACCAATAGGTTAAATTAGCTACTCCAGCTATCTGTATCATTTTAAGTCCCCACTGTTCTTCCCAAATTCCCTCCTGTCCCATTCACCACATTGATTTCATCATGGCCTCTGAATAAACTATCATTTTTCACCAATTTCCTATGTCACAGTTCTTCTGACTTATCTTCCAATTCAATGACCCTTTTCAGCTGAGTCTAATCTGCCATTAAGCCCTCTATTGACGTTTTGTTTTGTTTTGTTTTTGTTTGTTTGTTTAAGCTTTTATTGTTTTTCTTTCTAGATATTTTATTTGGTACTCTTAAATTTTGTAGGTAACTTTTCAGAGTTTCCTGTTCTCTGAAGATTCTATCAACATGTCTTTTTTTCCTTTCTGTATTGAAGGTTGTTGTTTATCTGTCATCTTCACATGTTGGCTTTTGCTGATTCTTGCTTCTGGTGCTTTATTTCCTGTGTACTTGGTTGATTTTTCACACTATGATTTTTATTTTCCTTGAAAAAACTATTTATGGGCATTCGCTGAAACCTAGGATGGTTAAAACCTTCTGACAAAGAGAAATTGATATTTTTTCCGCAATATGTTTAAGGGATTCTCCAACCAGCTCCTTCTAGTTTTTTGTTTTTTTGCTTACTTGTTTGTTTTTTAATGTTTCTTGAACCACTTTAAGGGCGAAATTTCTTGTGAGCAGTTTATAAATTCAACTTCTTTGGGACTGTTTTCCCCCCATCTGAGAATCAAACTCTTTCCTTGGAGGCCTTGTAACAAAGACAGAGTTGGGTTTACTCCTGGCTCCTCTTTATCCTAAGATTGGACCCTTTGGGGTACCAGCTAATGGGCAAGGGTCTCCTTTTAGACTCTCTGATTTCAGTGGACATTTAGACTTTCATTTTGATTTGTCTAATCCAATAAGGCAAATCTTAGTGGAGACCTGCATAGAATGATGACATTGAAGACCAGGTGGGGACTCCCTGGCATACTTTGGCACCATATAAGCTTCCTATTAAAGTTTGAAATTAAATTCTTTCCTAGGCAGGCAAATATTCTCAGGTTAAAATTGTCTTGTGTTCTGCTTCTACTTATGTCTCTGGATTCCAGCTTTCTCTAAGTCATCTCTTCAATGCCTTTAAGAAAAAGTTTTGGTTTCTATTTTATCTGGAACATGTTATTTTTCTCTATATGAGAATTGCTTAATTTTTTGGGGGGTATATTTTTGAAACAAACTATTTTCTTGAAGAACATTTTTTATTTTGCCAAGACCAGGTACTGCATCTGTCAATTTCCTGGGGAAAGTAGCCACTCAAAGTTTAAAAATGATGAGGCTCATTTGTTGTTTGGAGCACTCTATAGCCTAACTCAGGTATCTCAGCTGAAATACCAATTAGATTGGAAAATATCAGCTAGATATTGCAAAATCTCTCCCTATTATCTAAAGACCTTCAAAGTTGTCAAATATATGTATGATATCCCTGTAAGCTAAATTTAGCATTTGGAGTTCCAATTTCTCTCTGAGATGTATAAAAACTCATCTAGCCTGACAGTTCCCTGTCGGCTGCACCTCTCAGAAGTCAATTATTCTAACCAAAGCCAATTTTAATTTATGCATCCTAAATTACTCCTGGATTTCTTGTATGATTTTTTAAATAGAAAGTTTAGTATGAAATTTATGGACTAATGGCTTTCAGGATAGCAATATAAAATCTGACCCTGAGTCACCAAATTGCCTAAAGAAACAGATGTTTTTTCTTTATTAGAGAAGTTATGGGTTTCCAGAACAATCATGCAATAAAATACAGGATTCCCATATACCATCCTGTTATCAACAGCTTGCAGCGGTGTGGAACATTTGTTACAATTGAGGATAACACATTTTTACAATAGTCCGTGGTTAAACTGAGGTTTCACTGTTTGTGTAGTGTTCAATGTGTATGTTCTATGGATTTTTAAAATGTTTTTCTGTTACCATATATGCAATCTAACATTTCCCCTTTTACTCACATTCTAATATATATATTTCAGTGCTGTTAATTATGCAAACAATGTTGTGCTACCATCACTACGAAAACATTTCCTTCATTTCAAATAGGAACACTGTATGTTTTAAGTCTTCCCTTCCCTTTTCCTATCCTCATCCCATCTCTCAATAACATATATTCTAGAGCCTGAACCTAGGGGCTTGCTTATTCAAATCATGTAAAGAAATCCTTCAGCTTAACCACAAAAAGACAAACAACCCAAAATAAAAAATGGACAAAAGATTTAGATGGACATCGCTCTAAAGAAGATATAAAAATAGCCAGAAAGCACATGAAAAGGTGCTCAACGTCATTAGCCATCAGGGAAATGCAAATCAAAACCACAATGAAGATACCATTTCATTCCCATCAGAATGGCTGCTATTGAAACAAAAAACAAAAAAAAAAACAGAAACTAGCAAGTGTTGAGGGATGCAAAGAAATAGGAGCACTCGTTCATTGCTGGCGGCAATGTAAAATGGTGCAGCCACTTGGAATACAGTTTGGTGGGTCCTCGGAAAGCTAGATATAGATCTCCCACATGAACTAGCAATCCCACTGTGAGGTGTATAACCAAAAGAAGTGATAGGAGGCTCAAGAAGATATTTGCAAACGATATTAATTCACAGTTGCCAAAAGACGGAAGCAACCCAAATGTCCATCAACCAATGAATGGATAAATAAAATGTGGTATATAAAATGGTATATATATACAGCGGAATACGCAGCCATGAAGTCCTAATACGTGCGACAAGGTGGATGTACTTTGAAGACATCATGTTGAGTGAAATAAGCCAGACGTTTTGATTGTCTGATATATTTCACTCGGAAATAGTAGAAGATCAATTCTTTTTCTTTATTGTGTCTCTAGGGCATAGTACTGGGCCAGGCACAATGGATGACCATCAATAATGGCTGAATGAATTAATTCATCTATGGTAGATTGATTGCAAAAGTTGTCCTAGTTCTTCACAACCTCCTTATATCTTTGTAGTATGACTTTGCAGATCCTCCCATCAAGATGTAGTGTCTTTTTCAATGCACTTAAATCTGGACAGGCCTTGTGATGAGCTTTGGAAATAGAGTGAGATTTCTTCATTATTTCTGTTCCCAGATTAGGCCTCTATCTTAAGGCTGTGCTAGCCTTCTGGAGGATGAGAAACTTCATGGAGCAACTGACTTCATTATACAATCTGAAGCACCAGATGTGTGACAGGGACCAACCAAGTTTAGGTAAGCCACCGAGCCAATCCGCAGCTGACCACAGGTGCAGGAACCAAGCTAGCCCAAAGCTGCAGAGCCACCCAGCCACCCTGTACACTTGTGAGCATTAATAAATGGCTCATGTTTTAAGCCACTACATTCTGGAATGGTTGTTATACAGCAATGACAAACTGGCACAAATTATTTGTTGCAAGCTTTTCTGAGTGTGCTTTAGAAGAGAGAATACCAATTGGTAATCAGAAGTCGTCAATTCTATTTCACTTTCTGCCACTAACTAGCTGATTTTTGACAACAAAATTCATCCTCTCTGTGCCTTAGATTTGAGGGTCTTTTCAGCTCTACACTTTTTATTCTACATTACCACCATCCCTAATGAAAAATAGTGAAAAAAGTTGATTTTTTAAAACAATAGTTGTGCATTTATTGAGTCTCCAGAGAATTTTCTTGTACATCAAGTATTGGAAATTACAGTAAAATTGAGCTGAATGTGTTCTTACTCTAAGCTACCCTTGAAAATATATTTTCAGAACACATCCTTACTGGGAGCATTCTATGATTTTTGTTTTCTTCTGTTTTTGCCATTTTATCCTCAAAGTAAAAATCAAACAAAATCTATTTAAATAAACGACCTTGTAAATAAAGGATTTCAAAAACTTTGTATTTAACTGTCATCCTGAAAGGGAACATAAAACAAAGGTTTTGGGAAACGGACTTTGGCCCAGTGGTTAGGGCGTCCGTCTACCATATGGGAGGTCCGCGGTTCAAATCCCGGGCCTCCTTGACCCGTGTGGAGCTGGCCATGCGCAGCCCTGATGCGCACAAGGAGTGCCCTGCCACGCAGGGGTGTCCCCCGCGTGGGGGAGCCCCACGCACAAGGAGTGCACCCATAAGGAGAGCCGCCCAGCGTGAAAAGAAAGTGCAGCCTGCCCAGGAATGGCGCCGCCCACACTTCCCGTGCCGCTGACGACAACAGAAGCAGACAAAGAAACAAGACGCAGCAAATAGACACCAAGAACAGACAACCAGGGGAGGGGGGGGGGAATTAAATAAATAAATAAATCTTTAAAAAAAAAAAAACAAAGGTTTTAAACAGAATATCTTCTTCTTTTTACTAATTGATTATAACATTGGAATGGAGAGATGAAGTTAAGTGGACCCCTAAATGTCTAGTGGTCTCATTTCTGAACCATGGGCCCCTAGTTTTCATCATACCTTTAAAGGGGTCCCTAACCCCCATATATTAAGCATCACTGTCACATGGACTCCCCTGGTGAAAACACAAACCCATATATGGGGGTTAGGGACCCCTTTAAAGGTATGATGAAAACTAGGGGCCCATGGTTCAGAAAAATGAACACATGCACACATGTACTTGGAGGACCTTTTCATGCTTTTTTGTCTTCCCAGCCCTTTATAAACATTTTTCTTATGTTTGGGGAATTTCCCCCCTCATTAGTCCGCATATCCCTTAAAAAAACACAAGAAACTCACTTCCCAGACTCTTTGCAGCGAGGGCACAGACGCACGGCCTAGGATCAACCGTTCAGACACACATGCACAAGGAATGTATTTGAAGTGAATAAATTTCAGAAGCAGGCACTTCAAAGATGCATCCTGGCTAGGCTAGAGGCAAAGACCTTGCAATTTCAGAGACAGCAGTGGACAGAGGTTCCGGAACACTGTGCTCTGTGTGGGCAGGGTGGGATGCTCCTGTCCTGGAGCGGGAGCGGCAGGGGCCTCACTGGAGCAGTCTGCAGCGTAGCTGGGGAGTTGATCCTAACCTGCTGCTCACAACTTTCAAAGATACTCTGAGGGAAGTGGATGTGGCTCAACTGATAGGGCATCCGTCTGCTATATGGAGAGTCCAGGAGCCGAAGCCCAGGGCCTCCTGACCCATGTGGTGAGCTGGCCTACACTCAGTGCTGCACGTGCAAGGGGTACTGTGCCACGCAGGGGCGCCCCTGCATAGGGGTGCCCTATGCGCAAGGAGTGCATCCCACAAGGAGAGCCGCCCCATGTGAAAAAAGCACAGCCCACCCAGGCATGGCATTGCACACACAGAGAGCTGATGCAGCAAGACGATGCAACAAAAAAAGAGACACTGTTTCACAGTGCTGCCAGATAATGCAAGCGGATGCAGAAGAACACACAGCAAATGGACACAGAGAGCAGACAACAGTGGGGGGGGGGGGCGAAGGGGAGAGAAATAAATAAAATAAATTTTTTTTTAATTAAAAAAATAAAAATGGATACTCTGAGCCATCTGATGTCCTTTAGTAAGTTCCTTCTCTGCTTCAACTGTGCATGCAACAGAGAGCGCTGACTCATACATACATGCACAACAGACTTGGTTCACAATTCCAAGATTTTATTAGATCTTCTAAAGACCATTCATTGCTCAGCCATGTCAGAAGACGTAGGCACTCCTGAAAAATGGTGGGATGGAGAATGGAGTCAGCGAGGGCTCCTTGGTGTGGAAGGACACACACTGGGTGGAGTGAGAAGACTTGGCTCTAGACTCAGCATTGCCACTCATTGGGCACAGAGTGATGTCTCTGTCCCATCCTCTGAATCTGAGTGACCTTGTGACCAGCAGAATGAGGTTGTGATGCTGCTGCCTGACTTCTGAGGCTCGGTGGAAAAGACAATAGAGCTTCTGCTGTGTGTGTGTGCTGGGACATAAGCTTTTGGAGCCACCATAGAAGAAGCCAGAGTCTTCATGCTGTGAGCAAGCCCAGACCAAGGAAGAGGCCCTGTGAAGGCCAGCAGACTGCCAGCCCCGACTCTGTGATTTGTCACACGCACTGATCTATCAGTGCAGGACAATGGGCATCACCCAGGACTGTCCGAGCACAATGGTGTGAGGTCACCCCGCTGAGCACCTGCTCTCAGCTAAGCTCTTGGGCCTTTCTGTACCTCCATGGGCAGCCTTAAAACAGGATGAGGGTTTTTGAGCTGGGAGATGTCACAAATCCTGGTGGGTGTCCTTAAAATGGGGATGAGGACTTTTGAACTGGTAGATGCCACAAATCCCAGTGCCTGCAAGTAACCAAAATGCATGAGACAGCTGTGTATGGGTGAGAAAACGTGGCAGGGATGTCGGCAAACGGAAAAGCACACATGCACTCTAGAAGGAGTGCTCAGCTCCAGTGTCTGTTGTTGGCAGGAATTGTGGGCTCAATATTCCTGATATTCTGATATTTTTCAAGAGAAATTATAAATCTGAATTTTTCCACTTCAAAAAATTTTAGGTAATTTGTTAGGTAGTCTCTATGGGCTAGAGAATTTCTACAGATTCTCCTGGTTTATGGGCCAGAATCAATTAATTTTAATACACTATCATATCGTCACCCTTAACTATCTGCTATTCCTGATAATCCAATAGGCTCACTTTGGAACTAGCTGTCATAGTTCAAGAGGATAGCTCACTGTGTCACCAATCACTCTTTTCTCTTGTCCTGGAATTCCAAACTGAAGCTGATGGAAGCTCCTTTTTTATACTTTGCATCAAAGGATGTTTAATCTACTGTATTCATTTACATAAATGTCTACCCAGGTGTAGAGAAAAAACATGCAAATTATTAATTCCATGCATTAGTCGGTATGGCTGTAATAATGGTATATTACAAATATCCAAATAGCTTATAACAACAAGCATTAGGGAAGTGGATTTGGCTCAACTGATAGAGCATCTGTCTACCACATGGGAGGTCCAGGGTTCAAACCCAGGGCCTTCTGGCCCATGTGGTGAAGCTGGCCGACACGCAGTGTTGATGCGCGCAAGGACTGCCTTGCCACGCAGGGTGTCCCCCGCACAGAGGAGCCCCACACACAAGGAGTGCGCCCCACAAGGAGAGCCGCCCCGCGCGAAAACAGGGCAGCCTGCCCTGGAGTGCACCACACACACTGAGAGGTGACACAGCAAGATGATGCAACAAAAAGAGACACAGACTCCCGATCTGCTGACAAGAATGGAAGTAGACACAAAGAACACACAGCGAATGGACACAGAGAACAGACAATGAGGGGCGGGGGGAGAGAAATAAAAATAAAATATCTTTTAAGAAGAACAAGCATTAATGATCACAGTCACAGATCTGGGGTTGGCTGATCTAGGCTGAGCGCACTTAGATGGCACTGCTTTGGGCTGTGGCTCAGTCAGAAGGTGGATTGGATTCCAGTCTTCTCTTCCGGTGCTTTCCAGATGGAAGGAGCAGCAGCGACCCAGCAGACGTTCCCTTGGTAGGTCACCAGAGTGCAAGAGCCAAACCAAATTGCATAAGTGTACTTCAGGATTCTGTTTGCCTCACACCTGTTAACTTTTCATTGACCCAAGCAAGTCACAAGGCCAAGTGCAAAATGAAAAGGGCCAGGAAGTATATTCCACCCTCAGTAGAAAAAGGAGAGAGGTGAATGCTTACTGAAATACAACTCAGACCCTCACATCCCAGATGCCTTTCTGAAAAAGCTGGGTTCCTTCCTAAAGAATCCCCAGGCGACTGCTCTCCCAGGGCTCGCTGGCTCCCCGCGGGGTGTCTGGGCTCTGTGACTTCACCACAAGTGGACTTTGGCCTGCGGCGAGACCCAGGGTGGGTGGCAGCGAATGCCGAGGGCTTGGAACCTCTCAGGACAAGTGTTCTAAATTAGGAACAAAGCATTCCAAGGGCGACGTCACAACTTTAAAAATAAGCCTTTGCTCCGTACACAGCTAATGAGCTTGCTGAAGACATCCAAAACGCCTCATTTAAAATGTTCAAGGGATTGCTCGGGACCAGTGACCACACGGTTTTTCCGTCCCATCTGTGCCCCTCGCTGTCTCGTGTCCCTGTTCCCGGGGCACTGCTCTGCGGAGCTCGTGGCCTGTCTTCGCCCCTAGGGCTGCCCTTTATATGACCGCAAACTGGGTGGCTGGAAACCAGGGACTCATTCTCTCCCCGTTCCTGGGGCTTCGGCAGGGTTGGTTCTTCCTGGAGGCTCTAGGGCGGAATCCTTCCTTGCCTCCGTCTCACTTCCGACGGTTCCCAGAAGTCCTTGGTGTCCCGGGTTGTGGCAGCATAACTGCAGGCATTGCCTGCACCCCGCAAGGCCGTCTTCCCCGTGTCTGTCTGTCTAGGTCTCTTCTCTTTGTAGAAGGATAAAGACCCCAGTCATAACTCATGGACCATCCTGATCGGTGTGGCCTCATCTTACCTTGACACATCTGCAAAGACCTTACTTCCAAAGAGCCAGGGGGCAGGACTTCAGCCTGCCTCAGTCAATCCGCGCCGCGATCCCGGGGCCACGTCCGCAGCTGTGATCCTCGCCGGCAAAGTGCTCAGGCATATTAGCAGACATTGACCTGGTGTCCTGCTGTAGGATTTCTGTAAATAGAGGGTACCTTGGGGGGACTTTTTTGCTATGGATATTACAGATTTACTCTGCTTTCTCGATGCATTCTAAGGAATGCATCTAAGAGAAGTTGACCGCTGCGCAGTGAGCATTTCTTTAATGCACACTGCCTTAAATAATGAGCACGGGGGACCAAGGAACGGGGTAGAGCCCACCGTGCTACTGACCACAAACTCCTCTGATGATCTAAAATGCCCTTTGCTGAATAACCCATGGAGCAAGGTGATTCTGTGGCCAATTTAAGCCAAATTGGGGAGGAAAAACACAAATTAATGTTTTACAGTGGATCCAGCAATCAGAGTGAATGAAAAGCCTGGAAGGAACGTAGCTGTTAGTCAGATTCTCTGATTTTTTCTTGACTGCGTAACTGGAGAGAAGTGGGCCACCTCATGGTCAGCCTCGACCGTGAAATACCAGTCTTTCATCTAAAATAAAAATGGTAAATTAATTTAAGGTTTCCATGAAGACTCAAAGAGGCATCTAAGGTAGAGGTGAATTTTATCGCATGACATGTCACTCTCCTCTTCTGTGTCTATTGCCTCAGGGTCCTGCACGTCACAGCAATTACTTCACCAAATCAGCTCCTTCCAATTCTTTCTATTTTTCCCAAAAAATCTCAAAAACCTGGTACAATAAGGGATGCATTTGGAAGGCAGAGAGGCAGGGAATATCTATAAATTGGAATTTACATCCTGGGCACTCTTGCGTCGTACGTCTCCAGCCCTCGACAGGCATGGGTTTACACTGGGCCCACAGCTACCCTGTTAGAACACCTGGGCCCACAGCTACCCTGTTAGAACACCTCATTCCAGCCGCACTGTGCAGTTAAGAAATAGCCAAGGCCTGAAGATCTGGTTCCAGTCTGAGTCCCATCACCCCATTAGCCGTTTGCGGTTGAACATGTTACTCTCTATTTATGAACCTCTGTCCTCAACTAAGAACAGAAATAACAATGGCTACTTCCCAGTATTATTGTCGGGATTACACAAGATCAGAACACCAAAATCTGGGCACAGGGGACCCCTTAACGAGCGAGTGTGCATTCTGAAAGTTAGCTGGGGCGGGGAAGGACGCAGTGACCTATCAGGCCACTCTTCACAAACTGGTTTCCTCATTTCTGCCTTGCCTCCTAGAAAACCTAGGAAGGCTTCCACTCATATCGTGCCGTTCACTTTGGGAAAATGGCACAATCCGTATAGGCAGGACATCCAGGACTGGAGATTTCCTGCTCAGGTACTGTGAGTCCAAGTTAGAGCTGAAAGGACGGCGGAGAACGAATCAGACCTCCTGTATCATCCTCACCCAGAGACGCGAGCATGCCCCAGGAGCCTGGGTGTGCTCCTGGATTTGGGATGGGGCGGCTTCTATAAATTTGACCGTGCTTCAGTTTGCCTCTATGTCTTCGTTTGCCTGGACAGCTGCAGACCAGTTGGCTTTAAAACAGAAATATGTTGTCTCCTGGCTCTAGAGGCCCGAGGGCCCAAATCAGGAAGTCAGCAGCGCCCTGTGGACCGGGAGGAGCCACGCCGTGCCTCTGCTCTGGCGTCTCGCGGCGGGCACAGCTCCAGCCCCCTCGCTGTCCGTGTCTAAGTGTCCTCTCCTTATCAGGACCACCATGTTGGTTTAGTTCCCACCCAAATCCAGTTTGCCTCCTCCTAACTGATTATCTTTAGGGATCCTAATTATAAATACGTGCACATTCTCAGGCCCGCAGGTCAGGACTTGAGCCTCTCTTTGGGGGAGACAATTCTATCCATTACACTCCACCTGCCTTTTTTAAATCATCTAGCCAGAGGCTGAGACAGTTTGCCCCCTGAGAGCCACTCCTCGAGTACCTGGGGTTCAGATGAGATTGTCACATTCTGACGTCTCTCACATCAGGGAACGGCACAACCTGAGATGGGGAGCCTGCCCTGCTGCTGGGGCCTGCGCGGTGTGGGGTACCCCCGCGGGGCACTGGAGGATGCAATCAAGCCCTGCGTCATGCGGCAGGTGCAGCCAGGTGGGAGGGACGCTTTCTTTGTCAGGTGTCTGCACCCAGCACATTTTAAAAATAACTCTCACAAAAGTTGTGTAGGTCCTGGCAGCAGGCCTGAGAAGTTTAGTAAACCTTTGGTTATTGATCTGAAAATATTACAGAAAGAGAAATTGAAACTTATCAGAACTCCTTAGGGAAAGACACTATTACATGGACAAGATGGCTTTCAGACTTCTCAAAGAAGCCACTGCTTTCCCAGGAGAGAAGAAGGTTAGCTAATGGCCACAGACCAAACGAACACATTGAGTTAAGGGCCTCAGAGCAAGAGAAAGGAGTACATCATTTTTTAAAAAACAGGCAGTTTTCACATGAGATTTATTCTGGCAACCTGGTTGTCAAGAAATGGTGGTTTCATTTAATTCTCTTAAGCTATTTAACAGAACAGGAGTTCGGACTTCTCACTATTGGACATTCTCCTCTTTTAACAAAATAGCCACCTGCTAGAGTCATATGCTTACCAGGACAAGAATTCTTTCGTATTCTGTGTCTGCATTGCTGAAATTTCCATAAAGTGTTTGTAAACAAAAAATGTTCTTTTCAGGCTTGATAATAAGACTCTCCTTTCAGGATGGAAAGAGAAATTCAGCCAAGCTGTCTGTTACAAAATTTGCCACATTGCTTAGAAATTCGTCTGTCCCCTGTACCAGACTCGGAATCACCACTCTCCACCCCACGTTGAGGACATTATCTTCTTTCTCTTCCATTGCCTAAGATACAATGGATGTTGAATAAATGCTTGTTGAATTAATGAATGAATGAGCTAAAAAGTTTAGTTACTTTTTGCAGTCTTTCTATTTAAAGCTTAATATAAAATTTGTTTTACTTAGTTTAGCAGAAAAGTTTTCTTTAATGTTGGAATCCTCACAACAATAGTGCTTTCATATTGAAGTAAAAATGTGTGTGTGCACGTGTGATTATACACATAATAAAGAAGAGAAAGAACAAAACTGTCTCTGACACAAAATGATGGGCAGATTTTCTGTTTGCTGGTTTGTTTGCTTATTTACCAGCATCCTTAACAAACAAATGGCCCTGTCTAGCCACTGTTAAGAAATGGAAAGTAGAATATGTCATTGCTTCCAATTGATGACCTTGATTTTTCCAAGGGTAGTCCTTTCCATAAAGGTAGAAGGGGCCTGGTAAATCCATGTATTTGAACCCAGCAAGAACGTTTCTCTAGACCCTTTCTGCTTAACATGTAGCTCATGGACATGACCTGGAAGCCTATTGGAAATGTGGAATGTTGTCCCCCCTGAATCAGAATCAGCATCTTCATATACTGGACTAGAAGATGATGGTTAAACCAAAGTTGTATTTCTGGCCTCAACTCTACCTTGAGAGGTCACCAGTGCCTAAGAAATGGAAGTCCTGACTTTCCAGGGAGAGGAAACCCCGCCCCCCTCCACCCCCAGCTCCTGCATTGTTCTCCTTGGATTTGTGCAGGTGGGAGGCTGGCCATTCCTCAAACCAGTCCCTCCTGTCAGAACTGTTGGCTGCACAAGATAACTGCTTTAGATGGAATGGGGGGAATTGACGTTGGGTGAACTCGTGAAATTATTTTCATCCTGTGCTTTGTTTACTGTGCCTTCTCTGCCCGTGCTGCCTTTCTTACAATGAAGCGACTATTTAACTTATGCAACACACAGCCTTGCTCAGAGCACTTATGAACATTCAGATTTTTAGTGCTTTGTAAAATGATGATGATAATGATGATGACAGTGACAGTGATGATATGCTGAGAACACTTCAGATGCCTCCTCCTAATCATTCCTGCAAGTGTGATCAGAATCCTAAGTAACCAGTGGTCTTCAAACCAGGTTCTGCAGAACCCTAGGTCCTATGGTAGTGGGGGGTGGAGGGCGGGGAAGCAGGAGGTAGAGGCAGATGAGTGGCCTAGCAAACACACGGGACACTGGGATCCAGGCGAAGAGCATTGCTGTGGTCCTAAGTTAGTAGATCCTGGAATAGTTAGTATTAAGATTTTTTTTTCTGGGAAGGAAAGAGAAACATTCAAGAGAATGCTAAACTATATTTAGTTTGACTCATGTTTTTCCGTTCATCGAGGTTGACAGATTTTGTTTGCATAATTCAGATTCAGACCTAGGTTGCAGCAATACCATGAGATGTTAGGATGATGGAAATACCAATACTGATAACATTTAAAAAATTTTAAAGGCCCTGAATTCTTTGGAAGAAGTTGGAACACACAACCAAGGAATGTCACGGAAGAGTCTCCTTGTATGGGTACTTTTAGGGCAGAATGATTTTTTAAAAATCTGCTTGGAATGTATTAAATTCAGTTTTGTCTGCAGTCAAAGGAAAGGTGCTAGATACTCCCTAGTGCCCTGATACATTACAATAAGTCTTCATTATGAGTTAGATTTTTCCTCCAGACTTAGAGACGCTTTTCAGTTCAGGATCACAAACTTGCTGAATTAAATTGTGTTGTCAACAAACCCAAATTTCCAGTTGTTTCATCATCTGTTCCTTTTGCCCTCACTCAGATTTGAGATCTTGTCAATCCTTAGAAACACACTAAATATCAAGAACCAGGAATTATACCTATTTTTGCCATCTGTCAAAATGTTTTTTTTTTTTTTTACTTTTAAAGAATATGGTACAAGACCATGTGCCTTCCTTTGGCCACCACTGCATCCTTCTTCTGCTCTCATTTAGAGAGCCACATTTTTACCCTGTTCCCCCTCTTTCTCCTCACTGGTAACTCATTGGCTCCATGCACAGCTTCATACAGGTCTCTAATTTGTCCTAATACCTATCATGCTCATTTCCACATTTGAACTTTAATTCTTTGCTCGCCATGTGGAATGGTTTTCATGTCTACTTCTCTGGTACTTTGTGTCCTTCATTTCTTCAAAGATCTAGTCTAACCTCTACATCTTCCTGAAGACTTTTTTAAAAATCAGTTTTTAAATGAAAGTTAATACATCACAGAGAACGTCACACCAAAAAACACAAAAAAGCATAAGAGGTTCCCACATACCCCACTCCCCACGCCCCCTCCCCACCGTCCTTTAAACTGTACTTTTTTGAAGATACCTACACCACAGAAAAAAATGCCACATTAAAAAACATAAGAGGTTCCCGTACACCCCCCATTCCCCACTCCACTCCTCCCACACCAACAACCTCCTCCATCACCGCGGCACACCCATCCCACTCGGTGAACACATTTTGGAGCACTGCAGCACCACATAGATAATTGTTTACCCTGTAGTTCACACTCTCCCCCAGTACATTCAGTAGGTTATGGCAGGATATATAAAATCCAGCTTCTGACCCTGCAGTATCATTTAGGACAACTCAAAGTCCCAAAAATGCCCCCACATCACATCTCTTCTTCCCTCTCCCTGCCGTCAGCAACTACTGTGGCCACTTTCTCCACCTCAGTGCTACAATTTCTTCTATTACTAGTCACATACTTTTATAGTAGAATATCAGTAAGTCCACTCTAATCCTTATTTTATTCCTCCATTCTGTGGACCCTGGGATGGTGATGGCCACTCCACCTCTATATCAAGAGGGGGCTTAGATTCCACATGGATGGATGCAATTCCTCTGCTTGCAGTTGTTGGCACTCTTGATTCCCTGCTGTGGTTGCTGACCATCTTCACCTCTCTGTTAGCTGACCTGGGTAAGTCCAATGAACCAGAGAGCAGGAGTCACAACTCTGCTGAGGCTCAGGGCCCAGCTGGCAAATGGACAGTCAAGAAATTCAAGTCCCCTAAGTATACACCATCCCTAGCGCCAACCACAGGTTCAATAAAAGTGACAGAAGAGATATGTGTAGAAAGGTCACATCTGAGTCCAGCTCCATCACACTCAGGAGCACAAATTCCAACGTAGGGCCCTCTGACATGGCACAGAACTCCAAATCCATCTGCCATGACCATATACCCTGTGGATCTCCATAGCCTTCAGGAGAACCAGCACCTAGGATTGTATCTACTTTGGCTCTCTCTGGGGTCTGAGGGATTACTACCAATCACTAACTGGTGATGCAACTAGAAAGAGACTTGAATAAACTCGGACCAGCAGAATATCTCAGCCTACAGTGTTAAAAACCTCGGACCAGCAGAATATCTCAGCCTACAGTGTTAAAAACCTGAATAAAAAGGGGATATGGCAAAGACAAATGAGTTTATATAGCTAAGAGTCTTCCAAAAAGAGTCGGGAGGTCATCAGAGGGGTCATGCTTACGCACGCCTAAGCAGGACTCCTGAAGCCTTTTTAAGCACACCATCCCTAACCTCACCAGCCTCATCATATTAGCATTTGTCTTCTGCATTTTCTTTTTTTTTTTTTTAACATTTTGAGCAATGCTATTTCATATTGTTCTTTAACTTTTTAGTTTATGAATTCTTTGTTTTCCCACCAAAATAATGAGTCTCTGGGGTAAAGACATACATCATGCAATTTCCTTGTGTGATAATGACAGAGTAAGATGTGTCTTGTCAGTTAGCTACTGCTGCATAACAAACACTCCTAAGTGACTTAATAGAAAATATTTATTTAGTTCACATATGGGTTGGCAGTTTAGGCTAGATTCAGCAGGATGGTTCTGCTGGTCCAGGCTGGGCTCATGATGTACCTGGCTTTCAGGTTCTTACTGTACTCTCTTACATGGCTGAAGCCGTAGCTCAGAAAAATGGATATATCTGCACCCTGGATGAGGGTGGCCCCTGAGATGATATGACTGGCATCTTTAGAAGAGGAAATTTGGACACAGGGACACACAGACATAGACAAGGATGGAGGCATGTGACAACGGAGGCCGGGCTTGGCATGCTGCAGCAGCAAACCAAGGAACATCCAGCAATGCCGAGGATTGCTGACAACCCCCAGAAGTTAGGATGAGGAAAGAAAGGAGTCAGGTGTGTGGTTTCCAGGAGAGCACAGCCCTCCTGAGACCTTGATTTCAGACTTCGGAAAGACAATACTCTTCTATTGTTTTAAGCCTCCTAGGTTGTTTTTTTTTTTTTTATCTTGTTGCAGTAACCCTAGGAAACTAATTCAGACTTGATGAGAAGAGCAACTTTCCTCCTTTGTTGTTTTTTAGACTAAGAGCTCAGCCCTGCCATTGCCCATGTGCCCAGACATGTGGGAAGGCCTGCCTGCTGTAGGAAGGAATGAAGAGACAGTTCAGAGAAAAGCAGAGACAAAGCCCAAGGCAGTCCCAGGAGGGGGCAGGTCCCCAAGTCCATTTCTTTCCCACCGCTTGGGCATATGGACAAAAATCTCTCTTCTTTTGCTTATGCCAGTTGAGTTTCTGTCGCTTGCAACTGATGAGTCCTAATATGATACAAATATATTAGTAATCTCCTTCAGAATCCAGCACTGTGCTAGGTCCAAAATGGGTTATTTAAAATACATGTGGGAAGCGGACTTGGCCCAGTGGTTAGGGCATCCGTCTACCACATGAGAGGTCCACGGTTCAAACCCCGGGCCTCCTTGACCAGTGTGAAGCTGGCCCTTGCGCAGTGCTGATGCGTGCAAGGAGTGCCCTGCCACGCAGGGGTGTCCCCGCATAGGGGAGCCCCACGTACAAGGAGTGCACCCCATAAGGAGAGCCGCCCAGAGTGAAAGAAAGTGCAGCCTGCCCAGGAATGGCGCTGCCCACATGGAGAGCTGACACAAGAAGATGACGCAACCAAAAGAATCATGGATTCCCGTGCCACTGACAACAACAGAAGCGGACAAAGAAGATGCCGCAAATAGAGAACAGACAACCAGGGCGGGGCGGGGCAGGGCGGGGCAGGGCGGGGGGTGGGGGAGGGCGAAAAATAAATAAATAAATCTTTAAAAAAAAAATACATGTGAAAATCGAATAGAAAAGACCACCACAATTTGATACCATTACATAAATCAAAAGAATAACTAAACTGAAAAAAAGATAATAACAATGTTGGCAGAGATGTAGAAAAATTGGGTCTCTCACACAGTGCTGGTGAGGGTGAAAACTGATAGAACCATTTTGGAAACTCTTTGGCAGTATCAACCAAAGCTGAATATGTATATCTACCCTATGACCCAGCAATTTCATCTCTAGGTATATATATAAGAGAAATGTAAATATATGTCCAACAAAAAGCATGTATAAGAAAGCACTATTCATAGGAACCCCAAACTAGAAACCAATGTTCAACAGAAATGGCTGAAACAACAAGAAACAACAGTAGGACAGATAATCACACAGTAGCAGATCCCCGCTGTGACACGTACAGCAATGAGAGTGAATGAATGATAGATCATATGACAGCATGGATCAATCTCAGAAGCACATCGTGGAGCAAAAGAATCATATATAAGTACATACCATATGAATTCACTTATAAAGTGCCAAACAGGAGAAGCTAACTTTGCTGTTAGAAGTGAAAATAGTCCTTACTCTCGGGGGGGGGGGGGGGGGGGGGCGGGTTGTGACTGGCAAGGAGCCCAAGGGCGCTTTCCAGAACTGGTGTGTTAACTTGTGATTTGTGCATTTTTATATATGCAAGTTCAACTTCGAGATGAAGTTTATTCAAAGACATTGAGGTCGATCCTGTCTCATGGCTCTCTGGGCAGCTGTGTGCTGGCCGGGCCCCTCCTCTCCCGCTGAGGGCTCCGCGTCCTGCATCCTTTTCTCTGTTGGGGGGGGGGGGCAGGGGGGACTGGGGGAGGTGAGAACTGTCAGAAGCACAGCATTCCCACAAAGGAGCAAAGCCATCCAAACACTTCTGTGACAAGGGGAAAGCATGTTCCCCCACTGTCCCCATCTGTCACACCATATGCCGCAGCATCGAGCACCACCCAATCTGCTGTACGCAGCTGAGGACATTCCTTCCACGTAGGAGAATAACTTGCCCCAATTAGATCTGCAGACTAAAATATTTGAATTTTGATGATTTGTGAGTCAGATCATTATCATTTCAAGCAGCCTTAATGCTAAAGTAAAATTAAAACTCTTCAATTTTAAGGAGCTTTTAAGTATGGATGAATGTGTGTTTCCTGGGAATGGGTATATTATTGCTTCTTGATTTAGAGGCAAAAGTGGTACCCAGAACTCCACACGTAAGTTCTTAAATTCCAGTAGCACCCATTTCAGTCCACAATCTTTGAACTTTCACTTCTTTCTCCCAATTTTCCTATACTTGTACTTCCTTTAGATCTTGACTCCATAAACCACTCTGCTTTCAGCCATCTCTGAACATCTTCTAAACCTGACGATTTCCCTTATCCATTCTCATGGATCTATTATTCATTTAGTTTAATCTTAAACTTTATTCCTTTGCCCCTTTTATCCTCAATCACATGTATCCAGAAGAACCTCACCCCTTAATCATTCCAGCCTACCATTCCAAACTTTCAACCCCGAGATCTAATAGTGAAAAATCATAATCACGTTATGACAATTTCATGGTCTCCAGCCAACTCGGGGCCCTCATCCCTGCCCAGTAATTCTCCTTCAAGTCCATAACCAATTTTCTTTCCAATTCCCCTCAAGGGAAACTCCAAATTTCCACCCATTTTCTCATTTGAGCTGCTCCACTACCTCTCTCATTTAGTGTTTTCATGAGACAACCCATCTGGCCAGATCCGCCTTGGACACGGCTGGCTTTGTGGGTGCTGCCACACACGGCTGCAAGGGGCCCTGCCCTTGGTTAAAGAGTTTGCAGGCACTGTCCTGAAATTCTTCATAATTCATGAACAAGAGGCCCCACGTTTTCATTTTGCACTGGGCCCCACAAATCATGTAGCAGATCATGTAGCCTTCCATCAGGTAGAAACATGCCATTTGTACTCCTCTTAGTCCTTCTGCCTTGGAGATTAAGATAGCTTTCCTCTTATTCAAAGCTAATTCTTGTGTTTGCTGTTTCTTACTGTTTCTCTTTTTAATTGTGATATACTTCACATGCCATAAAACTCACCCTCTTTAAGTACGCAATTCAGTGTGTGTGTGTTTTTAATATAGTTGCAGAATTGTGCAATCCTCACTACTAATTCCCAAAAAGCAACTCCATACCCATTAGCAATCACTCTTTCCTCCCCTGACCCCCTACGTCAGCCCCTGACAACCTAATCGACTTTCTGTCTCTACAGATGGGCCTGTTCTGGATATTTCCTATAAATGGAATCATGCACTATCTGGCTTTTCCTGTCAACCTTAACAACAAGACCCTCTCCTTCAATTCCACAACCGTTCCCTGAAGTCCTCCTCTCTCCTTCCCTTCCCAGCCAAGCTTCTCAGCTCATCTGCTTCCTCCTCTCCCATTTACTCTTTGACCTTTTCCAATCTGTCTTCTGCTGTCACCAAGCCAAAGAAAATGCTCTTGCTAAGTTGCCAGTGGACTATTTACCTAACCAATGGATGTTTTCTGCCCTCAGCTTTCTTGACCTCCCTGCAAAGTTTTCCCATGGCTGACCTCCCCCTTGTCAATACCTCCTTTTCCATTGCCTCTGGAAGATCTGCCTCTTGAATCTCCCCACATATCTCTCTGCCTATTTTTCTCAACTTTTTTGGAAAGCTCTTCATATTTTCCTCCATCCCTAAACACAAACACTTCTCAGAACTCCCTACTTGGTTCTTTCTTATTCTTGCTCTACAGATTTTCATTGGGTCCTTCATTCAAACTGAATTATCACATGTATGTTAAGATTCTCAAGTCTATATATTGCTAGACCTGCTTTTTCTCTTGGGTTCCAGACTCACATGCAAATGCCTATTGAGTATCTTAGCCTGGATATCCAGGAGTTCCTCAAACTCCTTAAACATGTTTATACCTAAGCTCACAATGTTTTTCCAAACTGATTAAAACAGAATGAGATCTCTGTGTACCACCCAACTATTCCACACAGGAACCAGGACTCAAAACTCCCTCTCTGCCTCTTGTTCATACACAATTAATCTCCAAGTCCATTCCCTTTTCCATCAACATTCCCAAGCATTTCATTTGTCTCCATTCCTATTCCCATCACAGTCACCTCTGGTCAACCCTGCTTCCCATCCCTACCCCAATCCATCTAACAGTGCTCATGGAATGAGCTTTCTGAAGCATGTGTCATATCTTCCCTTGCTTAAACACTTAGCTTTGCAAATAAGGCTCAACATTCCTCTCTGACTTTATCACCCACTGCCCTCAACAGAACATGTTAGGTCATTTCAGAGCTCTGTGTTTAAATACACATTGCTCTTTTTTTTAGAATTACCCACACCCATCACCCATAGTTCTCTGTCTAAATAATGTTCTATGACTTTATAAAAGATTTACCTCAAAGTCTCCCTTCCTAGAAGCCTTCTCTGACCACTTGGTGTGATTCAGAATCTCCTTTTTGCACCTAATGTCCCATCTCTCTGATTGCATGCTCAGCACATCTGTTGATGTACTTGCCTTTCTTCCCTACCTGAGTACAAGATCCTTAAAGATCATACTGTTTTAGCCTTCATGCCACAATGCCTAGTTCTCTGAGAAGGGTATAGCAGGTGCTCAATTAATGTCTATTAAAGGAAATACTAGATCACTTCTAGAAGGTCCCTGTAATTTCAATGTTCTGATTTTAGTTGATTCTTAAAGAATATTTTATATCCAAGCAGTACAATGTACTCATTGGTCTGGAGACTATAGAGAGGTTCTTAATGCATTTGTGTTCATTGACCCTTTTAAGAATCTGATTAAATCCAAACCCTCTCTCTGAAGAAATGCTCACACAAATCCAGAGGTTTACATGTAATTTGATAAGTTCCTAAAACTCATTCACAGGATCTGCTTGAGCTTGCTGGTTTTAAATGTGAATTCCACTTTCTTTCATGTACTTCCAAACCCACCTAGCTCCCAAGAGAAAGTTCCTTGCAACCAGGCTAGCTTGAGGGCATAAGGAGTTGATTAAATGTATTAACATATCAAAAGGAAGGACATACAAATCAGAAGGGGAGTAACTTAACCCAGGAAACAGAAAAGATAACCTTACAAGGACAAAGTGCCCTCATTTTATTATATTTTATTTTTTGCCTTATTTTTTTTAATGTTACATTAAAAAAATATGAGGTCCCCATATAACCCCCATGCCCCTCACCCCACTCCTCCCATAACAACAACCTCCTCTATCATCATGGGACATTCATTGCACTTGGTGAATACATCTCTGAGCACTGCTGCACCACATGGTCAATGGTCCACATTATAGTTTACACTCTCCCCAGTCCACCCAGTGGGCCATGGGAGGACATACAATGTCCAGTACCTGTCCCTGCAGCACCACCCAAGACAACTCCAAGTCTTGAAAATGCCCCCACATCACATCTCTTCTTCCCACTCCCTACCCTCAGCAGCCACCATGGCCACTGTCTCCATGTTAATGCTACATTTTCTTCGATTACTAATCACAATAGTTCATGAATAGAATATCAGTAAGTGCACTCTAATCCATACTCTATTCCTCCATCCTATGAACCCTGGAATGGTTATGTCCACTCCACATCTATATTGAGAGTGGGCTTAGATTCCACATGGATGCTGGATGCAAGTCTCCTGCTTTCAGTAGGTCCATCTCCACTGAGCGGTGAAGCACTTGATGGGATGGTGCTAAAATGAGGCCACACACGGGGAGCATGCCCTCATTTTAGCACCATCCCATCAAGTGCTTCACCCCCAGGTGGAGATAGACCTTGACGTGTAGTCCACAGGCTGTTCACCCCCACCCTTAGGGCAGGAGCTTCCCTGGGCTCTTCCAGACTTCTGCCATTCCTTCTGATTTCCCTTGACCATTTATTCACTTGACACATTTCTATTGAACACCTATCATGTCAACCACTATGCTAGGGTCAGTGAATCAGGGGTGAAAAGAGACTTAAACCCAGCTCCCACGGAGTTGGCCTTTTGTTTGGTTCCCAGGCTTACTAACAACCTTCTGACTCTGAGCCACAGGCTTTACCAGGGACCTGGACTATTAGAGCCTGAAATCCTGTTTATATTCTTCTCTTGAATGAGAGATGTTTCTAGATACACTGACTGGAGACCCAAAAAGTACACCATGGAGCAAATGTTCCTCTTGAAAGAAAAATATCACCTAAGTGGTTCCCTTAATTATATAAATGGAGGTCTGTTGGCACCATTGTCCTAAGCAAAGGGAATTTAATTTAAAGTTTTCTTATAGTTAAAAAAAAAAAGGGGGGGGGTTCTGGATGCCTTGTGGTAGGAGATGAAGGCTAGGTGACAGCTGAGAGCCTGAGGAGCTACTGGTCATGTCCAGCACTTGTGCTACCTGAAAACTGTGTGAAAGGAGCTGGAATTCTTGGGGCTGGGACACAGCACATAGCCCAAGTCCCGGGGCCTGAGAAACACTAGGTCTCGCTCTGAAGCTGGGCAGCAGGGACTCAGGTGCCACCACCAGCCCCCTGACCCAAACTCTGTGAACAGCTTTGGTCAGCAAGGACAGGGCCAGCCTTCACTGGAGAAAATCATCCCTCCCCCAACCTCGTTCCTAAGCCACTTTCGACTTAATGCAGCCCCGAGTGAGGCCAACCTATGAGGCAGTAAATACCGCAGTCTGGACCGTCTCCCCAACCCCAGATTTTAACCCAAGGAGCTGTGGCCAGCTTGGCTGAGAGCTCCCTGCACTGTTTCACCCTCCTGGGAGGAAGGCCACCATTAGAATTGCTGCTGCCAGGCAGTACAATGGCATCTGTGGGCAATGCAGGAGCTAGACCCCACTCCCTGTACTAACTTCTCTGCCGTGTAGTGATGTGACATATACAGCTTCTGCTCAACAAGCAGGAGCCCTCCTGCATAATCTGGGTGCTGAGATCGATGAGGGACTGTACTATTTCCCCAAGAGACAGCTGTAAGCGGGCTGAGAGCATTGGGCAGGCACTGGGGAGAGCACGGGGGCTGTGGAGGAAGAGGGATTTGGCTCTCCCCTTTCTACTATGTTCTTCCTATGATTGGGGGTTTGAAGCAGGAATTGGCAAACTTTTCTCCATAAAGGACTCAATAACAAAGATTTTCAGTTTGTAGATATGACAGTTGGAGGTTATTTTTGCGAATTCCAAAAAGAAAAAGATTACATTTGTAAACTAACCTATTCTTCTGGGTGTGATGCCCTTTGATTATTATGGATTCAGTTGAGGGGCCCTTGATTAAATTACCTGCTAAGATTAGGGCTTTGATTTGACCATGTCAGTAAGGCTTGGCTCACCTTGGTGGACTGATATAAATGGACACTCACTGAAGAAGACATGCTGGAAGAGAGACAGCTCTGTCAATTTTGATCCTGGGACCCCAGGGAGAGATGAGCCATTTACCTGATAGTTTGCAGCTGAGAGAGAGGAAGTCCTGAGAGACAAGCCCTATGCCAGCCTACAGCTGAGATGGGGAAGAATCTGGGCCCACAGAGCCTCAAGAGAAAGAGGAAGCCCAGGAAGGAGAGACCACGCAGAGACTGCCCGCCATCTTTCTTCAACATGTGGCAACTGACTTTGGTGAGAGAGCAACCCTGAGTTGGACTCTTTAGGGCCTTGTAACTATAAGTTTTTACCCCCGAATACCCTTTATAAAAGCCAATAGCCTTCTGGTACTTTGCATCAGCACACCTTTTGGCTGACTAATACAGTAGCTACACAGTCTCTGGTGCAACTACTCAGCTTTGCCTACAGTGGGAAAGCAGCGTCGGCAATATGTAAAGGCACGGGCATGGCTGGCTGTAGCCCAGTGGATGTAGTTTACTGACCCCTGGTTGAGCATTGCATTCTGGGAACTGCCTACTGGTAACACAAAATGTGCTAACTACAAAGGACTCACTCCATCCTTCCAACCACTTAGTTGACTACACTCTGGTGTGCTCAGGAGAAAGAAAGTACCAGTGCTAATCTAGAATGATTAGATTTGCCCCGGTTAAATTAACAAACTTGCTTACAGGAAAGCCCATCTTGGGGGGTTGGATCCATTCTCACTGGTTTTTGAGCTTCAGGGCCCAGATCCATTTTAAATTCTCCAAAGTCCTGAGTGCCTCACCTTTGAGGTCTCTTGAGAATGACCTGTTTTATTTATCAGTAGTACCTTTCTCATAGAGGTCGGGTTTCAGGTATAGTATGTGGAGAAAGAATGGGATATTACACTCACATAGTAGAGTGTCAAATCTCAGTGCAGGCCCTAACTTTGGGAGCCACGAGCCACCCACCCATAGCTCCCTGCCCTTCACTCAAGGATTGCAGCACATATGCCCCGACATCCACAGAGCCTCACAGGGCTCCAGGAAGAGGAAGGGAGACAAGCAGCTCTGCAGAAAGGAGAGTTCTGATTCTCATACCACATTATTCAGGAGGCCTTGCACCCTCAGCTTTCTCGTCTTTAAAATAGGGATGGATGATTCCTCCTAGAGTTGTGGTGAGGATTAAATGAGCAACGCCATGGAAAGGCCTGAACGTGGCCTCTGGCTTATTCCCAATATTCCATAAATGTTGGCCAAGATTACTATCCATGCCTTTGCCCTTTCCATTGTTTTAGGAGAGTTCTTTGCCTTGCCCTCTTTTAGTGCAGACATAAAGGTTCTGGGGAACAGGCCAAGCTATGCCCCGATGGAAACCAAGACTCATTTTAGGGCCTGTAGCCATCGTTATGAGCAGCCAGGTACTGCCAGCTGCTGGGGAAATTGCCAGAGCCTGTGGGACATTCACTGGGTCACTTGGATTGGCAAAGCAAGACTGATGCCTTCGGTGCCTCCATGCCCACCATCTAGCTTAGGAGGCAGAATCTTCGGGCTAATTGCTTTGTTTATTCATCTGGCCTTGTGAAAATACTTCATTATCTATTATTGCTTTCTATTTGTAAGGGACCAATGATATCTTCTAAGGTGGAATCTGTATTGTTTTGTGCTGTGGAGGACCTAGCAAGGATTTTTTTTTTCTTTTTCTTTTTTAAAGAGTAACTGCTACTTTTCACTTATCTTTTTTTTTTTAAGATTTATTTTTTATTTATTTCTCTCCCTTCCCCAACCCCCTCAGCTATCTGCTCTCTGTGTCCATTTGCTGTGTTTCACTTATCTTTAACTGACAACTCAATACTTGTGTATCTTCTCCTTCTTTCATTCATTCCTCCATTCCCACATTCATTCAAGTTTAAACTGAGCTCTTGCTTGTGGCAGTACCAGTCACAGCAGCAAGTGAAGCTTATATCCCCATGTGATTGACACAGATAATAGCCAAATTAAAATGTAAATGCATAGTATACAGAAGGTGATAAGTGACACAGAGGGAAAGTAAGATGAGTAAGGGAGAATAGGAATGCTGAGAATCAGGGGAAGGTTTGCTATTTTAGGTAAGACAGCTGAGGAAGGCTGCACAGATATCTGAGCAAAGACCAGAGGGAAATGAGCGCACACCAGGCAGATACATGCAGGAAAAGTGATTCCAGAAAATGCAAATATGATTCCAGAGCCAAGTGTATAAATTCATGAAAGACGAAGGAAGCCAGGGTCTGGAGCCTAGGGAGCAAGGTGGAGGCCTAAGAGGCAAGGTCACGGAGCAAGGGCATGAGGGGACAACTGCATGAGGACCTGTGGGGGTTGTTCTGAGTAGAGTGGGAAACCATACGAGGATTTTGAACAGAAGGGTGGCACACACTGTCTACTAAAAAGAATTGCCTGGCTGGTGTATGGAAGACAAACTGTAAGGAGACAAGAGAGGGCAGAGCAGTCTACTGACCAAGCCCACAGAGAAGGGTGATGCTTTAGATCGGAGAAGTATCAGCGAAGAAGGTAAGAAGCAGTAGATCCTGAATACATTTCAAGGAAGGGCTGCCAGAACTTTCTGATGGATTCAATGTCAGGTATGACAGAAAAAGAGGAGTCAAGAATGTCTCTGAGTTTTTTTGTAAATACAAGGTTTGTAGGCACACACTGCAGTAGAGCAGCGCTTCTCTACCCTGAAGGTGCCCATAAGAAAACAGGACATTTTGTGACAATGCAGACTCTGACTCAGTAGGTCTGCGGTGGGGCTCAGGATTCTGCATTTCTAACAAGCTCTTAGGGGATGTGGTGCAGCTGCCCCACAGATGACACTTGGAGAAGCCCTGTTAGAGCAATGCAGTGCATCACAGTGGTTAACAACTCAGACCCTGGGGCCAAAATACCTCTGTTCATATCCTGACTCCACCATTTCTGAATAATGCCCTGTGGGCAACCTATTATTTGTCCTGGGCCTTAGTTTCTTCATCCATAAGATGGGGATCATCATGAAAGTTTAGAAATATAAAGTACAGTGAACAATGCCTGGCATATAGTAAACATATATGAATATTAGTTACTAGCATTATCCTCGTTATCATTATTTCCTTTGGCCTGATGTTTATCCTTCTCCCAATCCTTTGGTTGATACTGTGTTTGCCATAGAAGAGGTGGGCAAATTTGCCTGGGAGCCAAGGAATGTCCCAGCAGGTAAAGTATCTAGAGATAACCTGTATCTTTGGAAGTTCTAAGTCATTAGAGAGTCTCTGATAGTCCAGAATGGTTCTAGACCAGGCTCCATCAAAAGAAAAGCAAACCAAACCCCTCAAAGGATTTCTACCTTGAAGGTGACCAGGATCTGGAAGTTGGTGAGTACAGGTAGGAGGACAGCCTGGAGTCCTTCCAAACCCAGACCACTTGGGACTATGTTGATGTTATGGAACAATTTCTGAGCAAGTAAATAACCAGTGTTTTCCAAACTGCATTTTATGATGGGTCTTGATATTAATTTAGTTACTCACAATCAGCATTAAAAATAAAGAATAATAGATTTAAAATGTCAGCATGCATGCATACAGTAAGGCTAAGCACTGTTCATAGGATTTCATTTGTATGTGTGTTCTGGCTCATGTTGCAAAAGACGTTTCTTTGAGTATCTTGGTTCCAAAAGTTAAGAATAAATAAATTAAATTAAAAAAAAAACACCTTCTGTAAATAGGAAACGAATGTGACCTTGGGAAGCGAATGTGGTACCCTTCTAGCCCCTGAAGGGTTGAGCAGCACCCTACGGCCACAGGCAGGTGCTCCTGGAGACTGTGAAAGGCCCATGCTCACAGCAGGGGCACCATGTCAGAGCAAAGGGAAAGCTTCCGACTGGTCAGGGGCCCCAGCTCCCTGGTTGGCTGTTGATGGGAAATAGGACTGACTGTTTTGCACTGAGGTAGTAAGCCACCTGCACTGGATTTCTGGGCATTTGGGGAGGAGAGAAGCTTCCAGAAGAATACACTGGGTTTCTTGCTCAGTGGGGCTGCAGCCAAAGTGATATGATAGTGTATACACCCCCAGGCTAGTACAAAAGCTTATGTTAATTATATAAGGTTTTCTTAAAGATTTTATAAGAAGAAAAGAGAATCTTCAAAATAGAGTCAGGGAATGACAACACGAGTCCTTCCAGAGTGGAGTGAGCCAGTGAGGAAGTCTACACATGAGAAACTGGAAAAGGTTACAGGTAGAAATGAGTTGTTCTTCAGCTTAGTGATTAGTCAGGGTTCTCTAGTGAAATGGAACCAGTAGGAGATATCTGTAAATATTATGAGATTTTTTAAAAATTGCCTCATGTGCCCGTGGGACTGCACAAGTCCAAATTCCACAGGGCACACTGCAAGCTGGGAGCTCCGATGCAGGTTTGGATGGATTCCCTATGAGAAGCTGGCTGAAGCAGAAATGGAAAAATTCTCTTGCCTTACTGTTGAAATCATCACTTCTTTTAAATCCTTCGACTGATTGGATGAATTGCAAGCTCCTCAGTTGATTGTAGATGTAATCAGCCACAGACGCAATCAACTTACTGATGATTTAAGTCTGTGAAATGACCCACAGTAATAATCTGGCCAGTGCTTGCTTGACCAAACAACTGGGCACCAAAACCTAGCCAAGCTGACACATGACCTTAAACATCACACCTAGTTAACTGTACCTCAGTGGTGGTTTCTGCAATATGTGTGTGAAACACCTGCTGTTATTATTAATAACCTGAAATTTTCTGCTATTAATTGTGTACTTGAACAAAGAGTAAACATCCAGATGAGGAAGTTCTTGTTTTAGCAGAGAAGAGTTCCCCTTTTCCAACATTCTACTAGTATTAGCACCAGTTCTGGTTATGATAGCCTTGGTTTTGTACCAAAGTAGCTATTAAGAAGCCTGATATTAAATGAAATAAGCAGGGAAATCATTACCTCAATTAGATTTACAGAAACTCAGTGGGGGTGGGGGAAGGAGAGAGGAAGTGGTTTTGTTGGGGGTAGATTCAAATCCCAGTTGTATTCAAACATAGCTTCAGACTTATTGCTGGTAGGTTTCTCAAATAGTCCCTTAAATCTTGCAAGACCAGACATCAAACGATTCCAGATTATGATGGTGGTGGTTTCAAAACATGGCCACAGATTCTTTGCAAACATTCCCATCACAGTTGGTATGTACAAATCTACCATTTTATTTCCTTCTCCCTGCCACTCTCCTGTTTTTCGCTGTCTGTGTCCATTTTCTGTGTGATCTACTGTGTCTATTTCTTTGTGTTTGTTTATTTGGTTTCAATTTCTCTTCTTGTTTTCTCCTCTAGGCTTCACCGGGATTCAATCCTGGGGACCTCCAATGTGCGAGAGAGGATCCCTGTCGTTTGTGCCACCTCAGTCCCTTGTTTCTGTTGCATCTCGTGTAGCTGGCTGCATGGGCCTGGCTCGATGCATGGGCTTGCTTTTACCAGGAGGCCCTGGGGATCAAACCTGGACCTCCCATATGGTAGACAGAAGCCCAACCACTTGAGCAACATCTGTTTCCCCAAATCTACCATTTTAAAGCTGAGATGTTTCACCATCTCTGGACCACCCTGGTATGGTCAGAGCTATTGTGAATTTAGGTTCTGGTTATGACTGCTGTGCAACAAATTGCCCCCAAAGTTAGAAGCTTCAATTACTTAATTTTGCTCTTGATTTTATGGATCACAAATTTGGGAACAACTCAGCTAGGCAGTTATTTCTTGGAGCATCTCAGGCAGTTGCTATCAGATGTTGCCCTGGACTGTAGTCATCTGAAGGTTCAAGTGGGCTGGACATCCAGGATGGGTCATTCCATGGCTGGACATCCAAGATGGTTCATTCCATGGCTGACATCCAAGATGGTTCATTCTGCAGTGGACATCCAAGATGGATCATTCCATAGCTGGATGTCCAAGATGGGTCATTCCATGGCTGACATCCAAGATGGTTCATTCCACAGTGGACATCCAAGATGGATCATTCCACAGCTGGATGTCCAAGATGGGTCATTCCATGGCTGACGTCCAAGATGGTTCATTCCATGGCTGGACATCCAAGGTGGTTCATTCCATAGCTGGACATCTAAGACACATCATTCCATGGCTGGTGGGTGGGACTGATACCTGGAGCACCTACATGTGCCTCTCTAGCATGGCAGTCCTGGGTAATTGGTTCTCATTCTCCTGCTGCCTGGCTGCACCACCCTCACCCCTCCCCCACCTCCCTTGAGGCCCTGAGAACCCAGAGGAAGCCACGTGACCTTTTCTCCTTTGTCTGAAGTCACAAAGCATTACTTCTGCTGTGTGCTGCTGATTACAAGAAAGTCACAAGCCTGCCAAAATTCAAGGAGAGGAAAAGATTTTTTCAAACACAGTAAATTAATTAAAAGTTCAATTAAATTGAAAACATTCAAGGGTAGAGCATTACTCCCCACCTTTTGATGGGAGGAAGATCAAAGAATTTTCAGCCATTTTTTAAAAACTTCCATACTGTGTGACCAGTGCAATAATCAAGTTAAATTGAAGTGACTGCCTTCCTTATACTCAGGTTTCCTGGGTCCTTCAGCCAGAATTTGGGAATTTTCATCATGGAAATGAAGGTCAACTAACCAAATTACTCCACTGGATTTATTGTCAAAGAAGCAACAAGGTCTTCCCATTTTATTAGCCTACAATTCTGTCGGAGAGCTATTGTTATCTACCTGTTCCATTTGAAGAAACTGACACCCCAAAGGGCGCCCTGTCACCTAACTGCTAAGTTGCAAGGTCAGAATTTGAGCTTGTTTTCTGACTCTAAGTTCAATATAGTTCAGAGTATAAATGTAATATTCAGGGCCAAGTATCTGGAAGCTTTGGAAACGAGTGTACCTTGCATCCTAGCACTGCTTCCTGGGATAAACCCGACATCGTGCCAGCACCAACTGAGTGAAGTGCTCACCACTCTTCTCAGCAGAGAAAATGGAATGAACAATCTTTAGATCCTTCGAACTGCTGCAAAACCACGCACCCAGAAGGGAAAGAGATTTTATTCGGGGGCAGAATATCTATCAATTGCTTTGCTGAAGCAATTGAGGATTAGTAAGGATTAAAGCGGCAAGCAAAATGAAGCTGGATGGAGTTGCAAGGGCTCAGGGGACAAGGCTGGAATTCAATATGATCTTGGGCAAATTAAAAGGCCAGCTTCTTAGAAACGAGATAAAATGCAGTGGGAACATGTGGACTGGCTCATCCCAATGAAAAGCCACACAGCTGCAAAGTGACAATGACAGACTAGACATGGCCATCTCAGACCAGCACGGAGGAGCCAGCGAACACCAAGGGGTGGGCAGGAGGCAGCCCAGCTCATTTCAGGTGTGAGTGCTCCTGGGAGAGAGTAGACGTTATTAGCCAATACATGGGGGCTTTCTCTGATCCCACCCTCTCCCCCGCAAAATGAACTAGATCATTTCCCCTTGCATGCCAGGCTCAATGTCCCTCTATCACTTCTTTTATGACCTTTATCACTGTTATAATTTTTTTTATTTTTTGTTCTGATTATTTGATTAATATCCCACTAGGAAAATGTAAGATTATTGTCTTCCCACTGGGTGGTCAGTCCACGAAAGCAGGGTCTCAATCAGTTTCCATCACACCCTCAGTACCGGCCACAATGCTGCAGACACGGCTTCTTCAGTATTTATTGAATGAATAAATTAATATTAGGAAGAGAGTACCATAGACCAGGGGTTGCCAAACAAATGTGGCCTACACTCTTGTTTTTGTACAGCCAGAAAGCGAAGAATGGTTTTTACCATTTAAATAATTGATAAAACCAAAAAAAAAGCAGCATATTTCATGGCACATGAAAATTATATGAAATCCAAGTTTTAGTGTTCATTAATAGAGTTTTATTGGAACACAGCTGCACTCATTCATTTATGTATCATCAGTGGCTGCTTTCACACTAACATGTCAGAACCGAGAGGTTGGGACACAGAACGTATGGCCCACCAAGTTTTTGGCCCTTTACAGAAAAAGCTTGCTGACATTTGATGTAGACAACCTGGCTTCTAGCACTTTGGGGGCCCTACCAACTCATGGGGTACATATTCCTCAAGCTTCTGAAAGAAACCTAATGATTAAAGTGATTTTTGTACCTCTACCCCATTGAAACAAAGAAATGGCCTCTCTCTGTTTTCTAAAATGATTAAGATTACAAATAATTTCTAAAAACTGCTCACGTCTCCAGACTTGAAGCAACAATTATTAAAAGAATGAATTAATCTTAGGATGTGAATAATGTGGACTATGAGTTTTGGAGACCAGTGGAATTAGGTTCAAATCCTGGCTCTGCCATCTAGATGTGTCATCTTAGAAAAACCATTCTTTAAGCCTCAATTAGGCCTTCTGTAAAATGGAAATGAAATGATCTTCCTTATAGGATGCTGCAGTGACTAAAGCAGATGTGTCGGACACCTTTGGAGGGTGCTAGCTCATCCAAAATATCCCTTCTCTGAGAACTGGCCCCTCAACTCCAAGGCTGTGCTATGCAGCGCCGTCCACCTCCTCTCCCTCCCCTGGCCTCCAGGGATTGGCCACAGCATGGACACCGGATGTAGTATGCCCTGGACTCTTTCCCCAGAGTTAATGAAAATGGAACATAGAAACTCTAGTTGATCTGTTTGAGGTATTTGACCTGGAGCCACCTGTTTGGGCCACAACAAGAGTGAGAGAAGATAGTTTGCAAAGAGAGTAGAATGAGCTCATGGCAAGATATTCATCCAGGAAGGAAGGAAGTAGTCCCTCCCGTGAGAGCCCTCCTAACCCTGTTACATGTGGTAGCACGCTGTCCCCGCTCAGGGCACAGATCTAAGGTGGAAGTCCCAGCCCTGGAGCCCTGCCACTTCCATCTCCAAGCTCTATTCTGCCCCACTCTCCACACCTCAGCCCCTCCAGCGTCAGTATCCCCTTACTATGATGTGGACCATTGACCGCCAGGTGTAGCGGTGCTCAGAGATGTATTCGCCAAGTGCAATGATTGTCCCATGATGAAGGAGGAGATTGTTGTTATGGGGGGAGGAGTGGGGTGAGGGGGGTGAGGGGCATATGGGGACCTCATATTTTTTTAATGTAATATTAAAAAAAATAAAGAAAGAAAAAAATAAAATAAAATAAATAAATATCCCCTTACAGAGAAGCTACAGAAACAGGGGAGATAAAGGGTCCCACGGACTCCGCTGTTTGTGCTAAACACAAGATGTAGACCCTTTTACTCAGAATCCTCCAGCACCGGAGGGACGACACTGGGAAAGGGAGGGAAGTAGGCAACAGCTACCCCAGAAAACCAGAACTTCGGAGCTTGAGCATCAAGTGCTGCAAATTTCAGATATTGCGAAGCTGGCATCAGGTCGAACTTCAGATCCAGATTTGAACTTCAGATCCAGATTCACTGCAGCTCCTGACTGCAGCGCCTTGGCGCGGCTGTGCAGCTGTGGGACCTGTGCAGGAACGTGGGGGACAGAACAGCGGCCAAGGGCCAGACTGATAGGGGAACGCCTGGCGGCTTGGGGCGGCCTCTCCCTTAGCAAGTTTCCATCCCTTTCCTAGTTTCATTCCCTTGAGGGCAACCTGGCTTCCTGATTGTTTAGTTTGGGGAGCTGTGCAAGCACAAATTCCTTTTCTAAAACCAGCTCTGAAGATTTCAGTCTCTTGCCACCTACATGCCCTGACTACCATGTAAAGGTCCTGGGGCTTTATTGCAGTTCAATAATATCACGGTGGTTTTTATTACTATTTTAAAAATTAGTAGTTGGCTTTATTGCTAGGGAGCCAGGAGTCCTACTTGTTATAAGTGCACACGGCAGTGCAGAGGCAAGAAACGGCACAACACCTGGGAGCTGCTTCAGAATAACCCCACAATAAAACTAAAAAGGGGGAAGGAAGGGAGGGAGGGAGGAGGGCGGCGAGGGGAATGGATGAAGCAAGTTTGACAAAATCTTGGAACCCGCTGAATCCAAGTGATGGGTACCTGAGAGCTCATTGTACTAGTCACACTGCTTTGTGTACATTAGAAACTTTTCATAAGAAAATATTTACATTGGTATTCCTTTCAAAAGAATTGGATGTAAACAAAGGGGAACAAGGCTCCAAACAGCTAGTTCATCATGTAGTATTTCAAGAAAGCCTTAGAAAGTTTCATTCTTTCAAATTAAAAATAACTTACCTTGAATGATGAGGAGTTGCCCAGAGACAGGGAAACAGACCAAGCGGCGGTTTAGGATCCATCCCCCAACGCATATACATTTTCCACTCTCTGATACTATGTTAGAAATCTCGACGTCTCTCCCAAATAGAGGGCAAGGTATTCTTTCTAAGAATATCTAGAAAACTGTCAATAATCCAGAATGGGCCCAAGGATTGCCTTATTTCCTTAAATCTCCGAAGGGGAAGAAAAGCACAACATAGACTCCTTTTGGCAGTGCAGAATACCAATGGGGAGGCCGCCGGGGTGTCTTCCTGTAGAGCCCTCCCGCCACCTGACCAGCACCTGACCAGCCACCTGGCCACCACCTGACCGCCACCTGACCAGCACCTGACCAGCCACCTGGCCACCACCTGACCGCCACCTGACCACCACCTGACCACCGCCTGACCACCACCTAACCAGCACCTGACCACCGCCTGACCACCTGACCAGCCACCTGACCAGCCACCTGACCAGCACCTAACCAGCACCTGACCACCTGACCAGCCACCTGACCAGCACCTGACCACCACCTAACCAGCACCTGACCAGCACCTAACCAGCACCTGACCACCTGACCACCACCTGACCACCACCTGACCACCTGACCACCACCTGACCGTGGCCTGTGCGAACTCGTGGGCGCTCAGCCCGGCTAGTTCACGAGCCCACAGGCTGGGCACGCGGGGCTGGCGCCGGTCGAACTAGGGGGGAAATAAGGCCAAGTAAGACCTGGCCGATGCTGGACAATGTGGCCTTGCGACTGCAGGTTTGAGGCCAAGAAATGTGGAAAGAAGAGGCAGAAAACAACAAAAACAACAAACCAAACACAGAAACCCTCTCCAAAGCGCAAATGCTCTCCGGTCTGGAGGCTGAAGGGGGAGGAGTCCTGGGGGGGAGCCCTGGGGAGGAGCCTGGGGGGAGCCCCTGGCAGCAGGGACCCCTGCTTGTCCACCCTGAGTAAGAAAGGCGCCCAAGGTGAGCCGACGCAGGGTGCTGAGGCTGGAGGAGACCCAGGGGCCTGCTGGTCACTTTATTTAGCCACCACGTGGAGGAGGCCTGAAATTCCAAACCCCTGCCAGGCAGGCCGGGAAACTGAGAAGAGGATCTCCTCCCTAGGCCCGGGAACAGAACCGGGTTCCTGAAAACCATCCTAAAGAAAGGAGCAAAGCAGCAGCCAGCGCAGAACCCAGCACCTGGAAGCTACCGGATAAATGTATCCATAGAAAAGGGCCGAGTGGTGCCCACTCTGTGCCCTGGACCAGAAAATTCGGTGTAGAAGACAACAGACATCATCTCTCCCTCTTGGAAGGTAGAGGCTGCGGGTGAGTCCTCACGAAGACAAACACACCGTTGTAGGCTGTAATACGCAGAAACAGCTCATCTCGAGGGGCTTGGGTTTCTTTCAGGGCTGGCGCCCAGAGGCACCCTTTGGCAAGGCAGCGTGATAACGAGAAGACTGGGCTCTAGAAAGACGCCCTGGGTTCAAATTCCAGTTCTCCTCCCGACTTGGGTGACCCCAGGTGGGGCAGTTAACCTTGCTGTCTCTGCAAAGCAGTGACGCACACGCCACATGGGAGAATGAAACGCACGTATGGACATTCGGCTCCTGAGGTCCAGCCTCCGCTCTGCTGGCGTTCCAGGAAGCTGGCCTCCAGGAGCAACTGCCTGGCCCCCTTGCCCTCTGGCTCTGGCTGGGTTCGGCCAGTGGGAAGCACCAACAGGAGAGTGGCAGACCGTGGCTCTGCAGTGGCCGTGTTCTCTTCTCCAGTGGCTCTCTCGCCAAACCCTCCCTGGCTTGGTATCCACGGCCTCTTCAAGCTCCTCCAGACCAGCCCTACTGTGGCGGTTATGGATCTATCACACGGATTTGTATTAGTCAGCCGAAGGGGTGCTGATGCAAAACACCAGAAACTGGTTGGTTCCTATAAAGGGTATTTATTTGGGGTAGGAGCTTACAGATACCAGGCCATAAAGCATAAGTTACTTCCCTCACCAAAGTCTGTTTTCACATGTTGGAGCAAGATGGCTGCCGACGTCTGCCAGGATTCAGGCTTCGTGGGTTCCTCCCTTCCAAGGTCTTGCTTCTGTCTGGGTTCAAGGTTCCTTTCTTCCCTGGGCCTGCTTCTCCCTGGGCTCAGGGTTTCTTTCTTCCTGGGCTGGCTTCTGTTTCCTCTGGGAGCTGACTTCCCAGGGCTCCAGCTTAAGTCTTCAGCATCAAACTCCAACATCAAAAACCCCCAACTCTGTCCTTTCCCGCCTTTTATCTGTGAATCCCCAGTGGGTGGGGATTCAATGCCCTAATGGCGTGGCCCAATCAAAGCCTTAATCATAACTCAATTATGCCCAGCAATAGACCAGATCACAAACATAATCCAATATCTATTTTTGGAATTCATAATTATATCAAACTGCTACAGATATATTTGGCTATAGCATGACAACATGCCTACTTGGTCTCCCTAAAATACCCCTTCACTAACCACCCTTCAACTACCACTTTCAAGGGTGCCATGATTTTTTTGTGTTTTTTTTTTTTTGTTTTTTGTTTTGTGGTACAGGGGGCTGGGAATTGGAACCAGGACCTCGTATGTAGAAAGCTGGCACTTGACCACTAAGCTACACTGGCTTCCCTGTCTTGTTTTTTTTTTATTATTTTTGTTTTTTCAGGAGGCACTGGGAACCAAACCCAGGACCTCCCATGTGGGAGGCAGGCGCTCAACAGCTTGAGCCACATCCCGCTCCCTACCATGTGTTTTAAGGGGGGTTCAGTACACCTTAAAAAAAATACACAATCTTTGATAAGCACTCAGTAAATATAAGCCAGCTGAGACTTTGTTTTGGATTTGTGCTGTTTCATAGAAAATGTATGTGACTCCACACTGAAAAATTAATAACGCGAGGTAGCCCAACTTCTCCCAAATTCTCTAGGAACACATCAACATAGGATTTTTTAAAAAAATCAGAACCCAGTAAAATTCTAACATCAGGTGCCCATGCATGTGTTAACTGATAATAATTCTGATCACTCACCCCTTTGCCTGTGTACAGAGGTCATAAAAATGCTGTAGTCCCCTTGATGATGATGAGAAAAGGGAGAATTTCCAGCAAGGGAACCACAGCCAAATTTGAAGCTGTTATTTACCCACTTAAGAAAGAAACTAGCCTCCCTGGGCTCCTCGTGATCTAATCCTTTAAGCCTTCGCTGGCACTGGAAACGGCGTTAAGCTGTAAGATCAGGCCCTTTGGTTTTTTTATAATCCATGGGAATTTGAAGATGATTAATGAGTGGAGAGCCTCAAAGTTCCTAACATGTGACCGGAGTCCAGGGGAGAAATAATTAGGATAGTGTCATGTAACTCCATCAATTCCTCTAGAAGGCTCTGGATTATATAAGTCCCCTGCTGCAGCTTTCCTCCTTTGAGTGCCCCATTTTGCCATGGAACAAGAAAAAACACAGAGGCAATGAAAGACAGTGAAAAGAAAGCTGTCCGATGTGACTACTTAGTAGCATCTGCTGTGAGAGGTTTGATGGGGAAAGAATTCAGACTGATGACACATGAAGGACAGGAATCGGCATTGGATTTAATTATCTCATTCTTTCCTGGCCATTCTAGCCTCAACCAGCCTTGCCAAGGGGTCTGGCAGCGACACGCAAAGAAAACCATATCTGATATATTCTTATTAATAAGATTCGTGGGTGCAGATTAACCCTAATTTATGGTGGCTTGGGCTTCAGCGTTGAAAGTAAGAAGGTGAACAAGAAGTTTCTTTCATTTCAGCTATTAATGTCACTATAAATAGAGTATCCATTAGACAAATGGACCTTTGTGGAATATTTGATCAATGGCTGTGAAAGACTTCAGCAAGCCCTCACAAACTTAATTCTTTTTCCTCACATGGTCAGGGATGCTCACCTAAAGTTCCAGTCAAGCCCACACCAAGAAGAGAGCATGTGAGGAGCTGGGGTGTGTGCCACAGGTGAGATGCCAGAGCACCATCAGGGAACAGTAGAGGGACATCGGCTGCTCTCAGGGAAGAGTGACACCTGTACCTGGGCCTGTGCCAAAGCCCTGCGGAGTCTCTTCTCTTGTGTTCAATCTCTGAATCACTTTCATTCCAGGTGACTCAGTAGCTGCCTCAATGGAGCCAGGAAGGAAAGACAATTGAGCACCTCCTCTGAACTTCAAGCCCAAAGGGCTCTGAGCCACACCTGGCCTGGGTGTGTGCTCCGTACACGTGTGTCAGGCTCAAGGGCTGTCCGTGCACAAGGCGTTCGCTGTGGAAAAGCCCAGTGCGTGCTGGTGCAGACGTTGGCACGGCATCGCTTACTTCCCCAAAGTTACTGGGCTTTGTGCCGTGAGGAGAACAGACCCCGCTGGGCGCAGAGGTGGAACGGGAAAGTTCCGATAAAGGGCACAATCGGAAGAATGGTTGGGGCCACCCTCTTCCCACGTTCTTCAATCCCACTCTTGGCCCATCACTTTTGGGGGGGGGAGTCTTGGCTCCCCACAAAGAGGACTCCTGAGAAGCAAACATGAAGCCTCCCATCCGCACAACTTTGGGCTTTTCTGTTTGTTTTCTCATTCTTTAATTTACTTGATGCCCCAGACGTCTTTTGATCTTGATTAGGGACCCTTGTACAAATGAAGAAATTGGGATCCCGCTGCCACACTCGGCTGGTTTTTCAAAAGGTGGTGCTCCTCATTACTGATTTCCCAGGGCAGGGGGAGCTGGAGATCACGCCGTACAAGAGTCAATAGAACCAGGAGCCGTCCACGAGACACCATTTTTTTTACCCCAGTCACAAAATGAGCTGCATTGAGCACGTTCCCTTACTGAATACGGCATTCAGGCACATGACCTTGAACCTGCCCTTCAGGCTCGGCTCGCGATGCCCAGATCTTCAGCCAAGTCGGATGTACAGGGGGCATCGTCCATTCTGGATATCAGAGGAGAGTGAAACAAAGACAGTCTCTCAGGCCTGCGGAGATTTGGGCAATATTCTTTGTGCTCCAAGGTATGGTCAATTGTGTTCTGAAGACAAATGAATGATATTTTCCATAACAATCTAGACCGAAGGAACTGGGGAAGTGTAAATCAACTTTTATAGCATCGTCATCTATTCCAGTGACTGCTCTCCATCGACATACTCATTCAGATGGGCCTGTCCCTCCTGCATCACGACCAGAACTCTGGCCATACAGTCTCCAAAGCAGCATCCTTCATTCCATGGATGCTTCTCCCATCGTGCCGTGCCTGTGGCATGCTCCCTTCCTTGCTACAAGCATGATCCCGGCTGTAAGGGCTACTGGACCAAGCATCTGATTGAGGCTCCCAGGGTATGTATGGTTGCAGTGCAAAGCAAGCAAAAATCTACTTCTTCTCCACATACTTACTGTCTCCCGTTAGACAGAAGGGAATAATTAGATACTAGCATGTTCCTCACAATTACAGGATAATTAACCTCTGTTACAAAATCTGTGAAATAAATGCCCTCCCAATCCACAGAACACTCCCTCACTATAGCATTATTTGGAGATTTGCCCCCCAGTCGCCCCATTCTAATGGTTTTTCCTGATGCTGGAATCAACTTTGACTAAAAGGTACCTCACTGTGGGAGCGGATGTGGCTCAAGTGGTTAAGCGCCTGCTTCCCACATGGCAGGTCCCAGGTTCAGTTCCCAGTGCCTCCTAAGAACAAACTAACTAAAAAACCCACTCAGGGGAGCTGAGGTGGCTCAGCAGTTGACACCAGCTTCCCACATACGAGGTCCTGGGTTCAATCCCCATACCCTGTTCCTCAAAAAAAAACACACAGAACAAAACCTAGTTGAGTCTCACTTTCAGAATAAACCAAATACTGGCTATCGTGGTGCCATGAGCTCCTGCACCCAGGGGACCCGTTCTGCTCTCTGCCTGTCACCCTTACCACCTGCTTTTAAGACATTGAAGCATTTGTTCACTGGACATTTCCTCATTGCTCAAGAGTCCGATATACTGCCTGTCTTCCCCCCACCAGCCTTCCCCTGGGCCACGGTGTGCTTTGCCGGGATTAGCCTGCTCCTGTGCTCTACTTGGAGACCTGCCTCAGGTCCACTGCAGCTGCCGGTTCCTCCCAGAGCCCTAAAAACCTGGGAAGTTAAGCATTCCTACCCCCGTGTCATTAGGCGAAGTCCAAGGCCAGCCCCCTTCCCCCGTGTGTGCAGTCTGGCTCCTGAGCTCTTCCCTGAAATCCCCTGACCTCTGGGGTGACCCCGGGCACATGTCCCCCGTAAAACCTCCCTGCCCACCAGCTCTTATCTGGAGGCTGCCTCTGGGGAAACTGCCTGGGCTGCTCTCTGGGCAGGGCGCGCAAGAGCACGGCCTCTTACAGCGCTGGAGGCAGAGGTCGAAACCCAGGCCGCCCCAGGGTGGGCTCCTGGAGGCCTGGGGGGAGCTGGCGCCCTGCCCTCCTGTAGGGTCCCGGCACTCCCGGGCCTGCAGAGCGCCTCTGGGCACTGCGTCCCTCCTCGGGCGTCTTCTCCCTGTCTCCAATAAGGACACGGGCCTTGGATTCTGGACTTCTGGACGAGCTCCTCTTGAGACCCTTCCCTTCATTAACCCTGCAAAGACCCTCTTTCCACATGAGGTCACAGGCCGCAGGGTGAGGCGTACCCGCCCAGGTCTATGGAGGGACACAGTGCCACCTGCTGCACTGGCAGGGGAGCCTGATGCACCGCTGGGGCTCCAGGGCTCCCCAGGGGAAGGACCCCACCCCGTAGTCCCTTCTGGACAGGGCGGGCTGAGAGTCCAGAGGTGCCACTTCAATTCCTGTCACCAGGAGTCGGTGTTCTATCCCGTGTCCAGTCAAGCCAGCTTCCTCCATGAGTCCTGTGGCAGGCCCTGCCCGCCGCCTCAAGGGGCCCTCTAGACCCCCCGTGGTATTTCCCTCCACTCTGGTCCCGAGCAGTCCATCGCTGGCCTTGCAGCAGTGGCGTGGCCCCGCCGGGCGCCCAGAGTGGACCGCTGTGACCGACGTGGTGCCTGGCTTGGGGTGTGGCTTTGTGAAAGGAGGGGCGAAGGCCGTGGGCGGCAGGTGGGTGCTGCGAGAGGGAGGCGGCGTTTCAGCCATAGGCGTGGGCCAAGCACGGCGGCTGCCCGGTGGAACCCGTTTCTTCCCCGAAACATCCTGGAATGTTCTGTATTCTGTCCTTCCCAGGTGCTTGACGTGGATAACGAAGTCATCCGAATCACCTGTCGGAAATACTCCCACAAGCTACGCCAAGCGGCCCTGAGCCCTCGTTCTGCGGGGAAGAGTCTGGATGTTGCTTTGGGGAGTCGTTGCCCATCCAGGGGGCTTCTTTGTTTTAAGGAAACTTTAGAGAAACGTGACGGGGTGCTACGGAGCCTTGAAACGGAGGGAGCACAAGATAAACCTTCCAGATACTTTGTTGTAACACGGTGTAGATGTGTCCTGCCTTTGGGGGGGGGGGGGATTGCTGCCGGGGATGGAGCTGGCCCGGCTCTACCTCCCCCTGCACAGACCTGCCTTTCCTTTCTCTGCTCCTGCCCGACAGGGGACCCCGTGGGCAGGTGGGGTACAGCGCCTGGCACCACACCTGACCCTTTATTTTGACCTCTCTGTTCTCTGTTCCCTTTCCCTGGGGCTTTGTGTAAAGCCTAAACCTTTACTCCTTTGAGACACTGCAAGAATGTTCTCCCTAATTACATCCATGCTGGGTCTATTCGGACAAATCAGGGCCAGGCAGCCGGAGGGGGCAGCGGCCCATCGCCCCTCAGCCCAGCTGAGCCCTCTGCAGCCACGACGGGGCCGGCTTCCTGTCGCTCCACCAGCAGCTCACCTGAACCCCTGCTTTCTCTTTTTCACAGCTCAAGGGCTTTCTCCAGAGCCCTGGAAGCCCGGGCAGTGCAGCCAGGGCACTGAGGCTGGAGTGGCCGGGGAGCCGCCGGCCACCATGAGAAGTGGGCGCCAAGCAGATACGACTGAGCCCCTTCATTCGTCAGGGAACACACCTGAAGCCTGTTCTCCTCAGTCCTGCTGCAGGTCCCTGTGGAGCGAGCCCCAGGGGCTCAGAGGCTCCTGCTCAAAAACACACCCTATAAACTGGCTCGCCTGGGGAAGCGGATGTGGCTCAACGGATAGAGCGTTCGCCTACCACACGGGAGGTCCAGGGTTCGATCCCCAGGGCCTCTGGCCCATGTGGCGAGCTGGCCCATGTGCAGTGCTGCCACATGCCCCACTCAGTGGTGCCCCCCATGCAAAGAGTGCAGACCACCCAGGAGTGGTGCTGCCCACACGAAAGCTGACGCAACAAGATGACGCAACAAAAAGAGACACAGAAGAGACAGTATGAGACGCAGCAAACTAGGGAGCTGAGGTGGAGCAAGAGAATGATCACCTCTCCCCCACTCCAGAAGGTCCCAGGATGGGTTCCTGGAGCCACCTAATGAGAATACAACAGACACAGGACACAGAGCAAATGGACACAGAGAGCAGACACTGGGTGGGAGGGGGGAGAAATAAGGGGGAAAAAATTTCTTTTTTAAATGTTAAAAAAAAAAAATTGGTTCTCCCCCCTTCCCGGTCTGGCCTCCTCATTCCCGCACTTGTGCTCTCAAACCAACTACTTGTCCCCAGGCCCTTGTTCCTGGCTCCGTCTTTGGGATTAAGTGAAAATATATGACTCTTCTCGCAAAATCCTAATAACTCTGTCCTAAGACAATGCAACAAAGGCAAGTTGAAATTAGGAGAGGAGAAACATTCTAAGTCACCTGAGAAAACCAGTTGATAAAGAGATCAGGAGAGAAATCAAGCTGTCATAACCACTACAAACCTGTCTGATCCCTTTGTGCAAATTTGGAAAAGATTTTCATTTCCTCAAAACACTTAACTTGCATCTATTTGAACAAGGCACTTGACTGTCATCTACCAGAAAAATTGTCATAATAAATATAAAATGTGCAATGTCTAAGACAAAGGCTAAACCTAAGACCCCGACCTTTCAACCATGTGCACTGGCTGTGCCTTCACTTAGGTCCAGCTCCGGCTCTGGTTCTCCTGAGAATCAGCTCAAGGGCCATTGTTCCTGCTTTGAATTCTGGTGAGAAACCCAGTGCCTTCTCTCCACCCTTTAACAGAGCGGGAGTGAATCTCTGGCCTTTAAAGTAACGAGAGAAAAAGTCCCACATCACCCTTGTCTGAACTACTGTGGATAGGGCAGCCCCTTAGGGTTTGGTGGTACAATCAGTTGCCAGCTCTAAAATTTGTCAAATAGATATTGATGAACTATGGATAGGAAACCAGTTAAATAACTTAGAACAAGATTAATTATACTGGGTAATTATGAGCAAACAAGCATTCATGTAGAACAGATTCTTAAGAGTGATTTCCTTTATTAAAAAAGAGCTTATGTGTATTAGGTTTCTGTGGTAATTATGCTCTGTAACAAACAATTCCAAAACCTCAGTGGTATAAATCCACAAACTTTATTTTACAAGTCTGCAGGTTGGCTGTGCTTTGTCTATTTTCAGCTGGGCTGGACCTCAAGCTGTGAATCATGTCTGTGTCTTCCCTGCATTTTTTATTCCAGGACTCAGGCTGAAGGACCAATAGCTACCCAGGGGCACACATCTCATGGCAGAGAGGCCAGGGCAACCCGAGCAAGCACATTTAAAGTCATTGCTTAGAACCTACTCTCCAGTTCGTTGGACTTACCCAGGTCAGCCGACAGGGAAGTGAGGATGGATGACCACCACACCAAGGCACCAAGAGAGTCTACAGCTGTGGGCATGAGAGTCCCATCCACCAGCCATGCAGGATCGAAGCCCCCTCTCAGCTGAGAGATGGAGTGGGCATCACCACCCAGGGTCCTCAGGATGGAGGAATAAAATATGGCTTAGAATGGACTTGCTGGTATTCTACTATAGAATTATTGTGACTCTAGCAATGGAAGAAATTATATCATTGATGTGGAGACAGTGGCCATGGGAGTTGCTGAGGGCAGGGAGAGGGAAAAGGTGTGATATGGGGACATTGTCGGGACTTGGAATTGTCCTGAATAATGTTGCAGGGACAGATGCAGGACATTATATATCCTGCTGTAACCCACTGAATGGACTGGGGAGAGGGTAAACTACAATGTAAGCTATAATCCATGCAGTGTAGCAGTGCTCCTAAATGTATTTATCTAATGCAATGATTGTGCCACACCAATGAAAGAGGTTGTTGATGTGGGAAACGGTGGGGGGCGGTTGGAGGGGGGCATATGGGACCCTCCTATATTTTTTAATGTAACATTTTGTGTGATCTGTGTCCTTTAAAAATAATACATATATATTTAAAATAAATAAAGTTGCTGCTAGGACATGGCCCATGTTGAGGCTACTTAAATTCCATTGGTTAAAACACTCCCTGCGGCCGAGTCTAATGTCTGAAAAGAGGGGATATATTCTGTGCCCAGTAGGATGGGAGGATGCATAATCCTATTACTGAGCCTTACAATAATCCTATTATGTAGGTATCTTCATTCCCTCCATTTTACAGATGAGGAAATGGAGGCTTAAGGAGTTGCTAAACAAAGAACTAGAGGTAGGGTTTTCAGTTAAATATAAGACCCCTAGTAAAATCTGAATTTCAGATAAACAATGGATTTTTAAAAAGTGTATGTTTATCTAAAATTCAAATTTAACCAGATGTCTTGTATTTTTATTGGCTAAATCTGATAACCCTAGTTAGAGGCAAGGTTTGTTTTTTTATTACACTGGATTTTAGATTCTGTTCAAGAAACCACGGGGTTTTCCTAGAGATAATCGTAGGAGGTTGCTGAGAGAGGGCAAAAGAGAAGATAGTCAAGTCCTCCCCTGCCCCTCTTTCATAAATCGCTTTTATACACTGAGGTTTTCTATACATATTCATTTGAGGAAAAAATTATATCCCCTTGACTTACAAAATTTAAGTTTGCAAAAGCACTGTTTTCAACCAAAACTAGCATAACTTCTGTTTTTTGTTTGTTTCAAGAACTTTACCTCTTCCTCTTCCAAACTTGTTTCTCTAACCCTCTCTCTACCATGAGAACCCACCAAGACTGGCTCCATTGGTTGGAAGTCTCTAAAAAAGGGTTTGTAAATAACAGCTACAGGCCATCCCAGTTTTTGTAAATAAAGTTTTATTGGAACACGCCCTTGTCCACCCATCCACATATTGTAGCTTTCATGCTACAAAGGCAGAGTTGAGTAGCTATGACAGACACCGTATGGCCCAGAAAGTCAAAAGCATTTACTCCCAGGCCCTTCACAGAGATGCTTTGCCGACTCCTAATCTAGAAGAATCTGCCTCTGATGGTGATGGCATGGCTTAGAAACAAGTTGTCATGAAGATTTCTCTGAGTTTAGACGAGGCAAGACGAACCGGGAAGATCGATTTTCTCTGATAACTTTTAATCACTTTATGTCAGTTGGAAAAATTGTCACACACAAGAGCAAAGCTATCTGACGAAGCATTGCTACTGAAGATCCTGTCACATGGATCATTGCTTGCAACGACCTGTAATTCTGGAGAAATGAAATAAGGATGAAGCTTTAACTGGGACAAAGTCTATCAGTATTTTCTGCACTGTCTATGACTCTTTTCAAAAGTGAACCTGCGTCTCCTGTGAAGCGGAAACCTGATCATCTCATCCCTGGTCCCAGGTCACTCTCAGAGTCGGGCTTCTACCACAGGACAACGGGCAGCGTAACGGGCAGGTTTTGGTGATGGATGATGCTGCCGGCAGCACAACAGTGTGAACATAATTAATGCCATTGAATTGTTTCCTTGAAAGCGGATAGAACGGGAAATTTTATTGTGTACATATGTTACTACAATAAACGAAAAGCGTACTGTGATACGCAATGTTAGAATTCCAGATGAGACATTCAAGGCTGTCAGGAACTTACAGTAATCTGAAGGGTTTAGGTTGATGATCCCCGGATAAGCACTGGAAATTTTAATAGTGCTGCCGTACCTTTGAAGTTCTATCCTAGCGACACCGTAGTCTCCCTTTGTGTCTATAAATGTACCGCCCGCCCTTGACCCTGGAGGCCTCAGTTCATCATTGCTGCCCTGCTTAGCATTTTACGCAGTTATTTTCTGTAGCTTCCCAGATGCTTCCTGAATAATCAATAGCCATAATTATACTAAGGCCAGGAGGAACTCAGGGGAAGTAAAACCATTTCGAAAAACCATTCCGCTCTGAAAGTTGATCTCTATATAACATAAAACTAGAAAAATCAGACTGTCAACCTAGCTGGAACATTTATCAATGATATTACTTCTTTTGCCTTTTATGTATTTATACTTTCCTGTCTCTCTACAGTGAATATGGGTTGCTTATAATAAGAAAAAACTTTGCATCTCACCTAAGGAAATACTTTAAAAGAAGGATTTTTGGTGTAATTTAGTTTAAAGAGCCACATGAAAAGGCAGCAGTGCCGTTGTGTTCACCGAAACATTAATTTTTGAACTAACATCATGGTTCAGATTTCCCTCCCTTTCAAGCTTTGAAAAGAGCTACAGTAATAGAACGTGTCAAAAAACATTTATTATAAATGAAGACGGTCTCTGTACACCACGTAGGATGTTCTCAGAAACATGTCAAAAATCACTTTCCTAGGAATGGGGCACCCCCTTGGCTCAGACAAAGATTAGTTATTTTAGAGATTATTGACTGTGTTAAAAATGATTTTGAGCAGTTGCAGTAGTTAGGGAAGCCAGCAAGGGCCACCATGGTTGATGAGCATCACCTGCAGTAACCGGTAACCGGTAACCGTGGCATGTCATCTGCCTTGGCGATTCGTCCAGCGTTGGCACTGGGCCAGACACCCTTCCTCAGGATGAAGCCCATTGATCTGTGTCCAGTGCTTCAAGAATAACGTCTTCCAAAGGCCACGTAAGATGCAGGTGGATTTCCAGGTAGACCTTGAGAAGAAGTCACCCCTGGAGACGTCAGGAGCTGTTTTCCAGAGGGAATAAATCATCCCTTTCTTACTCTAACAGAGACGGCAGGTTTAATCAGCTGGTGAGAATCACCACTGAAACTGGACCAAAGGGGAGACCACCACCGGGCACAGCCTAGTCGAAGTCAGAGCAGAGAGGCTCAGCGTTCCCCTAAGACAGGCGTGCCCGGGGCTGCGCACACAGTGGCGTGGTTTGTGTCCTGCACAATTGCGCCCAGCCAAGGGGACGGGTGTGGCCTGGGTGACGCCGTGGGGATTGGTATGGTCTGTCTGGAGACAGAGCCTTCTCTTCGTTTTACACACTATTTACATCTTACTTCAGGGTTTCTCTGACCCTCTGAAATGCAGCCAAAGAAATCCAGAATGAGAACCCTTCCTTTGGACCATGGCACTGCAACTGCTTTTGCCAGGGTTTTTTTTTTTCAATATTAACTTGTTTTCAGTTTTGTTCTTTGCGAGAGATTCATTAATTCATCCATTAAACAAAGAGATAATGAATAAATGAATAAATAAGGAACAAGTGAACTTGAAAAAATAGCAGCTAGCAGCAAGCAATAGCAAAGAAGTTTATTAAAAGGAGGGAGGGAAGCGGATGTGGCTCAACTGATGGAGCGTCTGTCTACCATATGGAGGGTCCAGGGTTTGATTCCCAGGGCCTCCTGACCCGTGTGGTGAGCTGGCCCACGTGCAGTGCTGCCGAGAGCAAGGAGTGCCATGCCAGGCAGGGGCGCCCCTGAGGAGGGGAGCCCTACACGGAAGGAGTGTGCCCTGCAAGCAGAGCCACCCTGTGTGAAAAAAGTGCAGCCCACCCAGGAGTGACACCGCACACACGGAGAGTTGATGCAGCAAGAGGACACGACAAAAGAGGACACAACAAAAAAGAGACGCAGTTTCCCAGTGCCACCAGATAGTGCAAGTGGACGCACAAGAACACACAGCAAATGGACACAAGGAGCAGACAACGGGGGGCGGGGGGAGGGAGATAAATAAATAAAATAAATCTTGTAAAGATGAAATGAAAAATAAAAGGAGGGAAGGGGGGGCCCGTGAGGGTTTCCTCTGGATTGGGAGGGATGACCTTGCTCTGAAAGTGACATTTAGGTTAAGACCTGAGTGAAAGGGAAGAGGTGGTCAGGCAAAGTGCAAGGGAAACAACATTCCGGAGAAAGAGCAGCTGCAAAGGCATGAGCTCAGCTCATTCAAGGACAGAGGAAGGGCTGGTGTTAGAACCAGGGGACGAGGGAAACGGATTTGGTTCAACAGATAGAGCATCCACCTACCACATGGTGCAAGGTTCAAATCCAGGGCCTCCTTGACCCATGCGGAGCTGGCCCACCCGCAGTGCTGAGGTGTGCCAAAGATTGCTGTGCCATGCAGGGGTGACCCTAGCATAGGGGAGCCCCACACGCAAGGAGTGCACCCCGTAAGGAGAGCTGCCCCATGCAAAAAAAGCGCAGCCTGCCCAGGAATGGCGCCACACATACAGAGAGCTGACGCAACAAAAAGACACAGATTCCCGTGCCACTGACAAGAATACAGGCAGACACAGAAGAGCACACAGCGAATGGGCACAGAGAGCAGACAACTGGGGGTGGGGGGGAAGGGGAGAGAAAAAAATCTAAAACCAAAAAAAGAGAGAAAGCCCCAGGGGAGAGCTCTGAGGGGCGTGTTGAGGAGAAGGGGCCGGGCCCGCCTCTCGAGGGGAGGCGTAGAGATGAAGAGGAGGCCGAGGCCCCGCAAGGGGCAGAGCAGGGGGGCAGCGGCAGGCGGCATCAAGAAAGGGCGACGTCCTCACAGACCAGAACAGGACGTTTCCAGCCATGCAGCGGTGCTGAGGGCACTGCAGAGAGGCCTCAGTGACCTTGGCCGGAGCAGGCAACTCGGGGCGTGGGGTGCGTGTGGACAGGGTGACGTGGTTAAGGGAGCTCACGCAGGGGCCCCACGGATCAGGTTTCCAAAAAGGGGGGTAGAGAAATTGAGCAACGGAGGGAGAGAGGTGGCCCACGGAGGACTTGGGGATTTTTTAAGGATAAAAATTAAAACGAGAGGATATTTGGGTGCAGACAGGAAAGGGGGAGAAAGTGGCGACACAGGAGCGGAAGAGAGGGCAGTTGCAGGAGCGCAGTGCTTGAGGCAGGGCGAGGTGCGAGGTCCTTGGGGAGGGGGAGGCCAACGGGGAGGGGGCCAGAGGAGGGCTGACCGGGGAAGTGTGGGAGAGTCGCCTGGGAGGTCAGGAAAGCGACGGAGGCGCAGCGGCAGCCCCCAGCCCCCGAGGCGCGGCCTTGGATCTGAAGACCCCGTCTGCGTGCTCTGCCCTTCCCCAGGTGCACGTGTGGATGGGGCAGGTCAAGCCTTTAAGGGGGGGTTGGGGAGGGTCGTGTTTTTTGGTCGTTTTGCTTTTGTTTTTGTTGTCAGGCGAGTATGAAGAAGCAGGAATTTGAATAGTTGGAGAGGGAGTGATTTTAACAGTGCACCAAAGTGCAGGATTTCTTGTGGACCAGAGAATTTGGGGAGGGGTCAAAGGGCAGCTCCAGGTGAAGTGAGTACTGGGGTACTGCTCCCAGCTCTAGAGCACTGGAGCACTAGAGCACTAGAGTACTAGAGCACTAGAGCCCTGGAGCATTGGAGCACTGGAGCACTAAAGCACAAGCACTGGAGCACTGGAGCATGAGCACTAGAGCACTGGAGCACGTACTGGAGCACTAGAGCACTAGAGTACTGGAGCACTGGAGCACTAGAGCACTAGAGCACTAGCGTACTAGAGCATGAAAGTGCTGGAGCATTACAGTACTGGAGCACTGGAGCACTAGACTACTAGAGCCCTAGAGTACTAGAGCACTGGAGCACTAGAGTACTGGTGGAGCACTAGCACTAGAGCACTGGAGCACTAGAGTACTAGAACACTAGAGTACTGGAGCATTGAAGCACTGGAGCACTGGAGCACTGGAGTACTAGAGCACTAGAGTACTAGAACACTAGAGTACTGGAGCACTGAAGCCTAGAGCACTGGAGCACTAGAGCACTGGAGCTCTGGAGTGTGGGGAGGACCAGTGAAAGCCATCTGTGCTCCCCCTGCCCCAGCAGAGATGACCCCACAGAGAAGTTGCTGGAAGAAAGCAATTCCATGCCTGGCTTTGGTAAAACGGAGCTGAGGGAGACACAGCCTCCTGGGGTGTGGAGAGGGCCGATGGGGAGCGGGAGGAGACGCCCCCACGGGCAGCGGGCGAGCACTGGCGCCTCGAGGAGGGCAGGACCTTCGGCGGGCTGCGGCCTGGGCCCCGGCAGAGACCTTCGTAGAGGACTCGCGGGCCCTGGCGCGGACCCTGGGCATGTCAGGGCCAGGCAGGGTGGAGCGAGGAAGGGGGAGGCCTGGCCGAGCGCCGCTGCCTAAGCCCGCCCGGGCTGGCCGTGAGCTCGTGGTCGAGGAGGGGGGAGACAGCCCCAAACTGACTCTGAACCTCCCACCGGCCTTGTGCCACGGGGCTCAAGGCGAGGGACTCAATACTTAAGAAAATGTTTAAATGTGCCACCTGAATCTCAGAAACATTACTTTGAACGACAGAAGCCGGGTATTTATATGAAGTTCAAGAACCTAAAAATCAGAAGAGCAGCTACTCCTGAGCATGGGGTGGGTGTCTGGAAAGGGGCATCGGGGAACTTTCTGGGGTGATGGAAATACTCTTCTCCTGATCCAGGTGATGGTTACAACGCTGTCAAACTGTCCCCTTGAGATTTGTCCAGTTCACTGTGTGCAATAATACCTCAATAAAGTACTGCCTCTGAGCTCCCATGACATTGGGCTGTGGAAGGAAGGGAAGAAGGAGGGAGGGAAGAAAGGGAAGGAAGAAAAGAAAGGAAAGGAGGGAAGTTCCTAAAGCTACAGCTTTTCCGGGTCTGTAGGTACTGATTCATTCGCCCTGTGCATTTTCCACTTGTTTGTTTCACAAACTTTTATAAAGCGCCTAGTCTGTGCAAGTGGCCAGAGAGAAAGGGAAAAAACAAAACAGAACTGGAAGCGATTCGTTACACAGTCAGGACTCAGATCAGGGTGGGGCGACAGCTGCGGGGGGGGGGGGGGGGGGTGAAGGGACCTGGGAAGGTGATCAGGGAAGGCTGAGGGCCCGGGCTGGAGGCCGGGGTTCTCTGAGAAGCACTTGCACTTCTCTTTCTCCTCAGAGTGACCACAGAGGCTAGGGCTTCCCTGTCACAACCCCGCTGAGATGTGCTTGTGACAAACGCTGATGTGACCACTAAGCCGGAGAAGCGATTTAGAGGCAACGAGCCGCCGCAGCCTTCCGGGTCATTCTGAGTACACAGTACACGGAGTTTCCTGGTTGTCCCTGGTGAGCCAGAGGGGGCCGAGAAGGAAACCTCTCAGGCACAACCGTCCCCTTCAGGAAATGAGGGGCAGAAGGGCTATCCTGAGGAGAAACGGGCAGTAATATTTCCTCAGGCCCCAGGACACAGGAGGTGCCTCCTCAAAAACCCTGGACTAAATCGCCGATGGTTGATCTGCAGCTCCCTTTAGGAAAAAATATCTTGGTATCAAGAAAGGGACTATCTGAGGTCATAACAGAGACTGAGAGAAATTTGTTTGGAACAACAGGACATGGCGACGCCACATGGTTTGTAGACTCACAGCCCTCCATATAGCAGTTTTTCTGCCTCATGTCTCACAGGCTGAATAACTTGTCAACTCCAGCTTCTCTGTACTTTGCTCTTAGAGAAAGAATTAAAAACTTCCTTCTTTACGCTTTTAAAGGAACTTTTCCAAGGTGCCGTTCATCTTGAGTTTGGAAGCAAAATTTAAGTGTGTTTTGTAAGGCAGCATTTTGCTTATCCCCTATAATCTGACTGTGGTGAGACTGTTTCGTCAAGAGGTAAAAGGCTGTTTTCTGTTTGTTCCTCCCCCCGCTTTCCACCTGAGTTGGAGGTGTTCTGAGGCTGTGGTTCTCCAAGGAAGGCCACCACATGAGCAGCAGTCTCCCCTGGGAGCCTGTAAGAACTACCGATTGTCCCATGCCACCCAGACCCCCCGAATCAGAGCCCCTGGGCATGGGCCGAGTCATCAGCGGTGGACCAAGCCCTTCAGGCAATTCTGATGCACTCTGAAGTCTGAAAAATACTGTTTTGAAGACATCAGATGCTAGGCCCCCTCCAGTATCAGTTCAGAATTAGGAATCTCGTAGTAGATTTTCAAATGGAGTGACTTAAACCAGATGGCAGTTCATTTCCGTCACCCATACAAGAAGTTCACAGCGGTTGTGCAGGGCTGGAGGAAGGCTCGGGGCTACAGCCGGGAAGCGCGCTTCTTCCTGTTTCTCTGCTCTGCTCTCCGTAACGTACAGTTTACCATCTCAAGCTGGCAGCATCCTTCAAAACTGCTGCTGGAGCTCCCACTATTATATCTCAGTCCCAGGCAGGAAACAAGAGGAGGGGTGGGGAAGAAACAGGCAGGAGCCACTCCTGCTGTAAAGGCACTTTCCAGAAGCCCCACCCAACTTCCCAGCGACACCCTTCTAACCACCCGTAGTTGTTAAATGCTTTATGCCCAAAGAAAGAGCAAATATAATTATGACTGCCTTTTTATGGATGAGTAACAAAGTAAAAGAATATTTAATCGTATATTCAGGCTTTCAGAGATGATCTTGTGCAAACTTTTCAGTTCACCAATGAATAAACTGTAGCTCAGAAAGGTAGGTTTTAATGTCCACGGAGGACAGAGCTGGGCAGGAGCCAACCTGGCGCACGAGAACTTGAGCGAGGTTGGAAGAGATGCAAAACGTATTCCGGGATAGCAGATTTGGCTCAACTGATAGAGTGTCCGCCTACCACATGGGAGCTCCAGAGCTCAAACCCAGGGCCTCCTGACCTGTGTGGTGAGCTGGCCCATGTGCAGTGCTGATGCACGCAAGAAGTGCCGTGCCACGCAGGGGTGTCCCCATTTAGGGGAGTCCCACACACAAGGAATGTGCCCCATAGGGAGAGCCACCCAGCACAAAAGAAAGTGCAGCCTGCCCAGGAATGGTGCCGCACACACAGAGAGCTGACACAACAAGATGACGCAACAAAAAGAAGCACAGCTTCCCAGTGCTGCTGATAAGAATGCAAGTGGACACAGAAGAACACACACTGAATGGACACAGAGCCCAGACACAATGGGGATGGAAGGGGAGAGAAATAAATAAAAAATAAGTTTTTATTAAAAAAAACAAAAACATACTCTGAAGCAGTGATCTCAGGAGAGACCCAGGGCCAAAGAACCCCACGGTCAAGTAGTATCAGTCAACAGAGCAAAGTACCTGAACCCACTATGATTTTAAAAATTTTTTCAAAAAAAGAGGTACTCTTCCCCAAAAGGAGATTTACATAGACACAGACATACTGTTGATCAATCACAGTGTGTTCTTGGAACAATCAAATAAAATAGTGGTCTCAGCGTATACTTTATTGTAAATTCTGAGGAATTATCTCAGAACTCCTGCGGCCTTCGTGCAGTATTTCAGCCTCTGCTCATGGAACCCAGACAAGGGCTCACGGTCCCGACCTGCTCAGCCTGGGGCCGAAGGGAACAGCGCAGTGCGGGCAGGGCCCCGGGGTGGGCAGGAGGGGGCCAGGGCCGGGGAGCAGAGAGAAGTGCCCCTGCCCGCCTCCAGGCTGGCAAGCCCTGCTCAGCCTCCGCCCGAGTTCAACCACGTCCAGGCTCTGAGCAGCCTGAAAGCGGGCCACCTTCCCCAGCGCCGGGGCACTCGAGGTGAGTGTGATCTCCACGGCTGAGAGCCCCGTGACCTTCCAGGGCATCTCTCTCACAGTAGGTACAGCCTTGCCCTGGTGGACGTGGGCTCCCTCCCTTCCTGGCCCTGGACGCGAGCCTGGGCTCTGCAGCTGTTTAAATAATCAGCTACAACGATAAGAGCAGCGCTGCCTTTGGTTACTTCCTCGGGACGCTGTGCGCAGGAAGGGCGCCCTGGGACTGCAGGGCGTGGTGAGGGCCGGCCCACGGTGGACTCAAGAGTGGGAAGGAAGGGAAGGCCCCGGGACCTGCACCTGCACGCAGCGAGGCACTGGGAGGCAGTGGGAGGCTCCTTCGGGGACTTAGTTTTCAGGGGCAGAAGCCTGTGGCTGCCCACGGTGATGGTGCAACAGTCCACAAAAGCTAATGATATCAACGCACATGGGAAGGACTCAGCCCAGCAGGCTGCGAGCTCCTCGGGGAAGAACGGCTTTATGGGAATGGGCATGGCAGACACGGTCGGGGTGTGTCGTGGGTGTGATGCCCCCACAGGTCCTGCGCCTTTGTGGGGGTGGGTTGCTAACAGAGAAGGTCTCCTGCTCCGGAGAAGTGCCCTGGCTAAATGGGCACCGCCTTGCTCAGATGCACCTGCCCCCCAGGAGCAGCCCATGTCCAACACCCGGCTGACACTGGGGCCCAAATGCCTCCCCTGCCTCGAGGGCAGCCGCCCTGTGGCTCAGGCTGTGCAGCTGGCCAAAGAGCACCCCTCCATAAACCCCACTCCCCCAGATCCTTGTCTCGTGTCTGCTTCTGGGAACCCCGCCGAATGCCCCACAGTCACTGCCTTGGGAGATCTTCTTTGGAGCTGCCCTAAATCCCTCCTGCTCTAAGTTGAGGTCCTCCCTTTTTTTGTTTTTTGGCTTCCCTTCTGTAGTCAGGACCCAGCGTTGAGAATTCAAGGAAACGTCTTCAGGGAGTTGGCATTTCTGCCTCCTTGTGTTTCCCCTCCTCATTAGGGCCAGAAATGGCCTGTGGTTTCTCTGTTGAATCCCTACCATCTTGATTACAGTCTGGTGTGGACAAGATACTGGTGGACACAGAGTCTCGGTGGGCTGGAGGGGGGAAAACACGCTTACGTCTTCCTGGGGCAGCAGTTCCACTCAAAGCTTTTGGAGATGCCTAGCAAGCAATTGTATGTTGACAAGCCTCAATATGCACCACAAAACCGAGTGCCAAATGCACGGGAATCTGGGAGCTGAAACGAGGCCTTAAAGAGGTGCAGGCTTGCCCCAAGCTGCCCTTGGTCCTAAGCCCGGAAGCCCTGGCCCTGGGGAGATCTCCATGGGCTCTTTCTGAACCACGGCAGGAAGAGGACTGTCCGGGAGGAGGACTATATTTTTGGGAAAAATAATAGAGGCCCTAAGGGATTGTTTCCTGAAGTCGAGCTTCTGTCATTTCAATCTGCGTAGAGGTCCCGTGGGGCTCCTGATTCCAGGTGAGACCCTGCTGGTGTCACTGGCGCTGCCCCCCCACTTCCTAGGCACGGCCAGGCTGTTGCCACGCCCTCATCTTGGACATGGGGTTGGAAGGAAGAATTATTCTTGGACAAAGTCCCCCTGGGAAATAGAGAAGGCAGTCCCCTAAGACTTTCCCTGGGGACCGAGGTGATATCCAGCTGGTACATCCCAGGAAGCCGGGCCAGCTGGTGAGATCTGTCCCTACTGGGTATACACCCCTGTGCTGACCCCCAGTGCCCTCCCCACCCGGCGGCCCAGCGGGTCCAGCTGTGAAGACCTGCCACTCCTGGCCTGCCCTGGACCTTCTCCAGCTCTGGGGCTGCCCGGCGTGCAGGTGGCCGAGCAGCTGGACAATGACCCCTCCTGCAGAAAAGGGAGAGGAGGACACACCACTGGGCAGCACCTTCTTTTCTTTCTAAACTCACGGAACACTGAAGTCGCCGTGAACCATTTTAAAGTGCACCTTCAAGGCCCTGAGCCTCAACAGACTTGCAACTCCTACCCTCTGGTTTATTGGACTCACCCCAGCTAGCTAATAGGGAGGTAAAGAAGGTCAACCACCACACCAGGGAGCCAAGAGTGCCTACAACTGCAAACAGGAGAATTGCAGCCATCATCCAAGTGGAGTCGAGGCACCCTCTCGATAGAGGGGTGGACTGGACATCACCATCCCAGGGTCCACAGAATGGAGGAATAGAGTATGGATTAGAGTGGACTTACTGATACTCTATTCTGGAACTAATGTGATTAGTAATGGAAGTAAATGTAACACTGAGATGGAGAAAGTGGCCACGGTAGCTGCTGACGGTGGGAATGGGAAGAAGAGATGTGATGTGGGGGCATTTTCAGGACTTGGAGGTGTCCTGGGTGGTACTGCAGGGACAGTTACTGGACATTGTATGTCCTCCCATGGCCCACTGGGTGGACTGGGGGAGAGTGTAAACTGTAATGTGGACCATTGACCATGTGTGCAGCAGTGCTCAGAAACGCATTCACCAAGTGCAATGAATGTCCCATGATGATGGAGGAGGTTGGGGTTATGGGAGGAGGAGTGGGGTGAGGGGGCTGGGGGATATATGGGGACCTCATATTTTTTTAATGTAACATAAAAAATAAATAATTTTTTAAAAAAATAAAGTGCACCTTCAGCGACATGTAGCACGTTCACAGTGTGACACAGCCGTCACCTCCGTCTAATTCCAAAACATTTCCTTCCCCCCAAAAAGAGACCCTGGGCCGGTCAGCAGTGACGCCCCGTCTCCCCTGGCCCCATGGCCTGGAAACTGCTGCTCTGCCCTCGTCTGCCTGCATTTGCGGAGTCTCCAGGATGTTTTGTATAAATGTGAACACACTCTGGGACATTTTGTGTCTGCAAGTGTGCTCACGCTTCGTCCACCTTGAGGCCGTTTACTGGAACCCGGTTCCTTCTTTGGCCTGGAATTTCCTTGTGTGGCCGTCCCCTGCATTTTGCGTTCGGATTGCATGGTGGCTCCGGGAATCAGAGAGGCCTTTGACCCGCCCCTCCAAGCCTTTTCCCTTTCTGGTTCGTGGACACCCCTTCCCTCGGGGGTGGGGGGCAGCGAGCTCCTGGGGGGCCTCTGGCCGCGCAGGATCGCGTTTGTCCCCGCGGGTCCCGTGCCCCACGCGGCCGAGGGTGCCCTGGCGCACTCTTGTCGCCGGTGGTCGGGGGTCCGTACAGAGGAGGGGGCGGGCCCCTCGGGACACCCGCGACCCTGGGCCGGGCCGTGGGGCCCACGCCATTGCGGGGATCCGCCCGGGGAGCCAAGCACGCTGCGGGCCTCAGGCTGCGGGGCTGGGGGAAGCCGCCTGGTCCCCGGGTCCGGGCGCTGGAGCCGCTCCATGGCGCGTGCGTGAAGACCTCTGTCTGGCAGGCTAGACCTCAGGCAGCGGGGCGAACTCAGGCGGCGGGGAGTTGGGGGAGACTGCACCGGACGCCCGGCGCTGGGCAGGGGTGGGCCAGGACACGCAGGTGGGGGAGCCAAGAGGGACGCAGGCGGGCAGGAGGCCTTGGGGCTGTTTTGAGTGGACGGGAGGACAAAGTCCTGCACCTCCTGACTCTCCCTTGTTTTTTGGTTTTGGATTTTTTTAATTATCTTTTTTTTTTAATATAAGATACACAAATCACACTAGATGTTACAATAAAAAATATAAGAGGTTCACATATACTCCACTTCCCACCCCCCTCACCCCACTCCCACATCAACAACCTCTTTCACCATTGTGGCCCTTTCATTGCATTTGGTGAGTACATTTTGGAGCGCTGCTGCACCCCATGGATGATAGTTTACATTGTAGTTTACACTCCCCCTTCACCCAGTCCATTCAGTGGGCCATGGCAGGACATACAGTGTGCAGCATCTGTCCCTGCAATATCAGTGAGAATAATTCCAAGTCCCGAAAATGCCCCACATCAGCTTTTCCCCTCTCCCAGCCCTTGTTTTTTACACTTGGCCTGAAATAGTTGGGGGCGGTTTAAAACATTCACTTAATGCCCAGCAAGTGGGACTGTGGTGACCCGGGAGATCTCGATCCCACAATCTGTGGGCTCTGAAGGCGGCCTCACAACGAGCAGGGGTCAGGCGAACAAGGAGCCTGCGCCCCAGGCCTGCCTCGCACCAAGCTTGCCGGCGATGGCCCCGCCTGCTGCCCAGCGCCCTTACAGACCTGCCGGCCCGCCGGGGTCCCTACGCCAGCCCTGAGGCAGACCCTGGGCCTGTCGTTGATCCGGGAGGTGATCGTAAGGTTCACCAGCGAGACAGGGAAAGAAGAAGGGGTGGGTTGTGCCCACGCGGTTACCCTGGGAGAGCGGGCTCAGGCCTCATAGGTACCCCCTGAAGAGGGAGGGAGCCGGGTATTTGCCTGGCCCTGGGCCCCCTCACCTTCGCCGCCCCTGCCCCTCCTCACTGCATCTCCTGGAAGGTGGTCTGACGCCTGGGCTCAGCCCGTGGGTGGACAGGCCCCTCTCCTCAGCTCCTCGCTCCCCCCTCAGCCCTGGAGCAGGAGCTGGGGGGGCCCTGCCTGAGCTCCTGGCCCCCGGGGCCCTGCCCCTTTGGAGGTGGCTGCTGGGCCAAGACGCCTTCCTGCCTCCAGAGCCCTGCTCTCCCAGAGGTCACTGCCGTGACCAGCGAGCCCTGCGCCGTCCGCACCTGCAGGGACCGGCTGCACCCAGGAGCACCTGCAACTCATGAAGGGCAGGCATGGGGGCTTTTCATCAGGGCTCATCTCGATCACCCCAGGGCAGGGCTTAGCCTTTTCTGTCCCCGGGACCCCTTTGCCCGGCAGGTGAAGGCCACGCATGCCTTCCTAAGTCCACACTCTCCTGCGCACTATTTAATAAACAGATCACACCCGCACCAACACCACCGGAAAGAATCTCCCGTTTGTCTTTCTAAATTTAAATTCAAGCTCAAGGAGCCCTTATTAAGACCCCTGCCCTAAGGCGTTAGACGCAAAGGGGCTGGGCAGCGGCAGAACTTCTTTACCACAAAGACTCCTTTGCGGGGAGGGGGTGGGCTGGAAAGGAAGTGGCCGTTTCCTGCCCTGGGGTTTCCACGGCTTAGCTGGAGGAGAGGAAGGAGATTCCATCCAGGCAGACGCCGACCCCGTGCTGTTAACTGCAGCCTTTGCCCAGTCAGCTCTTCCCTATTGCTGTTCCTCAGGATCGCAATTCCATCACCTGAGCTCACACAGTGGGCTGTTCCTTTTCTTTTTTTTTTAAGATTTTATTTATTTATTTCTCTCCCCTTCCCCCGCACTCCCCCGCCCCCAGTTGTCTGTTCTGTGTCTATTTGCTGTGTCTTCTTCTTTGTCCGCTTTTGTTGTTGTCAGCGGCATGGGAATCTGTGTTTCTTTTCGTTGCGTCATCTTGTTGTGTCAGCTCTCCGTGTGGGCGGTGCCATTCTTAGGCAAGCTGCACTTTCTTTCACGCTGGGCGGTTCTCCTTACGGGGCGCACTCCTTGCGCGTGGGGCTCCCCTACGCGGGGGACACCCCTGTGTGGCGCGGCACTCCTTGCGCGCATCAGCACTGCACATGGGCCAGCTCCACACGGGTCAAGGAGGCCCGGGGTTTGAACCACAGACCTCCCATGTGGTAGACGGACGCCCTAACCACTGGGCCAAGTCCCCATGTATTCACCAGCACAGCCCTGCGGGGCTTCTTGGCTTGGCGTTCACAGCCTGGACCTGCTGGCAGCCTGGTGAAGCCCTTCTCAGAACCACATTGTGGGTTAAAGAAAAAGCGAAAACAAGAAACACGCTTTTATTGAAATACAATTTCCATACCGTAAACTGCGCCTGTTTAAAGTATAAAATGAAGTGGTTTCGTGCTTGTTTTTAGGAGGTTCCGGGATTGACCCTGGGCCCTCGTACATGCGAGGCTGGCGCCAGCCGCTGAGCTACATACCACGCAAATTCAGTGTTTTTTAGTATATTTATAGACTTGTGCAACCATCGCTGTAATTTTAGGACATTTCCATCACCCCAAAGACACCTCATACCATTAGTGACCACTCCCCATTGCCCCCTCGTCCCCACGCCTGGCACCCACTAAGCTCCCACTGTCGCTGTGCATGTGCCTTTCTGGACATTTCGTATAAATGGCATTGAACACTGTGGGGTCCTTTGTGCCTGAATTATTTCATTTAGCATAATTTTTTGAGGTTTATCCCTGTTATAGTTTGTCTCAGTACTTCCTTCAGAATAATATTTAAAATGCATGGAATACAAAAACAGACTTATAAAGAAAAATAATTATATTGAAATCGTTAAAATATTTTTAAAAACAAATTTATGGTATGCACCTCTTTATGAATGCATTAAATAATAACATAGTACTGTGTCTACCGTAACTGCTGTAATCACTACGTGGTAAAGAACGTAAAGAATAGTACAAGATGGCTGCCACCGTTGTCATGTGATAAGAAAATATCTGTGATGAGTTCTGAGAACACTGCTGTGGTTTTGATACGGGCTGTGTGTTTCTTCATAAACAACCGGGGCTGTGTGTGTAAACTAAATGTGTTAATTCAAGCTTACCTAGACAGTAGGTGTTAATTCAAGACTATCTGATACTCAGATAAAACCCTTGAAACTCTAAAAACCTAACAAAAAGTCCTTTTACATATGAGCACCGTTTGACTCCCCACTCCTACATCCTCTGTATAAAAGGGACCCAAAGATCCTATTCGGGGCTCGGGTTTTTGAACAGGAGTCCCCAAGTCCGGCAAGTCGTTAATAAATTTTCCTTCCCAAGAATATTCTTGAGTCCTGGTCTTCCATACGCATCATCGAATCTCTCTGCTTCCACCACATTTCATTGGCTACATTCACCATGGAAGGAAATGCTACAGTTTGCCTAATAAATGCTAAAAGATGGACTGTTTTTTCCGTCGCTGTTGTGGAAACCCTGAATCCTCTCCACGGACTTCTTGTGGGAGTCCAGGGACCCCAGGTGAGGAATTCTAGATAGGATTCCGAGCTGGCTTTAGAAGCGCAGAGCGCCTGGTCTGAAACCTGCCTTAGCCACTTCCTCAGTGTGTGACCTCAGGCAAATGACTTAACCTCCCTGTGCTTCACTTATCCTTTGCAAAACGGAATAATAAAAGGTTTGGGAGTGTGACATGAATTCCTATTAAGCTCTTACAACAGGATGTGACCTGTAGTAAATGCTCAATATATATTGACGATCATCAATATTATTTTTTGAGTCCCTACATGCTCTGGGCAGATCCTTGCCCTAAATAAGCTCGGGGTATCTTTGTAGAGACATGTAAAGAAGAAAAACTCCAAGTGATGTGTCGCAAAGTCACAGTGGCTTTCATAATGGGGCACTGCTTGACCTAATTCTTCCAGGAAGGTGAGAGTTCACAAGGCAGAAGAGAGCGGGAGAGGAAACCCCAGACCAGAACACACTGCAGTTTGAAAGGTCACATGTCGATAAAAAGCGTAGGCACAGCATTCTATTTTAAAACATCAAACAGAAAAGACTATACTCACACGTGCTCATTTCTTGGGTCCACGTTTTGGAACATTGATGAGTGTGGATTAGGGTGCGTGGACAATGCTATGGGACCAGGAGTAGATCGCGACCCGTGTAGAAATGCAGCACCCCGTCATCAGTACATTCACACCCAAAGCCCCTCGTTCAATTGGAATTTAAATATCTTGACTAAAATCCAGCCAGGCTGGGTTGAGCTCCTGGCTACCTTCTTAAAGTCCGGTGGAGTCTTGCCCAAGGAAGGTGCTCCATTAAATAACATTTCTGGGGAAGCAGATTTGGCTCAACAGATAGAGCATCCCCCTACCATATGGGAAGTCCAGGGTTCAAACCCCGGGGCCACCTTGACCCATGTGGAGCTGGCCCATGCGCAGTGCTGATGTGCGCAAGGAGTGCTGTGCCACACACGGGTGTCCCCTGCGTAGGGGAACCCCACGCACACAGAGTGCACCCCGTAAGGAGAGCCGCCCCATGCAACAAAAGCGCAGCCTGCCCAGAAGTGGCACCGCACACACAGAGAGATGACACAGCAAGATGATGCAACAAAAAGAGACACAGATTCCCAGTGCCACTACACAAAAGAGCACACAGTGAATGGACCCAGAGAGCAGACAACTGGGGGGGGGGGGGGGGAGGAAGGGGAGAGAAATAAATAAAAAATAAATCTTAAAAAAAAATAACGTTTCTGGGAAGTGGCAGAGAAGACGTGATCTCCTTAGCAGATGTGATCTGCTTAGATGCCAGGGAAGAATTGGTTTCCAGGACACAGTTGAGAAAATTAGAGCCCACTGAGGCAGAAAAATAGGAGCCCCTCAGAAGGAGCTCCTACACCCCTAAATGTGAAAGCAATTGAAGGCTGAAACCTTCTCAGTTTTGCTGAAGTAAACCTGCCAGTAAGAACTAGATTTCCGGCTCCCCTTCCTCGGAGCCTGGCCCATGCTGCTAAAAGCTTCCCTTCCTCTCGGGGCGGGGGCCACAATCTGCTGGGGGTTGGTGAAGGGCTCGCAGCCTTGGCTTGTCGGCCTCAGTCACTGGGTGGTCTACGCGGCCCCTGCTCCCAGCTCTGCCCTGAAAACGCCACTGGTGGCTGAGCACTCACCCACCCCAGGCTGAGGGCGGGCCCAGAGAGAGCAAGGCGAGCGGCGTGGAATGGGGATTCTGGGGTTTGGAGGGAAGGGAACTCCGGTGGGTTTTTCTAGAAGCAGAGCCTGAGATTGTCTTCAGGAGCCTGAAGCTTATGAGGGAGCCCTCTCAGGAGAAGGGGCAAGCGTCGCAACGTGGGGGGCGTGCTCAGAGAAGCCAGAGGTCGGATGCAGCTAACGTCCGCCTGACCCCGCGGGGAGCCCTGGAGCCCACCAGCGTCACTGAGTCGGTCCACGTGAGCCCAGGTGCCTGGCCCTCTGCAGCCCGGGGTCGTCAGTCCCCGGGGGCTGAGTGGCGGGGAGAGAGAGGGCAGCTCCCACCAGACCCAGGGCAGATGTCCAGGAGAGGAGGGGCAGCCAACGCCCAGCAGTGGGAGCAGGTGCACGGCCGGGGAAGGAGCCACAGGCAGGGCGCCGGCAGATCCAGCACTGAGCTTCCAAGCTTTGCCGAAGGGAAGGGGCCAGCTAGCACACAGGTGACCACCCTTCCTCAGCTGCGACTCACGCTTCTTTAGACATAATATATGGGTAAGGTAAGTGGTGGCCAGAGCAGTGGATGCATGCCTGTTAGCAGACAATCCTGCACGACTTGTTGAGTGTCATGAGACGCTCACAGGGTGCTTGGGATCTGGAGACCTAGGCTGGGAAACAGGACTGGGAAAAGTAGCCCTGGGCACCCAAGCAGCATGGCTGCTCAGCCCTGCGACAGCCATCATCAGTGGAGTAAATGCTGTGCTATTTTTTTTTTTTAAAGATTTATTGATTTATTTTTCCCCCTTCTCCTCCCCCTCTGCCCTGCTTCTTTGGCTGTCTGTGTCCGTTCGCTGCATGATCTTCTGTATCTATTTCCCTTTTGGTCTTCTTCTCATTTTTTTCCCCTCTAGGATTCGCCAGGATTTTATCCCAAGGACCTCTGATGTGGAGAGAGGTTCCCTGTCAGCTTTGCCATCTCAGTTCCTGGTTTCTGCTGTGCTTCACCTTGACTCTCCCCTTGGTCTCTCTTTTGTTGTGTCATCATCTTGCTGCGTGACTCACTTGTGTGGGCACTGGCTCACCACACGGGCACTGGCTTGCCACACTTTCTCTTCTTCTTTTTTACCAGGAGGCCCCCGGGATCAAACCTGGGTCCTCCCATATAGTAGGTGGAAGCCCTATCAGTTGAGTCACACCTGCTTCCCATAAACAGTTTGTTATAGTTGTTGTAGCTATTGTGGTTTTTTGGTTTAGTTTTTGTCAGGTTCTCACTTTTCTCCAATAATTAAATCTATGCTCAGAGCCATACAGGTTCTGAGAATACGTTTTTCAGGAGTTCTCAAGTTTCTTTGTTCCATGGACCCCTTTACCAGTCAGGTGAAAAACCATAGACCCCTTGGGAAGTCCACACTATACTATGTGTTATTTAAAAAATATATCACACCTGCACCAACACATCCCCACAAGAATAATGTTGGTTTTTTTAAATTTAAATTCAAGCTCATTGACCCTTTGTTAAGAACCCCTGTTTTAGGTACTTATATTAGTCAGTCTCTGCTGTGATGAGCCTGAATAAGAAGCATTCCCTCAAACCTTAGTGGTTCAAAAGGAAACATCTATTTATCATTCACGGATTATCAGTTTGGCTACAGAAGCTGTCTTTTAGTCTGTGAGAAAAATGCATGTGTTCCACATGTCTTTTGTTCCAGGCAGAAGGGGCAATGACTCACTGGGGCATACTTTTCTCAAAACAGAGGCTAAGAATGCCAGGTGCCAAGCCATCTTGATTATGCAAGCTTCTTTTCAATGTGAAGAATGTCGTGTCCACTTCCATTCTGCTGGCCCAAGTAAGTCACATGGCCAAGCCCAACACCAGCTGGAGGTTGGCAGAGAAATGCGAGTATTTGCTGAACAATATATGCACTCTAGCACAGAATGCCTCTGGGGTGAGTGGGAGGTGTCACAGTTTGATATGGTTATGAATTCCAAAAATAGATATTGGATTATGTTTGTAATCTGGTCTGTACCCGGGCATGATTAAGTTATGATTAGGGTGTTGACTGGGCCACGTCATTAGGGTATTGACATCATTAGGGTGTTGGTCAGTGGGGACTCACAGATAAAAGGCATGGCAAAGGACAGCACTGAGGGTTTTTGATGTTGGAGTTCAATGCTGAAACCTTAAGCTGGAGCCCCAGGAAATAAGCACATAGAGGAAGGAGAAGCAAGCCCCAGGAAGAGAAGAGCCCTGAGCCCAGGAAAGAGCAAGCCATGGGAAGAGAGGAACCTTGAACCCAGAGAGAAGCAAGACCCTGGAAGAGAGGAACCAAGAAGCCTGAACCCTCACAGACGTCAGCAGCCATCTTGCTCCAACACATGGAAATAGACTTTGGTGAGGGAAGTAACTTATGCTTTATGGCCTGGTGTCTGTAAGCTCCTACCCCAAATAAACACCCTTTATAAAAACCAACCAATTTCTGGTGTTTCGCATCAGCACCCCTTTGGCTGACTAATACAGGTCAGGGCTCTGGCTCCCTCCCAGGCTTCAACCAAAACAATTGTACCCCGATCTGTTTTCTGTCTTGGGCCTGACTAATACTTTATTTGAAAGATGTGCTCTATGGCTTTAAAAAATAATAATAATAAACGAGTTTGGAAACCACTGAGTCCCAGGCTCCCGTTTTGCCAGTGGAGCATCTGGAGGTGAGAGGGCGCGTGCCCTGCTGATTTGTGTCTGTGCCTGGCCAATGCTCTGGGGTTTGACGTCGGCCAGATCTCGGTGTTTAATTCCAGCTCCAGCAGAGGCCCCGTGGACAGCTTCACGTACCCTCCATGATGACGGCCAGGGTCTCCCCAGGGCCCTACGTCCTCATGCGCCCGTTGCTGACCCCACGGGAGGGCTGCACTTTACGATGGCCCTCCACCTGGGCGTGACCTGTACCCACGGGGGGAGGCCCCCTCTGCTCAACCCGGCCCCCTGGGATGGGAGGTGAAAGCTGCACTGTTCCTGACACCGGGTTCCTGTTTGAAATACTGCTAACCTCCTGGGCTGCCCTCCTTGCCTCTACCCTGCCTTCCCTGGCTAGGATGTAGGTATTATCTGTAGGTATTACCTGTCTCCCCTGATGGAGCTTTTCTGAGAGTAGGGGCCACTCCTGTAGCCTTTATTTCTCCGGGCTCCTCCACGTCCCACTCTTCCCGCACTCCTCAGCACAGTGATCAGCAGGCCTTCACACAGCAAGGACTCTGGAAGTGGTTGTGAATGAAGCAATGCTCTTCTCCCCCTGCCCCAGAGGCAGCTACTTGGAGAAGACACGATGACATGACTACAGGGATGTCTTCCCAGAAATGTCCGAGGCCCTGAAGACTAGAGAGGAAAGTCTTGTGCTGCTTGCAGAGGCTCATTTGCAGAAACAGGGCCAGCCCAAATGTACAGAAACAAAGAAACACTTGGCTCTGATTTCAAATCAGCAGAATAAACACCCTCTAGTCCAAGGAGGAACTGGTTCTGCTGGCCTCCTTTTTTCAGCTTCTCAAAGCCAAGTTCCAATGCTGGAAGATTTTAGAAGTTTCCTTCTAATGGGTTTCCTTTCATTGTGTGTTCCAGGTGGCCAATAGAGCCTAGGGTAGTAAACTGATGTGCACATTTTAGATTTTGACTTCATTTTTAAAACACTTTTCTGGGATCACTTTTTTTTTTTTTATCTCCCCCCACGGTAGCTTTTTTTTGCATGGTGTCTTCTCTCTGTGCCCATTCACTGTGCTTTCTTCTGTGTATGTATTTATTTTTATTTATTGCCCCCCTCCTTGTGGCTTGTTTGTTGTCTGCTCTCTGTGTCCATTCACTGCACGCTCTTATGCGTTGTTGCTTGTCTTTTTTTTCTGCATCACCTTGCTGAGTCAGCTCTCCGTGGCACCTGTGGGCCAGGCAGCTTGCCACAGCACACAGGTGAGCCTGCCTTCACAAGGAGGCCCCGGGACGAGAACCCAGGGCCTCCCATGTGGTAGACGGGAGCCCACGTGATTGAGCCACAGCCGCTTCCCTGGCATCACATTTGATTATTACATGGGAAAAGATATGACTATTACATTGATCTATAATAAAACCAGCTGTGTTTCACCCATATTGCTATTCTGAACATGGGACTTCAGTTACACAGAGGAGGATGACAAGGGCAGGAGGTGTGTATATACAGGCATTTTCCCCCCTAAACGCTCCTGGTAAGTAACCATATCCATCCTCCACCCTGACATTCAGCGACCCAGCGGTTACAATGGGTGCACGTTTCTGGTTTTCAGAATCCATGGGAGCAGATAGGCTCATTTCATTTTTCTGTACCCAGCTTTCTTCCTGTATCTACTTTCCTAAAATCAAGGACCCTTGATGAAACTACCTAACTATGAAAGAACTTCTTACCCTACACATTTAAATTTCACAGTGGAAGCCAGACAGAAGTAAATCACCAATGGGTCTTCTTCAACTCATGCTGCTAGTCTCTACATTGCAAATATGGGGATTGTGCAGATAATGTGTTCAAAGATGGCTCTAAACTTGCATCAACACCATCAAAGGGAACCTCATGGTTGAACTAAGTATTTTTAAGAGGCCAAGGCAAACACCTAATCAAGGAGAGGGGATCTCAAATACCCCAGCAGTTTGGAAAGGCAGGACACCTACTGGTATCAACTTAGTTCCTAACAGCTAAGACAGTAGAAAACAAGAGAGCTTTGAATGACTGAGTCCTCTACTCAAGGCAGGGACCATTACCTCTTGGCTCTTCTTACAGAGTAAAGAGGAAGGGCTGAGGGCCCTTCCTGTGAGAAGAGCAGTGCAGAAGAGTCCTTCTCCTGACCTCCAAACTTGGCCTTCAAATTCCAGTGCAGAGGTCACCTTCTTTCTGAAGACTTTCTCCTCCTTCCCTCCCCAGACATGGCTAATCGTTTCCTCCCTTGTTGTACATGTGAACCTTGTACATACTTCCATCGCAGCGCTAATCATGGGACACTGTAAATTTTAATTTGTATGTCTGTCTCTTCTATTAGGTTCTGATCTCCTTGAGGGCAAGATGGTGCCAATCTACTCAAAGAACTTAGCCCCATGCCTGTTCTTTAGTATAAAATCTTGGGACTTTCAAGCAACTCATATCAGTCAATATCAGATTTTTTTTTCTACCTTTGGAATATTAAAAACCAGGAATCAGAAGTTGTAACCTCTTCAGAGGGTTTAGAATCAAGGAAATATGGACAGATTTCATCAATGGCTGGCACTATGGAACTGAAATATGAGTGTGCCTGCTTCTTTTCAGCTTAGCCTGACCCTGTGTCCCCAGATCCCACCATAGAGGAAGAGGTGGGATCCTATTACCATGGCATCAAATATCCCCCGCCCCCCCTCAATAGCCGTAGCTCTTTGGACTAGATGGGCATCTAACCCACAGATGAGGGAATGGATTACATGACTCAAGATTTTGAATGAAGACTTCTAGAAATTGAGATTCACTTGACAGTGACCCCTGCATCTGAGGGCATGTAGATGCAAGACAAAGCAGCTATTGATTATTTCAAGGCCCTGCGTGACAAAGAGTAATTACAAAGAGAAGAGATTGTAAGAAGGGAACAGAACCACAGAGAGAAGTAGGAAATTGGCTAACAGTTTAATGTGCCTCTGAGAGAAACAGACATACAGAAAGAGGTAGATACCTACAGTTTTGTTTTTCCTAATTCCTGTCCCATGGGAAGTATGCTATTCTCCTGCCTTTGAGTTTCATAGCCCACCCCTTCATCATATAATCCATGTTTATTTTAGTTAGCTTGAATGGGTTTAGTTTTTCATATATACTACATTATACTTAACAGAATACAACCTTGACCTAATATATCCCCCACGTACCCACTATTGGGGTTAGAGTAATTATCTCATAGCAGTAAAAAAAAAAAAAACCTTTCTACAGGACTCGCCGGCAACTTGCCGTAACAGCTAAACATCATTTATTTTCCATATGAGATGTGTAGATATCTTTATAGCTGCTTTTTGTGATGTAAAGGTCACAGATATTTTTAGTTACACAAATCTGGGTTCTAATCCCAGTTCTGCTCATTTAATAACTAAGTCCATTTAAAGAAGTTATATTGCCTAATCCTGCCTTAATTTTTTAAAAATTTACCTCTCTATGAAAATGTACGTATTCCCCAAAGTAGAGAAGATAGTGCAGCGAACACGTAGGCACTCCTCGCCCAGCGTCAATGAAAATCAATATATCCTCAATCTAATCATGAGAAAGCACCAGACAAGCTGAAGTTGAGGGCCATTCTACGAAATAACTGACGAGTGCTCTTCAAAAGGGTCAAGGTCATGGAGACTGTCACTGGAGGAGACTATGGGGACTAAAAGCAATGTGGGATCCTGAAGTCAAAAAAGGACATTATTGGAGGGAAGGGTAAAATTAGAAAAAAATACCTCTAGGTCAGTTAACTGTGTTGTCTCAATGTTCATTTCCTGATTTGATTGTCGTGCCATGGTTACATATGATGTTCAACTTAGGGGAAGCTAGGCAATATATATTCAGGATTTCTGTGCTGTTTTTGCAACTTTTTTTTTAGGTACTGGGAGCTGGGGATTGAACCTGGGACCTTGTATGTGGGAAGCTGGTGTTCAACCACTGAGTCACATCAGCTCCCCTGAGTTGTTTTTTTATGTGTTTTTTTGCTCGTGGTTTGTTTTTTCAGGAGGCACTGGGAACCAAACCAAGCACCTCCTGTGTGGGAGGCAGGAGCTCAACACCTTGAGTCATTTCTGTTCCCTGTTTTTGCAACTTTTCAGTAAGTCTAAACTTATTTCCAAAAGAAAAGTTAAAAAGTAATATTTATCAACATTCTGCCACTCTTGTTTCTCCTATTGCCCTCCTCCATTTTTTTGCTTGAGTTTTTTAAAGCAAATTCAGCAACCAATTGCTCTCTAACAGATAAGGACTCACATATAATCTCAATAACCCTGCCACACCTAACAAAATTAGCAACAAATCCTTACCACCCATACCCAGTCTGTGGCCCATTTTACCAAAGGCCTCAAAATTGGCTACTGGTGGGTTTTTTTTTTGGTCCTATTAGCTTCCAAATAAGATCCTGCTGTATTTGTTTGATATACCTTTTAAGTATCTTTTAATAGGTAATAATTCCTTCCCCTCCTCCCTTTTTCATGGCATTTGTTTTTCACTTTCATGATTTAATAGGCACTAGAATTCTTCACAGTCATACAACTGAACAATGTATTCTTATTTATTATTATTTTTATTTTTATGAGTATTTAACAGCACTATTTTAAAATTTTATTACTATTTAAACTAAGGCTAGACCAGCCCCCCAACCTAAGATGAGGGAGGAAGGCATAGTTTTTCTTCAAACCGTGGCATTTATTTTTGAAGAAACTGGGTCATTTTTCCTATAGAATTTCCCACATTTGGCTTTGGATTGCGGTAAGCTTGTGGTTCAGTTTCTTAGGATGTAAAATGGGGACGGTGGCACTCACTTCAGAGGGCTTTTGTAAGGCTGAATTGAGAACACATCTGAAAAAAGCCCAGGGCGCGCTCGGTGGGTGTCGGGTCCGCCCTGCTTCCTCCTCCAACCCTGTCCAAGGGCTGATGGTTTATTTGTTTTTTTATAGTACCTTTAACATCGTTGTTAGTGGAACCACTTTCAGCTCACACAGGCTAACAGCTTCGTTTCCACCCATGCTGTACAATACAGACCTGATTCTAAAAAACAACCAATGAAAGAAAATTCTACCCCCCACTCCCACCCCGAAGGCGGCGGGTGACCCCGCTCCTCAAGGGGTCCAGGGACCAGCAGAGTTCCCGGGGGGCTGGTTTGAAATGCAGACTCTGGCCCCGCCCTGCATATGTGTGCGCACTGCAGATTGAGGAGCATCCCCTAAAAGAAGCTGTTTGGGGTGCACGCACTGGGGGTTCCCTCTCCTCTCCCTGGCAGAGACCGTTCTAGGCTCCCCTGCCCTCCCTTATCTCTCTGCCAGTTTCAAGGACGAGCCGACCAGCTGAAAGGCCATTTCTTTCTTTTCCTTTTTCTCCTCTGACTCCTCAGAGAGCGTCATGAGAAAGAGGGGGGCTTTTAGGGCTGGAACTGCGAGGCAGGCTCTTTCCTTCTCCAGGCGGGACCTCGGCCGCCCTGGGGCGTTTGCAGGACCCCGCTGGGCTGTCCTGGCTCCACCGCACAGGGGGCCTCCCGGGGAGCCGGGAGCTTCACCTGAGCCTGTCTGTTGGCACTCGTTAGAGAAATCTGGTTTTGTTTGAACAGGAGTCATATCAAACATTTGATATAATTGATGAATTCCAAAAAGAAATGTTGGATTATGCTTGTAATCTGATCTGTACCTGGGCATGATTCAGTTATGATTAGAGTTGGCAATTTCTGATGTTAGAGTTTGATGCTGAAGACCCGGGAAGTCAGCACAAGGAAGGAAGGAACCTTGAAGCCAGGAAAAACAAGCCCCAGGAACGTAGAAACCCAGGAAGCCTGGACCTCGCAGACGTCAGCAGCCATCTTGCTCCAACACATGGCAACAGACTTTGGTGAGGGAAGTAGCTTATGCTCTATGGCCTGGTATCTGTAAGCTCCTACTCCAAAGAAATATCCTTTATAAAAACCAACCCATTCCTGGTATTTTGCATCAGCACCCCTTTGGCTGACTAATACAATGTGGAAAGATTTTAATGCTGCCTCACAGTCCAGGGTGGAACTTATACCTGATCTTAAAGCCAGACCAAGTGGCTCTGAGTATTACAACTTCTTAAAAAGCATACCTTTTAATTACACAACTAGTATAGGAATGCATCTGGAGTATTTTAAGTAAACCCCAGACATAGTATCTTTTCACTCATAATTATTTAAGCATGTACCTCTAAAAATATAAGATTGTAAGGTGTTCTTTTTTTAACATAACCAAAATATTCGTTGCATACCCAAAGGAATTCATAATATTCCTTAATATTATCTAATACCCAGTTCATATTCAGTTTCCCACGGTTTTCTCATTTTTTGTTTTTCTTTTCACAGTTGGTTCATGAAACAGGATCCAATTATGGACCATAGGTTCCATTTGGATACTCCATCTCATGTATTTTTTTTACAGTATAACAGCCTCTCATCCTTTTTTTTTTTTTAATGCCTTTTATTCGCTGAAGAAGCAGGGCATTTGCTTTCTAAAAGTTTCTCAATTCTGGATGTGCCTGATGGCTTCCTGTGGTATCTAGTCATGTGCTTCTCTCTCTCAGGACTTACTGGAAATGGTTAGTTAGGTATGATGCTGTTGGATTTTTAAAAGCGAATGCTAGGTAATGTACAGTGCTATTAAGAGCATTTCAGGCCTACCTGGGCCAGGTGTGAGGGGATGAGCTTGGCTTTGGGGTTTGGCAGAACCAGCTCACTCAGGCTCTGGGAACCTGAGTCACTTGAAATCTTTCGCACCTTGGTTTCTCCTATTCTGCTCCTAATTCTCATTGCAAATAATGATTTTGCCAGAGGTTACTGTGAAGATTAAAGAGACAATGCAAGGCACTCATCCAGCATACATCTGATGCCATGTTAATGTATATTCTTTTCTCTCTGAGCCTCACGCTTCTCCACAGTAAATTGAGATGACTGGACTACACAGCCTGAATTTCCTCTCCAGCTTTGAAATTCCATCATCTCTTCTACATTCTGGTGGTAGAGACCAGCTCAGTTAAGCTGAAATGAAATAAGCCGCTGTTTCCTTATGCTCTATTCTTGATTAAAGCTCTTCACAAGTCATGTTTTTATGTTTTCACTCAACAACTATCGTCTCCGTGCAGACACTCTACCAGGGAATATGAAGATAATTGAGGCTTCATTCTTCCACACCGACAGCTAACACACACAGAAGGTGCAGGAGCTGTGCTCGACCTCCACGGGCGGCGCTTGCCCTGAAAGAGCAGTGTCAGAACACACGTGGCACATGCTGCTTCTGTTTGAGTAACCCTCGCCATCCCCAGGGGTGTATATTGGCCGGTGTAACTGCTCTCATCACGCCCTCTGCCCTCCTTGAGACCCAGGATTAGCTTCCCACGATCTATGGAGGAATAGTTAACACATGGAAAGAAGGGATGCGAGCCGAAGGACACTGTGTTTGCACGAGGCCTGGGTGCTGCCCTCTTCACCCGCGGGCGTCGGTCAACGAGAGCCAGCTTGGCCTGAGACGCCATTGCAAAGAAAGTGGGAAGGAAGAGCTGGGTTTGGGTCAATGAATAACAGTTTGGGAAAATAGAAAAGGAAAATAGTCAGTGACAAAACGTAAAAGGAAAGGAAATAATACATCTCTAAGTTAAAAGCAGAGAGAGTAGTGAAAGTTTAATTTTATATGATCGACATTTTCTAAGCTGTGCTAAGATAGAATTGGTGTCAACAAATTCAGTTATAGCAAGAAAAAAACCTATGAGAATCCCCCGATATTTTTGATATTTCATTTATGTCATCTAAAGCTTCTTTAAAAATCTAAATAAGTAAATAAATAAATATGATACAACTAAAAAAAAAGAAAGATCGAACCATCTGACCCTGACAAGGGGTTTCATATTTCCAGGTCTCACCCTCAATTTTGTGTGTAGATTATTTTGATTTTTTTTCATACATTGGGTGACATACACATACCCACATACTCAGAATTTACACACGTGTGCGCGTACATGTGTATATGTATATAGTAGAGCTACTCAAAATTATATTTTGTACACTAATACATAACAGTGTAAAACATATTTATATGTATAATATATGGTATTAAGTAGGCTAGGGCTCTATGACTATGTTATATAAACATTATACAATGTATGTTATTAAGTACACTAGGGCTCTAAGATTTTGAAATTCTTCAGTACTTTCTACAGTTCTTCAGTTGTCTCAGGCACAGTATTCACAAACTATTATAAATGACCTTAGACGAACACAAGTGCACAGAGGCATCATAATGGAATTTTCTCACTGACTTTCTCTGAATCAGAAGAAAAGCAAACTTTATAAAAGTGCCATGAAATAACAAGGCAATCTCCTTGGTGACAAATGGCAGGCCTCAGGACAGCCACCTGCCCTCCTTCCATTAAGCACAACCAAGAACCCATCTGAAAGTATTTCTTGGTACTAAGCCACATAAATGAGCAACAGGCAAATATAAGGAGAGCTTTTAAGAAAGAATGAAGGTAAATTGCTTATTCCAAAGTCCATGCCAATGTTTGATATGTTTTTTGAAACATCATTTAAGGAGGTATAATTGGATGCCAGATGAGGTTATCAGAATGCAACAATTTGTTTAACCAAGATCCCCTGTGACAACCATCTGGGACATCAAGATCCTAGAATGTTTCATTGAGAAATAAAGCAGCCTCCCTCCCAACACCTCTATCTCCTCTGCCAGGGGTCCACAAACTTTTTATATAAAGGACAGATGAATATTTTCAGCTTCATGGGCCATACGGCTTCGGTAAATTGCAACTTTTCAAATCTGCCATTGGAGTATGAAAGCAGCCACAGAAATTATGTAAATGAATGAACGTGACTGTGTTCCAGTAAAAGTTTATTTGCAAAGGAGGGGGCTGCTTGGGTTTAACTCAAGGGCTGTAGTTTGCCCACTGCTGTCCTCTATGTTTTCCTATATTTTCTAGATGAAATCAATTTTCTTCTTTGATATATACTTTCACGCAAGAAAAAGAATAGCCAAAAATAAAACAAGCAAAATATAAATAAGAAGGTGTCTTGTTAATTTTAATATTATTTTATTTGAAAGATCATATAAACATGGCTTCAAGTGGTCCCTGGTCTGTAGGAGTTGGCCGCATGTTGAGAGCGAAATTGAATGTCATAGCCTTTCTTCTTGATGTATTTTGGTGGGGAGCATTTCTACTTGAACATTTGCATTCTGTTTGTAACTTGGGGTTAATCATACAAATAGATTTTCTTCTGAGTTAAGGGGATTAGCTGTGGTTTCACTGTAACATTGGACAGAACCAGTGGCCGCGATGATAGCTTTTTCTTTGATGTTTGGTTCTGAGATAGAAGTCCATGAAGGTTGGATTTTGTCCTAATATCAAGCTGATAAAAATTGATAACACAAGTATCAGGCTTTACCTTCCAATATGATTGTGAACAAACTCTCACAAGGCTAGGAACTACCATTTTGTGTAGTGATGATACAGGATACAATAGAAAGCCGCTGCCTCGCTTCGTATTTCGTTTTTGTCCTAAAAGTCCAGTGAAGCAGACACTGTTCTGAATCAATCAGGTACATGCTGGGATTAAGTGGTATTTAGCGCAGAACAGTGGTTCTCAACCACGGCAAGTTTGCCACCCCCACCCCAGAGGGGCATTTGGCCATGTCTGCCAGACACTGTTGAGACAGTTTTGATTGTCACAACTGGGAGCTGCTGCTGGCATTGGTGGGTGAAGTCCAGGGAGGAGGCTAAGCATCCTGTAATGAATGGGTCCAGCTCTACAACAAAGAATTACCTGGCTCCAAATGCCAATAGCCCTCCTCCGATTGCAGGTCCGTAGGGCAAGAGGCCTGCGGGCCAGGAGGACAGGCCCCCGCGGAGCCCCCAACCCTTCCCTTGGGGCACCCCTGAGTTCTCAGAGTCCACTGGCCTCATCTGGGCTGCCCAGGACAGCCACTGCAGGCAGTGGGTGCAGTCCTGGGCCCACGCACTAGCAGCACGCTAGCTTGGGGTGGGCAGGCACACCTCCTTGGGGGGATGGAGGTGGCAGGAGCAGCGCTCAAGCGGGGGGTGGGGGGCATTGCCATCCGCATTTGCTACCTTGGCCTAGCCCTCGCAATTGCTCCAAGTGGGCCTGATCGGCGTATCTGGGGAGGCTTTCGGCACCATCTTACATCACCGCCAGCCCTGGGGGGTCCCTATCCAGTGGCCTACGCTGTCTCCAAGTTCCAAATGCCCAAGGGCTTCCACGCCGATGGGCGTGTCGGCGCAGGTTTGGTGGGCGAGGGTGGCTTAGCAGGGTGAGCCAGCCCAAACGTTGTCTCAGGCCTAATTGGATCGATAAACCCATCGAACAAGACTCTGTAGGCTGCAGAAATCCCCAGATACCCCAAAGTGACAGGGCTTTTCAAGGCATCCTGGACCCACCTGAGTTGACTCTGGGCTTCTCCTAAGATAGTTTTGGAGATCCTGGAATGGCTCTAAGCTCCAGGGCAGAGATTTGCAGAAAGAAACCTGAAGATTCCGTGTCAGCAGCCTAGAATCCAAGGCCACTATTCTGCCTAGGCCCTCTTCCACATACCACGAAAGAGTCGGCATTTTTTAGCCATATAGTGAATGGGTAGCGGTCATTGTTTATTACTTGCTAGTTTGTATTCAAGCATGCCCTTGCCTATTACGAACAACCTAGCCTACAGGCATGCCTCATTGAAAATAACAGAAAAGGTCTTAAAACTTGCCATGAAGTGTCAGTAGAATCCTATTTCGGTAAAAACAATGTACAATGGGGTTCCTTGCCCACTCTAATTCTGGATGAGCTCATCTTGAGACCCTTCCCTTAATTAAATCTGAAAAGACCCTTTTTCAAAATAAAGTCACATTCACAAAGGTCACAGGGTCAGGACTTATTTGCATGTGTCTTATGGAGGGAAACAGATCCACCTGCTGCACTGACTGAGAGAGGAAGCCTAATGCATCCTTTGGGCTTCATGGATCCCCAGTGGAACCATCCCCACCTGCAATGCCCTGTAGTCAGGGTGGGTTGAGAGTCCAGAGATGCCCACTTCAAGAGCTGTTACTAGGTGGCAGAGTTCCCATACGTGATGGTTAGGCTCATGTGTCAACTTGGCCAGGTAACGGTGCCCAGCTGCTTGGCCAAGCAAGCTCTGGCCTGATTGCTACTGTGAGGACATTTTGTGGACTTAAAGTATCAGTAAGTTGATTACATCGATGGCTGGTTACATCTACAGTCAACTAAGGAGATTGCTGTCACCAATGAGAGATGTCTCATCCAATTTGTTGAAAGCCTTAAAAGTGATTTCAGCAATCAGAGAGAGAATTCCCATCTCCACTTCAAACAGCCAACTTCTTCTGGGGAACTCATTGAGGACTTTTGTTGAAGTTCATGACTTGCAGCCAATCCTACAGAATTTAGACTCATGCACCCCCATGGCTGCATGAGACAATTTTATAAAATCTCATATTATTTACATATATCATATATGTTTCCCTAGAGAACGCTGACTCATATACCATCTATACCCCTCACACATGCAATTTTCCATATAAACATTTTGCATTAGGGTGGGAAGTATTGTGCATCTTATAATAACATTTTCAAGCTGGAAATGCCTTTTGAGATTACTCCAAAATACTTTGTAAACTATGATGTGCTATTAAAATGTTCATTTTAGGTATTAAAATTAGTGTCTGAGATTGACAGGAAATTCACTCTGCATGAAAATTATCATTGCTTGACCAGAATGAACTTTTAAAGTACAACTCAAATCGTGTCCTGCCGGATCGTGATTCTACTCTGCAAGGTGACGGCCCTGGCCTGGAGAGCAATGTCTTGGGCACACCAGGATTCCATCAGCAGCACCTGGTTGGGATGCTCTGGCCCACCTTGTCCTTGATTCAGAACTACCTAGAGGGCCTGTTCAAGTGCAGATTGTGTCTCCCAGGGTCTTTTTTTTTCTGTAGGTCTGGAATGGAGCCTGAGAATTTGGTATAACTACTAGCAACTTCCATGGTCATGCCGGTTCTGCTGATCTGGAGCCACGCTTTGAGAGCCAGGGCTTTGGTCCTTTAGCTGAAGGGGTCAGCGAACCTTTTCTATAAAGGGCCAGATAATAAATATTTTAGGCTTTATCACAGCTACTTAACGTGGCTCTTGTGCTATGAAAGCTACCACTGGCAATTTGTGAGCCAATGAACCTTCACTTACAAAAACAGGGAGAAGGCTGGACTTGGATGACAGGCTGTGGTTTGCTGACCCCTGACCCCTGGGTCTCTGGGTGGAATCCTTAATCTCATTTTTCATTATCGTCGTACACTGGGCTTCAGTCTCAACAGTGTCCGTGCAAACCCAAATAAGCCCATCTCTCTCACCAGGGTGCGTGTGCACGTGTTGTGTGCAAATATGCATGTGTGCTTTCATTAATAGTGTCGATATGCCATGTAGGGAAGAGAGGAAAGGTTAATAAGAAAAGGAGAAAGAGAATCAGCAAGGAAGAAAGCATTTAACTCACCGAAATGAGTCCCAAACTAAAAAGGTTGGAAAACAGCTTTTAAATCTCCCTCTATCCCCAACTATTTTTCCTACCCTGAATTCAAGGATCACAAATCTTTTCCAGGAGAGCAATCTTTTGGGATTTATTGCATGAACACCTACCTAAGGCTTCAGTTTTCATACCTTATGGAAAAGCTTATTCTGAATTACATGCTGCTGCTAAAACAGAAAGAAAAGTGGTTCCAAATATAAAACAAGAAGAACATTTAATGGCAAATGAAAGCAAGCTGGGGAGTTTCTGTTACTGATTTGCTTGGCAAAATATCTGAAACCCTTCAATGCTTCTCAGTTCCATCTTTCTACCTCTCCAGAAAAAAGAGGCAATTTCAGCTCATCCCTTGTCTTTATCCCTCTATTTAAATAGACGAACCAAAAATATTCTATAGCTAACTTGTCTCATTAGGCTCAAAATCCCCTGGACAAGAAGTAATATTTCATTTTGTACAATTCCATTACAATCATAAAAGGAAAGGCAGGAATGAAGAAATCAAATGAATTATTCATTTCAATGACCACAGAGACACTTGCTTGGATGTGCTCTCACAGCAAGTATCACACATTTAAAAATGTTAAGTTCACTTAAATTGTTGTGAATGGTTTCACTAATTTTCATTTAAATAAAATAACCAATATTACCTTCCTGTTTGAGAACCAAATCAATAGTAAAAGAAGGGTTTAAAAGATTAATAACAACACTTGGAGCTGAATACAACCTGTAATTTCCTTTTTATGACTCTGTATTATTAAATTACACCCATATTTGCATAAATATTCACTCATTTGCACAAATATTTGGTTACATTACAAACCTATGTTACATAACAGCCTCCTGTGGTTTCCAAAATGAGTAATAATGTTCCCTAAAAAATGGCCATGAATATCAGTTTCCCCCTCCTTCTTTGATCGGAAATGCCCCTCAAGATTATTCAGAATTCCCATTTCTCTGAATCCGACAGCATCTTGGATAAGTTAGCTCCTGAAATTCCATCCCAGCAATTGCAATAAATACCAGGGCGCTGAATGCAGAGTCTTGAGTAATGAATACAGTTTTAAAGTGAAGGAGAAAACTTCCTGAAATTAGACAGCATTGTAATGTAATTAAGTAGACACAGTGGGCTGAGGGGTGGTGAAGAAGTATCTGAAATGGTCAAACATCACCAGGGTTTGAAAAAGTACTTGGGAAACACCTTGGAGTCAAAGAGGGAGTGGAGACTTTCTTCTTTCCAATCCCCTTCTATTAGAGTGCTCCACAACATTGAGAGCTCAAATAAGGAAATGCCACACTTCGAGGTTTATAGAATAAACAAAACTTACCTGTTCCCATCAACGGCAGGAATTCCCGCTTCCGGGTCTATTAACCTGTAGGAGCCCAGAGATTAAGTTCTTTATCTTCTTTAACCAATTTGGTTTCACGTTTGTCTTTCATTTTGTTCCAAAAATCAAAATCCTTAAGGGGAAATCCCTTCCATAGATGACTGTTCAGTGACAGCACAGCTGAGCATTGGTTCACCTGGAACACACTCAGTGGCAAAGCTCAGGGAGCTGGACTGCTCTACGAAAACCTCACTCACCACCTGTGCTTTGGATATTGGAACATTTTTAATAAGTAATATCCTTTTCTTCATTATAACTGGGAGTTTAGTTCTAAAGGGAAATCACATAAAAAGTAGGTTACCATATATCATTGTTCATGCAAACTACAGATTCACCAATCTTATTCTCTAAACATATGACCAAAAATTTCTAGATTCTAGTATTTTAAAAATGACTTTTTTGATGCAACTCGAATTTATATTTACCAGAGGTTTTATTTTCAGGTGTGTGGCTTCTGAGGCTAGGTTATTGAGAGAGTTGACCTGCCCAAACTAAAATCCTCGGGGTGTGGGTTTCACAATTCACCATTGATTCCCACCGCAGTTTTGTGATGCCACAGGACTGACCCCAATTATATCAGGGCGTGTCTCAAAGCCCTGAATTCATTTATTTTCCCCTAATTGAACTGTATATATACACATATAGCACAGAGAACTTTGATGGCAAAAGGATAAGGGAATATTGTAAAATGCAAGCCACAGGCAGATATAATCTAAAAAAAATGGTGATCGCATCTATAAATCTAAAGGACTACACATTCTCAAATTGGATATTTTTAAAGCTCCTTTGAAAAATGTCAGCAGATCACATAAACAATTGGCTCTTCTCTTAAAAAAATGTCAATGTCATGAACGATAAAAAGGTTGATGAATCTTCCAGACTAGAGGAGACTAAAAAGACCTAATCAAATGAAACGCCTAGTCTCACAGTGAATCCTGGATAGGACAAAAATATTGCTGTTAAAAGCATTCTTGAGACAATTAGCAAAATTCAAACATGTATTGTATATTAGATAATAATATTGTATCATTGTTAAATTTTCTGATTTTGATCATTGTACTGTGATTACGTAAGAGAATACACTTGTCTTTACACGTATTTGGGGGAAAGGTGATGTCTGCAACTTGCTCTTGAATGGCTCAACAAATACGTTTGCATATATGTATGCAAGTATGTATAGAGAAACAGAGAGGAATCAAATGTGGCAAATTTCTAACAATTGGTGAATCTTTTTTTTTTTTAAAGATTTATTTATTTATTTCTCTCCCCTTCCCGCTCCCCCCTACCCCGGTTGTCTGTTCCCTGTGTTTATTTGCTGCATCTTCTTTGTCCGCTTCTGTTGTTGTCAGCAGCACGGGGATCTGTGTTTCTTTTTGTTGCGCCATCTTGCTGTATCAGCTCTCCGTGTGTGCCACGCCATTCCTGGGCAGGCTGCACTTTCTTTCGTGCTCGGCGGCTCTCCTTATGGGGCGCACTCCTGGCGCGTGGGGCTCCCCTACGTGGGGACACCCCTGCGTGGCACGGCACTCCTTGCGTGCATCAGCACTGTGCATGGGCCAGCTCCACACGGGTCAAGGAGGCCCGGGGTTTGAACCGCGGACCTCCCATGTGGTAGATGGACGCCCTAACCACTGGGCCAAGTCTGCCGCCTGGTGAATCTAGATAAAGGAAATATGGAAGATTGGTGCACTATTCTTTCAACTTATCAGTCCATTGAAATTTTTTCAATAAGAGAAAAGTCTGTAAAATGTCAGCACAAATGCTGGAGAAGTGTTAAGGTGTTTTGGATATATATCTGTGTTTAAATTTAAAGTATGCTTTCTTTAACCATTATTATAATAAATGTGATACATTTTTCCAGCAGATGAGTTAAGCTGTCAGCCACACAAAATCAGTGCCCCCCCATCACGAAGTCTGGCAACAGAAACACTGAGACTAGTACTGTAACTTCCACAGGGAAAACACACAAGGACTGCTCTTGGGGGCCATGGGTGGTTTTGAGAAGATTGAGAGCCCGCCGTAGTTTTTGTGACCACTATAGTGGCTTTTCCTATTGAAAACAGGATATTGCATAAACACATGAATCTGATATGAGAACTTTGCCTTTTCCCCACTTCAGATGGCCAGAGAGTAGAAGTTAGTCTTTAGGGAACATTAGGATCCCAGGATAAAAGGCCCAAAGACATTATCACTGGCACGGTCCCACAGTTACAGCCAGGTCACCTGCCAACTGCACCTGCCTCTTGGTTGAGCGTTGCCGGTTGGCTGGAAGACTGAGCCGCTTCCTGAGGCCTCAGAGAGGGCCCCGACACAGAAAGCTGAAAGACACACCTTGCTTCAGGTGCAGTCTTATCCACACGGGGCTTGAGCTCACACGAAACTATCCACAGCAGCTACACTGAAATCAGGTAAGCCAAGGGATTGTAACGTGCGAAAACAAGATGGCCTGCTCCAGGTCACGTAAGGAGAGTGCTTATGCTGACGTTTCACTTTTTCACCTTTTCCACTCCTCATTTGCTCCTCCCCAAGGGAGGACCAGTGAGTGATCCAGCGGGCGGACGTTGATCTTTATTGGGTGTTGTTTCACCAATGGGCTGTTACTGCGTCTCAAAAGCAGAAATCAAGACTCTGTTTTTTCCTCCTGCACCCCTAAACTCAGGCAGTGGACACCCTTGTCTGCTCCTTACCATGGGCGTGGCAGGCACAATGCTTTCTGTCTCCAAGTGGTGGGGATACTAGCCAGGGTCCATACTCTGTTCTGACGTCCTACCTCCCACTGGTAAGGCCAACCAGGTAGATGTGTACTGTGGAAGAGATGTCTTCTCTTTAGCCAGAGGAGCAGAGGCCTCAATCTTGCACTTTAATGGCGGGACAAAGGGCAAAGCAGGGTGTAAAGTCACCAGAAAAGACCTACAAAAACAGCAGAGTTTTAAATTGATGGATTAGGAATAGAAGATATATTGGTCCAATAGGTTTGAAAAATTCTAAAGGATATTGAAATAGAGACTATTAGAATTTATCAGGCAGATTAGCAAAAACAATTAAATCGACATTCTAATGGTAGAAAATAAAATAGCTAAGTGAGAAATCTAATGGATGGATTAAACAGCAGGTTAGACACAGCTGAAAAATCAGATAGAGCTGAAGAAATTATTTCAGTTGTGACTCAGCACAAGGAGGAAATTTTGAAAGAGAGGTTAAGAAATATGGATGGTAAAGTGCAAAGTTCCATACGTCTATTCTGTTTCAGAAGGAGAAAACCTAGAGAAAGGGGAGAGACAAAATATGAGTGACAACAGCTGTCATTTTCCAAAACTGATCAAATTTCATGAAGTGCAATAAATTCGTGGCAGCATAAATAAAGAGAAATCTGCACCTAGACATATTTTATTAACTACAGATGTTAAAGGCAGTCAAGGAGAAAAGACATTAACTACAAAGGAATAAAAACAGACTGACAGCTTGGCCTCTTCTAAAACCAATGGAGGAGAGAAAAGTGTGGAAAGGTATCTCCAAAGAATTGAGACAAAATACTGGTCAGCTTGGAATCTATATTCAGTATCACATATCTTGAAAATATATTTCAAGAACAATGGTGAAACATAAACATTTTCAGACAAACAAAAACTGAGGAAGCTTAACCTGGGTAGATGCTTTTTGATATTGTTTTAAACAGTACATATTCCTTATATACAGTCTTATGTTTCAGTAGAGATACAGAGACAAAAAAGAGAGTCAACTAGAAACAATTCTCACTGAAATGTGTGCTTCAGGAAGAAAGAAAATGATCCCAGAAAGGTAGATCTGAGATGGAAGAAGGAGTTGTGACGAAAGAAAATGGAGAAAAGATGCAGAAGTCCAAACAAATATCCATAGTGTAAACAATTTAAAAATTACAGATTTCAAGATAAACCACAATCCTGGACAACACAGCATAGAACTTGGCAAATGATTAGAGGTAAAGTATTTTTAAATTATTGTTTTGTTCAGGAGGCAGGTAAATATATTGATAATCATTTTAGATTATTAGGTAAAATGATGAGGTTAAAATTTCCAGGAATGTGCTAAAAGAAAAGGAAAAAAGTTACAAATATTTTGGTAGAGAGAAAAAGTTGGAATGACATGAAATTTAATTCAAAACAAAGTAAGAAAGAAGGATAAAAAGGAATATTTAATAAGTAGGTCAAGGAGAAGGTATAAAATAAAACGAAAAAATTAATTCAAATATTTCAGTAATCACAATAAATATAAATGATCTAACTCTGGCGATACACAAAGATTGTCAGATTAAGCATTTTAAAAATATTACCAAATTTCATAATCAACTATTCAAATAGGTCACATCTGAGTTTTGGACAAAGAAGCAGCGTGGAATCAGCCATCTTAGAAGGAGAGGTATGGTAAAATCAGATCTTGTAAATTACTGAATCTATTTTGTTTCTTTTAGAAAATTACTAAATTTTAAACTAGAAAGCCCATTTGAAACAATTGTCTCAATTACTATACTTTATTCTATGCCATGTGGCTTCAATGAAACTCAAGATTTTAAAGTAGCTCCAAGTTGACAGTCACATGTTACTTTGGCTTGTGTTTGTTTATTATTTTACCCACAGCCACCCTACAAGTGGTTCCCCATCCATTTACCCAGTGCAAATAGCCATTTACCCAATGTGTGTAGAAAAAATGTTAATATATTTGACCTAATTCCTGGGTTAACCAATACTTTTTTTGTTTGTTTTTGGCAAATACCACAATGGGATCCTTCTTGTGGTACAAGAACTAAGACTTAGTGGACAGTAAGGAGGAATAAAGAGCCTGCTTCCCCTCCCTTTCCATCTATCCCCATCTCCTGTCTGGCATCTAGCCACACCCCCCTAATGTATTTGTGGTCCAGTGTGACAAGGAAGGGGATAATTAGACTTCTGTCTAGATTGAAACCTCACAACTGAGAATTATGCAACTATTTGGCAATCTTTTACAAGGGAAATAAGGGAGATGGTGTGCAAAGATGATTGCAGGGAGGGAAGACTGGCATTGCAAGAATGGACCTAAATCAGCTGAAGCCAGACCTTGCTGAGGAGTGATGTCCCTGGGGACTTGATCCACAAGTCTTTCGGTCTAACATTAAACACTTGGGAATGTGCCTGTGTAATTTGGCCCCAGTTTCCGTACCTAGTAAACTGTCTCCAGAAGAGGCAGGTGAGATGGCCAGGGGGGAAGGCAGTAATGTCTAAAACTAGGGCAGGCGTCTCCTTTATTGTTCCTTGGACCCCTTTGCCAGTCAAGTGAAAACCACGGACCCCTTCTCAGAATGTAGTGGCAGATAGTTTTAGGACACTCAACCTCGGAGGTCAGAGAAAATAAAGATAAGAAGTTGCTGTTTTTTTCAGTTCAAGCTCATGAACCCCCTGAAATCGAATTCAGGCTGTGGACCCCCGGCCCAGTGGGAGAGCAAAGGTAGACTTCACCTGGTGGAACTTTCCCTGGCTGGGAATTGGAGCCGCAGCTCACTGCCCTGGAGGAGACTGGAGATTTCGGAAGCCTCGAACATCTGTGGTGCGCAGGGCCCTGTGGGCCTCTCCTGTCCTGTGTGCCATGGGTCTCCACATGCTTCCCCTCTCAAAAAATGTTTCGTCCTTGAGCTGAGCTGCCGGCAGCTTTCCAAGAACCACGTCGCTGTTCCGTCATGATGACCACTGGGGATCTAGAGAGAAGAGTTTCCTTAATTGAAGAAGAGTCTGAGACCATGGACGACACTCAGCAACAGGTTATGAATACAGAAAATTGCCATGGCCTGGGTTTAGAAGAAGCAGTATATCCTAGGTGTTTTGTATGCAGACTCTGTAGACAGGAAATCTGAAAGACTAGGAGTCTGTGGTTCAGTTTCTTCATCTATAAAACGGGAATAATAATCTCTAAACCTTTGATTAAATATACTAATTCATTATAAAGCTTGGTAACCAGTAAGAATTCATTGTGTTCCTTAATAATAATAATTTTACTATAATAATGTTAATGTCATTATTTTTTTTCAGGACAGAAAAATGATTGGGGTCAAGGGCAGGTCAGCACCCCTTCCGGGGCCTAGCCTGAACATTGGTTAGATTGGGGTTTGTGATAGGGTGCTGGGCTCTGGCAAAGCTGACGATATCAATATGAGCAGAAAACAGAGTGTCAGGCAAGAACACACGTGCTACATAAAACCATCCTTCTCCCCTTTGTGATCCCCAGAGAGAGTGGGCTCTCTGTCTAGCAAGCTGTTCCCTAGAATTAGGTGGGAATGCTTAGATAGAGTGTGTATTTTATAAATAGATTTCTGATTACACTAAAGAATAGAAGATAGTTTTCTGGCCAATGCTGATAAGAGCCCCTTCATTCTCTATTGTAATTGTCAGGATAAGCCAGGGTGTTTTGTACCTTATGATCAAGGCATGAGCTGCAAATACTGCCCTTCAGAAGCATTCGCTCTTATCTAAGAAAGAGCAGGTAGTTTGTCTCTAATATCACTAGTTCCCAATTGGCAGAAGGTCAGGTTCAGAGACTCCCCAGGAGAGTCTTCATCTGAGACCTTTTGTGGGTTTGATTGAAGTTGTTAACTGGATGGGTGAATTCACTGTAAAGGTTCAGACTTCCAGTATCAGGAATGCAGCTACTCCAATTCTCTCTTCTGGTCCTTTAATAAGAAATTGGGAGGTGTGGCAGGGAACTGAATTGCTATCCAAGAGGGAGTCTGGAGAAGTGTTTTAATGCCTCAAGCAGTTGGAGGAGTGTCTCTTCCCAGAGAGACCCTTCCCTTGCAACAGGGATCACTTACTCTGCAGCTCCAGCTCAACAGCCTAGGATAAAAGATTTTGAGAACTATGCAAAAGTCACTTTAGTGCACAGTGACAGCCACAACCCTCCTACAGGGCAATGAGCCCAAGCTTTGTAAATCCCCATGCTTAGAAGAGGCAGTGTCTGCATGAGGGATTTCTGAAAATGTCCACTCCAATCAGCAACGTCAGCATCACCTTGAGAACTCACCAGAAATGCACATTCTTGGGCTCCAAATTGATTTTCTAGTATACCAGCTGTGGCAGTTTGATATTATCTATGAATTCCAAAAAGAAATATAGATTGTGTTTGTAAACTGGTCTGTTCCTCTGGATTGATACTCTTTGGTTGTATTAGATTCTTCTGAGATGCCTTTGATTAAATTATGTTAAGATTAGGGCTTTGAGTCTACCACATCATTAGGGTGACTCAGGGTTGAATCCCCACGCCCTTTGTGGGGTATATAAACAGACACTCAACCAAGGAGAACAGAAGTAGATACACAGAGAAGATACACAGAGGAAGGAGACAGCTCCATAGACACGGCAGAAGCCCCTGGAAGAGAAGTGAGCCAATGGTCTGATAGTTTACAACTGATCTTGTGAAGAGGCCAGAGCAGCTAAGCATGGAAAGAAATGAGTCCTGGGGAGAGAGACAAGCCCTATGCCAGCCTACAGCTGAGATCAGAAGAAGCTGAACCCACGGAGCCTTAAGAGGGAAGAGGAATCCGAATCCTCGCAGACATCGCCTGCCATCTTGCTTCAACAACTGGCAACAGACTTTGGTGAGAAAAGTAACCTTGAGCTGGACTCTTTAGGGCCTTGTAACTGTAAGATTTTACCCCAGATAAACACCCTTTATAAAAGCCAACACACTTCTGGTACTTTGCATCAGCACCCCTTTGGCTGACACCACCCTAGACCCACCACTGGCGCCCAGCAAGCTGTGTTTACATATCAAAAAGTCCTGAGATATTGAAAAAGTTTCTCAACTGTTAAAAAAAAAAAAAGTCTCCAGGGGACCTAAGTCTCCTCTATAAAGTGGTGCTTTGGAAATAGCCTCTAGGCCATTGGCGAAAGAAAAGGAAAAAGAAAAAAGAAAACTGAGCCTTATTAAGTTGGGGTGAAGAAGAAGCCAAAGCACTGAAATGTTTTTAAAAGCTCCGCAGTGATTTTAATGTGCCGTGGCGATCAACTCCCCACGAATTATGCCCCTCCCAGTACAATGTGTCTTGTCACTCCTCCCCACGAGAGGTGACCGTTCCTCCACAGCCTTGAACGTGGCCTTGGTGGTGTGACTTGCGTTGGGCTTGGTGGTGTGACTTGCGTTGGGCTTGGTGGTGTGACTTGCGTTGGGCTTGGTGGTGTGACTTGCGTTGGGCTTGGTGGTGTGACTTGTGTTGGGCTTGGTGGTGTGACTTGCGTTGGGCTTGGTGGTGTGACTTGCGTTGGGCTTGGTGGTGTGACTTGCGTTGGGCTTGGTCGTGTGACTTGCGTTGGCTGAGGGAACAGGAACAGACGTGGCAGGCGCAGAGGCTTGGGAGGCGTTCCCGCTGTGGAGTATGGCAGGCGTGGCTTCTGGAACCTGAGGCTGCCGTGTTTGTCAGCTTGAACCGGTCTGGCTGGAGGACAAATGGCCAAGAGGAGAAAGGATCCATTTGCCTCAGCAGTCACGTTCCTGACAGTCAAAAAGCAGCCGGTCCTCACCCACTTACTGACAACCATGACAAGCCAAACCTAAACCAGGAACGGAACTGCTGTATTACGAGCTAAATAAATGGTGGGTTTTTTGTTTGGTTGGTTGTTTTGTTCTTGCCCCAGTGAAAAGGAAAGAAACCTTTATTAAGTTCCGATGATGCACCAGTGTTACATTAGAAAGGTGAAGCTTGTGTAGCAGGATGCTGAGGCTGAAGCCTCAGCGTGGCTTCAAGGTCAATGTGTGCTGCACACTAAGGCGAGATGCCTGCAAAAATGCAAAACTTTCTCAAGGAATAGTTAGAATTCCAACCCATGGTCGCACCTCCTCATCACCAGTAGCCAGATCAATGACATAAATAAGGGTCTCTAGCCCCTTGTGGCCTTTACCTGGCTAAGCCCTTATTTTTAGATTTTACCTTAGATGTTAACTCTTCAAAAAGCCCATCCTAGACTAAGTTACTTGTCCGTTCTCTGGGATAATATAATACAGGGAGAATAATTTCAAAAATTTACCTTTATCATAATGCATTTCACCTACATTGAGGTTGACCTAGACTATGAGCAGCTTCTGTGTAAGGACTATGTCTTTTCCACTGTTGCATGCTGTATGGTAGGAGTGCTTTTGACTGCAGGTGTCAAAAAAACCTGACTAGTAGAGCCTTAGCATGTAAAGGTTTACTTGTCCTCACCCCAACTTTCCTTCTCCTCCCACCTCCAAAAAAATAAAAAAGAAATTGAGATGTAGACATTTGGTAGCTTTAATAAATATAGTTTTGAGGATTGATTTCATCTTATCCTCATGATTACCTCATGAGTGCAAGATGGCTGCTGTGCTTCCAGGTATCTTGCCTGCAATCAAATCAGAATAAGGAGAAAAGGAAATAGCAGGCAGGTTAACACATTTTTACCCTGAGAGCAAATGTCTTTCCAGAGGCTGCACAGCAGAAGTCTCTAGTTCTCATAAGTCACAAATGTGTCCTTGGGGGTCCCTCGCTGCAAGAGAGTATACGGCAGCAAGTAAAAGCAGAGTACTCGTCATGAATGTCACGTGCATATATTTGTTGAGTAAAATATGAGTGAATTGTATTAATCCTTCATATAAAAGAAGATAATTCTGGGCTTCTTGCTTTAAGAGTTCTTTACTCTGGTACCGTGAACACAACGGGCAGAGATATTCAGCCAGATTACCACACCGATCCGTTTATGCTAACAAAGCCCAGGATGCACGCATTTAACTTCTAACAGGATGTGAGGCCACCCATGCCAGTGACAGAAATGATGGAAACCAGCCATTCTATGGTCTGCTAGAAGGGCTGGGTACAGATTTTGGGCCTAAGAAATGTATCTCAACTTTGGAAAATGCATGTGGACACTTAAGTAAGCTAATCTTAGAACCTACTAATGAGAGAACTGAGATTCAGATTCAGGCATCAGATAGAAAGCAAAATACAACGTTTATGACTGGTAAATGCTAGGTTCCGGAAGCGCTTTCCATCTACCCTACAACATAGCCCCCTGAGTGGAACCTAGTGAGGAATGACAGGTGCTTGGGAAAACCCCAGCCCCTGCCTGGGACCTGCTCCTGCCAGGCTGACACAGTGGAAGAGACGAGAAGGAGCGCTCCTTGCTAGGAGAGGAGTTGAGCCAAGCAAGCTCATCCTCTGAATTCACCTGAGTCACTTCTCCTGTCCTGGGAGGAATGAGTAAGGGGATGGGAAGAGGCCGGGGGTATATTACTCTAGTAGAAACCCCACATGGAAACATGAAAGCAGGGGTGGGCAGCAGGCCCCAGTATGAAATGCTCTCCTGCTTCTAGGTCTGGGTTCTCTAAAGGCTGCTGCTGAACTAGCCAGGTGACAGGGGCTGGCAGCTTAGGGGACTCCATGGCAACAAGGACAGAGAGCTGGGTGGCAGATGGGATATATTTATCCAGAGAGAGTGTTTGCTAGTGACACCTTGCAAAGAGTAAATAATTAATGATGATGGTGATGAAAACGACAGTAACAATTCTACACTGGAGGTTTCTCCACAAATGATGAAAGATGGATTTTTTATAAGTGAAAAATTAAGAATAGAAATCAGAAGCACTAGAAGATATAAATTAAGGGGAAAAGTAAACAATTTGAGAGGATATGATGAAAAAGTATTTGCCATGCTAATTTGGTTCTGATCTGTGTTTAGAACAGTTTCTCAGCCTTTTTTTCATTGTTGCGCCATAAGGAGCCTTTTTAGGCTTTTTAACACTAATCCTCCTCTCTAATGAAATTCCAATGCCATAGATACATCACATATCTGTTTATGTCCTGTGCTCCTTTGGAAGGCCATAAACCACTGTCATACCTAAGGGTGTTTCACCTCTCAAGAACCGATAATACCCCCGTTGGGAATTCTCAGCTTAGAATTATAGCAAATATTCCAGTCTAACACCAGGGTCTAGTCCTTCAGAACTTTTAGATTCTTTATAAAGATAATGGAAACTCACAATCCAGGAAGAAAGTAAGAGTTGTTTGCGTGTGTGAAATAACCAGTGTTTTTAAAAATAACCCACTGATACTCATCAAAACAATAACAGCCAGGTGAGTTTAAGGTTTACTGATATTCAGCCAAATGATACACTCTGCCCTAGTAACCAATGCTTCTTCATAGCATCCCTGTACACACAGGCATCGAGGCTGGCTTATTTCACACAACCTAATGTCCTCAACGGTCATCCACGTTGTCATATGCATCCCGACGTCACTTCTTTTTATAGCTGAATAGTATTCCATCACATACACCACATTGTGTTTATTCTTTCCCTGTTTGATGGGCACTTGGGTTTTGCCATCTTTCAGCAATTGTGAAAAATGCCGCTATGGTGTGCAGATCTCTTTTCATGTTCCTACTTTCAGTTCTTCTGAATATATTCCTAGTAATGGGACTGCCAGATCATATAGCAGCTCTATACTTAGCTTCCCGAGGAGCCACCTGTCTTCCACAGAGGTGGCACCATTTTACATTCCTACCAAAAGTGAAGGAGTGTTCCTATTTCCCCACATTCTCTCCAGCACTTGTAGCTGTTTTTTTAAATAATGGACATTCTGTTAGGCATGAAACGATAGATTGTTGCAGTTTTGATCTGAATTTCCCTAATAGCTAGTGATATTGAACATTTTCTTATGCTTTTTGGCCACTTGTATTTCCTCTTTGGAAAAAATGTCTTTTCAGATCTTTTGCCCATTTTTTTTATTGGGTGGCTTGTCTTCTTATCGTTGAGTTGCATGATATCTTTATATGACATGGAGATCAAACCCTAATTGGATTCGTGGTTTTCAAATATTTTCTCCCATTGAGTAGGCTGCCTTCTCACCTTCTTGACAAAGTCATTTGAAACACAAAGTCTTTAATTGGGGTGAAGTCCCATTTACTCATTTTTTCTTTCGTTGCTTATGCTTTGGGTGTGAGGTTTAAGAAACCACTACCTACCACCAGATCTCAAAGATGTTTCCCTATCTCTTCTTCTAGGAATGTTATTGTTCTAGCTTTTATACAGGTCTTTGACTAATTTTGAGTTAATGTTTGCATAAGGTGTGAGATAGGGGTCTTCTTTCTTTCTTTTGGATATGGATATCCAGTTCTCCAGCACCATTTGTTGGATAGACTGTTCTGACCCAGCTGGGTGGATTTGACAGTGTTGTCAAAAATCCCTTGACCATAGATGTGAGGGTCTATTTCTGAACTCTCAATTCAATACCATTGGTCAATATGCATTAATATATCTTTGTACCATTACCACTGTACCTTTGTAATATGCTTTAAGGTCAAGAAGTGAGAGTCCTCCAATTTCTTTCTTCTTTTTAAAGACTTTTTTTCTGTTTGCTATTTAGGGTCTCTTTGATAATTGTCTTTTCTAATTCTACAAAAAAGGCCTTTGGAAGTTTTATTGGGATTGAATTGAATCTGTCAATTAATTTGGGTAGAATTGCCATCTTAATGATGTTTAGTCTTCCAACCCATGAACGTGGAATGCCCTTCCATTTATTTGGGTCTTCTTTGGCTTCTTTTAGCAAAGAAAGCAGATAGAATTTTCACTGACCCAGGTATATGTGTATACTAATGGGAATAAAAATAATGTTCCTAATTGAGAATGAGCCTTGGGATTCCTGGTCCACATTGTAAGGTGCTTGGGAGTTCTCTCCCTTCCTAAGAATGAGAAAAAGCTGGACAAACTGAGACAACAACTCTCCCTAGATCCATCTGAGAATTGAGGTCACAGGGCAAACCACTGCCAGGAAAAGAAAAGAGAGAAGGCTAAAGTGAACCCCAGCCAACAGGAATGCTGGAAATGTACGCGGCAACTTGCTGGAGGGCCCTCACACTTGCTGAGTTTTACATCAAGAACCCCAGTAGGTTCTTGCTGTGAAGAACAGAGAAAAGGCTGACAGCCACAGGAAGGGAATAGCTTGAAGAACATGATTTTCTGGGGTACATACAGCTTCATACCATCACACCGTGGTAACACTAATCAACAGAAAGCTGGAATAACTATATTAATTAAAGCAGATTTCCAAGCAAGGAAAATTGCCAGGGATAAAGAGGGACCCTGCATAACAATAAAGGGGTAAATTCTCCAAGAAGACAATCATTAATGTATTAAGCACCTTACAACAGAGCATCAAAAGACGTGAAGCAAAATGGATAGAACTACAAGGAGAAGCAGACAAATTCACTTTTATTGTTGGAGACTTCAACACCCCTCTGTCAGTAATTGACACAACCTGCAGGTGGGAAATCTGTAAAGATATATAGCTGAACCTAGCAGAACCATCAGTCAACTGGATTTAATTGACATTTATAGAATACCCCATCCAACAGGGCCAAAATACACATTCTTCTCAAGCTAACAAACATTCATAAAGATAGACCATATCCTGAGCCATAAAACACACCTTGCAAATTTGAAAGATTAGAAATGATACAAAGTATGCTCTTGGACACAATGTAAGCAAACTAGAAATCAGTAACAGAGTGAGCTAGAAAATCCTGAAATATCTGGAGATTAAACATGCTTCCAAATAACCCATGAGTCAAAGAAGAAGTCTCAAGAGAAATTTTAAAATATTTGAACTTAATGAAAATACAACTTACCAGAATTTTGGGGGCTACCACAAAGGCAGTGCTTACTGGGAAATATATGGTCTTGAATACATATATTAGAAAAGAAAAAAGCCGATCATCTTGGCTTTCATTTTAGGAAACTAGGAAAAGAAGATCGGATCAAATCCAAAGTAAACAGAAGAAAAAAAATAATAAAAATTAGAGCAGAAGTCAATGAAGTTTAAAATAGGAAGACAATAGAGAAAATCAATGAATTAAAAAGCTGTTTCTTTGAAAGACTGAAAAAAAAAAAGATGAATCTCTAGCCAGGCTAATCAAGAACAAAGGAGAAGAGATGGACCCTTAGTGTTACCAAATTTTGTCTAGGCTCTTGGCTATGCTGCAGAAATGAATTTCAAGAACACGTCGGGTGAGTTGGGCCAGTAATTTAGTCAGGCAGGGCGGGACGAGATATGGGAGAAAATAACAGAGCAGGGGTCCCAGGTAGAGAGGAAGGGGTTGAGAAGTGATGAAGAGGGCTGATTTATAGACTACAATTTCTCATTATAGGTTAGAAATGCCCAGGTTTTACTTGTGTGGCCACATGGCAGAGGAAAAGTGGCAAGAGAGAGGGTCCAAAGGGGAGGGAGAGGGGAAGGGGGGGGGAGGGAGGGAGGGAGAGAGAGAATTCAGGCCTCGATGGCTGCTTTTTGAACCATTAATTATCCCACCCCTTTGCTAATGGCAGGGGAGGGGTTCCAGCTGTTTTTTCTGTTTTGATTGATTACCCCACCCATCGATCCCCCAGGAGGGCCCCATGATAAAGTCTTTGGGGACTATCCGGGGCTTCTCCTGGCTTCCAGAGGAAGTCTTTGTTCTGAGTGGCAGAATCTTGGGGTTGCTGATGTCCATGTGGACTCTCTGCCAGGTTCCAGATCCATCTATTGATTTCCTATCTTACTAGCCAGCTTCATTAGGATGAGATGAGAGGTGGGAAGAGATGGAGAGAAAGGCAAACAGGGTTGCATGGAGGATTATCGAGAGGGAGAGTACCGGAGAGCAAGAACGACAAGGAGGCATGGGATTAGTAGGATCACCCACAGGTCTTAAACTGAAGTCCTGCCGGCAGACACTCAGAATGGTTTTGCAAAGCCAGCAAAACATTAATTTTTTTTTAATGGAATGCATTCAGTACAGGAAAACCTTCTCCATTTGGTCATAGTTCCTAAGCCCCAACCCAAACCCAACCTTCTTATTATCTGCTAGGTTCCTTTCAGGAATCTGAGTTTGCAGTCTCTGGTTGTTACTGAGAAGTCATTAAAATCTGACTCACTGCCTGCTATGGTTTGAATTGTGCCCTCCACAAAGCCAGGTTCAAGGGCTAACCTGCCATCCTAGAGACATGAATTCCTTTGTAAACAGGATCTTTTTTTTTAAAGATGTATTTTTTATTTATTTCTCCCCTCCCCCCCGCCCATTCCCCCCACTGTCTGCTCTGTGCACATTCATTGTGTGTTCTTCTGTGTCTGTTTGTATTCTCATTAGGCAGCTCCAGGAACCGATCCTGGGACCTTCTGGAGTGGGAGAGAGGCGATTACTCTCTTGTGCCTCCTCAACTCCCTTCTCTGCTATGTCTTTTTCTTTTCTCTCCTCTGCATCTCTTGTTGTGTCATCTTGCTACACCAGCTCTCAGTGCTGGCTGGCACTCCTGTGTGGGGCAGCTTTCCCACAATGAACAGCATTCCCACACAGGGGGCAGTCCTGGGCAGAGCAGCATTCCCATATGGGCCGGCACACCAAGTGGGCCAGCTTGCCCTCACCAGGAGGCCCTGGGTATTGAACCCAGGACCTCCTATATGGTAGACAAGAGCCCAACTAGTTGAGTCACATCCATTTCCCTAAACAGGATCTTTCAAGACCCTGAAGATTCTATTTAGATAAGGCCAAAGTAAATGTGAGTGGGCCTTGCTCCGATATGACTACGGTCCTTAGAAACAAGAGAAATTTGGACACAGTAGAAGGAGTGACGTGGGGACAGAAGGAGACAGGAGGCCATGGGACAGAGCAGAGACTGAGCTGAGGATTGCCAGTAAAGCCACCACCAGACGTTCCAGCTTGCGCAGGAAGCACAGCCTGTTGTACCTTAATTTTGGACTTGCGGTTTCCAAAACTGTGCAATAATAAACAGTCTGGGGTTTGATTCAGTGGACCTGGCTGACTGTGACCCATCCCGTAGACAGAGCAGAGCTGGCTCGACTCTAGCAGCCCAGCCACATTCTGGCCGGTCGAGTTGAGCTCACTCTCCATGTCCTGTAAACTAGGAACAGTAACAGCTCATTAGGGGTTTTGTGGTCATTAATGAGGTTAGCAGGTCAAACGTGCAGAGCAAAGTGCCTGGCACACAGAGGGCATGCATCTCAGCTCGCTTTTTCTGCCTCTATCTTCTGTTCCTGTCTTCTATTTCTTGACTACCTCCTTTATCCCCTTTTTTCCTGTATCTGTCTGGCTTCTTTTCCCCCAGCTCCTCCTCCTTAGAAAAGACATCCCTTCCTTCAGGAGCAGGATCAGCCCTAGACCCCTGCCCTACAAAATTGCCCCCGGGGCATATAAAAGTGGCATGTGAAGAAAGGCAGGACTTGGGTACTTGACCTTCAAGTATTTCTTTCACAGCAAGTGGGCAAAATTTCCATAACAAAATCAATCAGCACTCCAAATTCTCGAAGTAGAAGCAAAACATGGTTTGAAAACATTTCTATTTAAGAAATATGGAGAGCAACTGCACCTACTTACCTCCAATTCCAAGGGAAGTCATTTAATTACTTTGCTCTTTTTCTTGTAGCTGAAATTGTTTGATACAGCCGATACAGAAAAGCATCTCAGGTTTTTGTTTTGAAAGTGGTCTTTTCCTTGAAAAAGCCTGCACTCACGACCAGTTGAACTGTTTCATTTATCTCTCGATGCAGCTGCTCTTTATGTAAAGTTAATGGTGTGAAGTACCTTAAAGAAATACAACTTGGATTTCTTTTAATAGTTTCTAGAACAATCTGGGAGACTGCTTTACCCAGTAATGAGATTCCTTTTAGTTTTTTTGTTTTTTCTTTTGTTTTTTTTTTAATGGGTTCTCTATTCTCTCTACATGCGACTTTTCAGGGTAATTGATTATGTTGTTCTCATGCTACTCTACAGCTGTGAGATTTATGCTTGTTCACACCTCTTGAGAAACATTTTTTTCCTCTGTCACTTCCCCCTTTTCATTTTAGATGTTTATGTTTGCTCTTCTCAAAGAGCAGAATTAAAAATAAGCTTTCCCAAAGAGCAGGATGCTCAGATGTCTTCTCTAAAACCCATGTGATTAGCCTGGAAGCCACAAACTGACTTTGAGGCCGCCTTGGGCTAGAGCCTGTTACCCAGGGTTGCGACACGGTATGGAGAGTCTCTACAAAACAGGGTAGAGAGTGACACGACAGGGAGAAATGACCCTCCTGACAAGTAGGCCGTGACGCGCCTCACTGAACGTCAACAACACCCACAGCTCATAAGCGGGACACAGACGAGACTCTTGGGCACCCACAACGAATTATTTACCATGCTCCCTTCTGAGCGGTGAGGGCTGCTTCTTTAAGATGAATAAATCTGGCCCTTCTTTAACCTTCCCACCTCCTAAGAAAAAGTATTGGGCTCTCCTGGCTTCTGGAAAGTACCCAGTCCAGAAGTAGTCACTATATCCTTAAACCCTCCTCAGAATCATGTCATAGAAACTCAGACCTAGAGAAGCTTCTTCCAGCTCCCCTTTCCCCCAGGAGGCCCCGTCTCCTTAGGTGTGTGCTCTCCTTTGCCGCAGCAAGCTAGTTATAAATAAACCCAGCTTGGAGTCATGATATGGTCCAGATGGGCTTTGGTCAACGAGTTCTTAATAGATGCCGATTCATGGACCTGCCTTCTTAGAAAACCCGCTGGCTCGTGTGAGCACAGGGAATCTCCCTTTCCAAACTTCCTCCACCCTTCAGTCCTCCTCTTCCAGGGGCCTCCCTTTCCTTCTCTGGCTCCTTCTTTGTTCCTTCTAAGTCTGTCCCTTGCAGGTCCTGGTTCCCTTCTCTTTCCTAAGCCACAATTTCTCTATCTGTAAAGTGTGTTAAAATTGTTGTATGTACTGTGGTGTAGACAATATCTATTGTTCTGTCATCCATAGAAATAGATTAAAAATTTTAATGTTGAAAATGTTAAGCATATAATAAAAAGTAGAAATTGATATAATGACCTGTGTATACCCACCTCATAGTTCCAACAATTATCAACCTACGATAAATTTATTTCATCTATATGCCCATCCCTAATTCACCATATTATTTTGAAGACAATCCCAGAGATACCATAACGTTGTATTATTTTACTCACGAATGTCTCAGTATGTATCTCTAAGCGATAAGGCCTTTTCTCTTTTATAGCATACTTAAAATAATCCATCAGCGTTTGACTTTCCCTGAGTGTTTCATAGCTTTCGTTCTTTAAATTAAGATCCAAATTAGATCTATACATTGCATTTGGTTACCACAATCTCCCTCTAATTTTACGTTATTTTCTTTTTTTTTTCGTCCTTGAAATTTCTTTTAAATAAACCAGATCTACTGTCCTGGTTTGTTTCTCACAGTCTTAATTTTGGTGATTTTGATGATTAATATCGTCTAAGTGCTTTTAGCATGCCTCCTCACTCCCTGGATTTCCTATGAAGTTCAAGTTAGATCTAAAACTTCGTAAGACTAGGCTTGATGTTCGCAGGGATGGTACGTCATCCAACGAGGAGGCATGGACTATTTGGCTTTCTTATGATGCTAGCAGTCATTTCATTTTGCTTTTGCTTTTTAGGAATTGCTTTTTAGATTTTAAGGTTGTTTTATAATTATAGAAGATATTAACAAAGTTCCAAATCAGGACAGCAGGATACATTCAGAGAGGTCCACTTCTGTCCCAGGCCCTTTCACCCAGTTCCCTCCTCCCTCCAGGCCACCTTCACAGGAGGGAGAAGTGAGCGGCCTTCAGCCAGTGTTGGTCCCAACAAGGTACCATGCCCAGAAAAGGAGAGGCAGGTCCCAGGCGACCTCGTCTGCTTTAAAGGTTTCATCTATTGCCTAGGAAATGGCAGTTTCCAGATCTCCCTCTTCAGCCTCAACCCTTCCAGACCCCCCTATCTGGTTGCTTATAACATGGCTACTTCAGGCGCGGAGTGTGTCCGCAGCTGACCGTCTTCCCTCCTCCCCCTCTGTTTGTACTAAGTGGAGCAGTCACCATCTACTCAGTAGCCCAAGGCGGTCACCTAACCCCCTGTCCCCATGTCTTCAGGCACGCATCCTCTCCTCTACCTCCAGCTCTCCAAGTCCTCATCCATTGGTTTAGTTCAGACCGTGGAGTTCTGCGATTCTTATTACCTGGCTTCCTTGCTTCCTGTCTTGAACTTGATCGGAGTGAAGCGCTTCTTGTCATTATTGATGTGACTGTTTTGCGACTAGACTGGAAGATGGAGGACAGGGGTGGTGTTTTCCTTCTTTACATCTCTAGTGCTTAACAGAGTCTTTGACACATGATAGGTCCTCAATAATTAAAAATAATCCCTCACACTTATCACCAGGTATCAGGCACAAGTCTAAGAGCTTTTTCTGTGTTACTGTAACTCACTCTCACTCTAGCCCTGTGAGGTGGGGACTATTATTATGCCCACTTTGCAGAAGAGGAAAACGAGGAATAAAATGGTTATGTAACTTGCCAAATTCATTCAACTAGTAAGAGATGGAATAAAAATGGATCCCAGATGTTTGTTGAATAAAGGAAAAATTGTATTTTTTAAAAATGGACGAATCAATGAAGAGTGATTATTCTCTATTTTAGCATTATCTGGTATGCCTTTCATCTGGATTGATTTGCAAAAAAGGCCAGAGATATCTGCAAAAAAAACAAAAACAAAAAAACAATCGACCCCAAAATATGTCTTCTATCTTCTCACCAATACTGGAGATTTCATCAGAACCTGCTGCCCTATCTTGCAGCTTTGTTCTCCTAAGTCACTGAAGTACTTTGGAAGGGAAATATTTTTGGTTACCCGCTGTCACTTGTTCTCTATGTGGATACGTGAAGGCTAGGGTAGAACGAATTGGGGTGGAAGGGTGATGAGGGTGGTGGATTTCTAAGTCAGTGGAAAAAAGAAAAACCAGCTTTAGAATACAATGACCAGCAACGAGAGACACCAACTTCCACTACACCTGGATTCTTTGTAAGTTTTTACTTCTGGAAGTTTATTGGCTTTTCTGTTTTCATTTTTCACATAAAAAGTCTTGGATTGCAAGAACTGGAAATGGAGGGTGATAACACAGAAATCTACTGTCTCCATAAACTTGCCAGGGACGGAGGAAATCTCAGGACTCAGAATTTCTGAGCAAGGCTCTGACGAGGCATGGTTGCCCACCAGCTCCCATCATCCTTGCGCAGGGTGATACATTACCCGATCATTTTCAGGGACCATTTGCTATAGAAAAGCAAATTAACCCAGTAATTTAAAAATTATACCTCTGAGGCTTTGTGAAGACACACCCGATCTGGTTCTATTTGGTTGTGAGGCCCTGGCTTCCTGATTCTTCTCTGACTGTGCTAACACCAGTTGCTGTTTGTTTCAAAAGAAGGTCCATCGTTTTTACAGGTTTGAACCCGGTAATGGTGGAAACCTAGGGATTATGGCTGTTTTAACTACCTCTTAATTTTCTCATGACTTTGCCTTCTACCTGTCTGAACTGAAGGTCCTTAAACCAAATAGATCCAGAAACTTGTATTTCTCTTAAGATCTTGGAATATTTGGTTTTATTAGCTAAATTGCATTCACATCTACATGGAAGAGAAATTGCAGCTTCTTATATGATGTATGTTTTATGCTACTAATTGTGGATTATTTTTTGATAATACAGTATTTGAACCAACCATATATGGTTTTATAATTAATGGGTTTATTAAAATATGAAAATATTCCCTGTCTCCTCAGCTTAGGTGGGCATTCTTTTCTCGTAGATAGATAGGAAAGCAAATTTCCTCTGTGTGGTTATTTTTCTTTTTCTTTCCCAAGTCATTCAGTAATTCATCCAACCATCCCTCTATTCATTTACTCAATTGATAAATACTCATTGAGCACCAAGTACGCCCCAGACACTGTTCCAGGGGATGGGGGTAAAATGGTGGGCGAGAGAGACCCTGCCAGCACCATACCCAAGTGGGATTTGCAGACAGGGTGACAGGCAGTTGTGGGACAAGCCTAGAGGAGCAAATACAGAGTGCTCTGGAGAAGGCGATAACGCCACGTAACCAAAACAAAGGGTTCGTGGAGGGGTGCCTCTGGGACACGACAAATGGACTTGAATGGTACATAAGATCAACACCAGCATGGTGGGGAAAGAGCAGAAGCTTCCAATTCGATTAAAGACGCCTGGACCTCACCTGACTCAGGAGGACATGGCCAGAGGTGAGACTGGAAAAGTGTGCCAGGGTCAGGCCGAGAAAGGCCGTTAGTCTCAGCCAAGGAAAGAAGCCCTCCCAGAGGACGCCGGCCACGCTGGCAAATACCCCACGAACCTGTGTCCACCCAGACAAGAAACTTAAGCTTTTGATTCAGTTTTTGGTTCGAAACAAAAACCAATTTATCCAAAAATAAACTTTGTGCTCAGTTCTGTGCTGTGTGGGAACAGAAACTTATTAAATCTAGTAGAGTATATGGTGGACCTGGGGCTGAGGGAGGCTAAATTGCTTGCACGAGTTCAAACCAGCAGAACCGAAGTCCCTTGTAGAGGCTGGACGTGGACCAGTGTGGCTGGGGCGGGGGAGGGAGGAGGGGGTTATTAGGGGCAGGAAGGGAGGCTCAGGCCCAGAGAGCACGTGCAAAATCTTCTTAAAATGAGAAATCGGTCAAGTGGTTAAGCCAGGGGAGCCCAGGGTACCGCCAGCCCAGAAAGCTGTGGCCAAAGTCCAGGTGACAGATCGTGGGGGCTCGCACTCCCATGGCAGGGTGTCCTCTCTCAGTGCAGAAACCTGGAGCTCATCCTTGACACCTCTTTCTTTACCCCCTCTATTCAATCTCTCCAAAATCCTGGCAAATCTACTTTAAATACATCTCAAGACTCTTTTTTCTGCAATTTCCCCACCGCCACGCTGGTCCAAGCCAATCCCATTTCTCACCTGGGTTTGGACAGTCACCTCCCTGTCCCTGCTACTGTCCATGTCCCCACAGCAGCCACGGTGCTCTTTTGACATGTGTATCTGACCCTGACATTCACCACAAAACCCTGTAAAATTGTCTCTTTCGATTAGGAATGAAATCCAAAGCTCTGAACATATCTTGTGACACCCCCAGGTCTAGCCCCTGCATCTCTTGCCTGGCCTTAGCTGCAAACCCTCTCCTTCTGTCCTGCATTACCTCCAGCTGCGTGGGGCCCAAAACCAGCTTGTGGGTGGGAGGCAGAACAGCGTAGTGTTCTAGAATCAAGGGCCGAGTTCTGGCTGTGGTGAGAGTTAGTCTAGTAACCACACATTTCCCAGGCTCCGTCTCCCCTTATGTAAAGTGGAGATAGTAACGGTACCTGCTTCCCGGGCTTGGGCAGCCCTCAAGGCCAGTTCTGGTGTGTAGCAAGCCCTCGCTGTGTGCTGATTGTTACGTCATGCCATTCCTTCCTCGAGGTCTGTGCACATGTGTTTCCTCTATCTGGAATACTTGTCTCCTTTCTCTTTACTTTTCAAGCTCCTGTTCAGCTGTTTTTTTTAAAAAGAAATTATCTTTTTTCCCCTCCCCCTCCCCCACCCTGCTGTTTTTGCCATCTGTGTCTATTCCCTGTGTGATCTTCTGTATCTATTTCTCTCTTTGTCTTCTCAGCTTTCTCCTCTAGGATTCACTGGGATTTGATCCTGGGAACCTCTGATGTGGAGAGAGGCTCCCTGTCAGCTGCACCACCTCAGTACCTGGTCTCTGCTGCGCTTCACCTTGACTCACCACTTCATCTCTCTTTTGTTGTGTCATCATCTTGCTGCGTGACTCTCTTGTGCAGGCACCGGGCACTCGGCTCGCCACGCAGGCACTTGCATGGGCGCTTGCCTCACCATGCGGCACTTGGCTTGCTGCGCGGGCACCCACATGGACACTCAGCTCACCGCACGGGCACTGGCTTGCCATGCAGGTACACTTTCTCTTCTTTTTTTTTCACCAGAAGGCCCCAGGGATGGAACCCAGGTCCTCCCACATGGTTGGCAGAGGCCTTATCATTTGAGCCACATCCGCTTCCCCTGTTCAGCTTTTAAGTCTCTATTAGGTCATGTGTGTGACAAGAGCAACCCAACTAAAACTAGCTAACAAAGACAAAAAAGGTTTTCATCAAGCTTAATATTGGCAAGGCCAGAGGTAGATTGCCTTTGGACCTTGCTGGGTCCAAGGGCTCAGAGGATGTTTTCCATTCTCGACCTCTCCTCTCCCCCTTTCTTTTCCTCTCCCCTTTTTCTCTCCTGTCTCCTGTGCTCCTTTCCCACACTCCGCATGGTTTTCTCCACTCTCTGTGTTAGTATCTCTTTATCATTGGGTAGATATGCTTCCTCTATATGGCTACCTACTGCCCATAGCATGGTGTCTCGGCTTGGCCACTCTGGTGGAGAGAGAAGTCTTTTTCCTGCATGCGTGTGTGAATTCTAGCAAGGATTCTAAAGGGCCCTCATTGAGGGGCACACCCGCTGCCATTGCCAGCTCAAGGGGCGCCATCGCTGGCCTGACCTGAGCTGTATTAATTTCCCATGTGAAAGTGGGTGAGGTCATAGGATTGTCAACCCCAGATTTGGAACGGGGAACGTCCCCCAAGGAATATCCATCACAAATAACTTCCATCATACCCAATTTCTCCCCTGCTGAGCATTATCACAATATGTAACTATATATTTACATCGCAGTTATTTGTTAAACGTCAGCTCCTCTAGACACAAAGGTCTGTGAGAGGAGGGACTACGGAAAGTGCTCTAACTGATACTGATCCACTTACCCAGAGGTTTATATCCTTATTCTGTTTGCATCTGACTTGTGCAGCCCCATTCCCCAGGGCCTAGCACATAGTAGGCATTTGATAAATATTTATTGAGAGAATGCATCATTGGTACTGTTGACTCACTCTGCTCCCCTGAAATGGTCCTGTTCTTTTCCTCTAAATTTCCTGTTTCAGTTCTGTTAGACGCTTTCCATCTTTTTGCGCTCAGGTACCAGGGTACGATAGATGAGAGGCGGGTTTATGTCATGGATTCTGGCAGAAGTGAGCTGAACTAAGTTGTGCCACTGCCTACCTGAGTGTCTGCTTCCTCCACTGTACTGTTAGGATATTGCCTACTTTGTATTGATAATGCGATAATTAAATGAGATAATACATATGAAGTGCTTATGATTGTGCCTCTAGTGGTTTTAAAACATGCCTACAAATTCTTGGCACTCTCCTCACCATGAGATGGAATCTAATTCCCCTCCCCTTGAAGATGGGCTAGCCTCGGCAACTGGCTCCTAACAAAGGGCAGAGCCCCGGCACGGCCGTGAAGGCTCTCCCAGGTCCTGCGCCTTCGGAGCCTGACCTGCCTATTAAGAAGGGTGGCTCCCTGAAGCTGATGTGCTGGAGAGACCTGGTGGGGAAACCACCTCATGACAGCCAGCGAGCGAGCTGCAGCCGCTCCAGACCTCGGCTGCTGGGTTCCGCCTCACCCGGGCACCTGGCATGTGAGTGAAGACGTTTCCTAGACGACCCTACACTGCCCTGAGCCTGACTGCCCAGCCCCCCGGGGACTGCAGCTGTGGAAGAGCCTGCAGTGGAGAACTGACCAGCTGAGCGCCGTCAACCCCCAAACTGTGAAAGGGAACCATCCTAAGTAATCATTGTCGTTTCCTGACACTCTGTTGTTGAGTTGCTTTGAGATGCAGTGATGTATATAGATAATCACAATAGTGACCGAAAGAGCAGGTATTCAGAAAATGATCATCTTAAAGTATGAACCTTAAACCACAAATCAGCCCCGCAGGACATAGCTCATAATTAGGCACCAACTAAATGCCAGTTGTTGCAAATAAACTAGAGCTGACTTAATACTATGTGTATTTGATTTAAAGTAATATGTGAGACAATGTAGTTCAGTGGTTAAGGCCACTGGTTTTGGGACTGCCCACTTGGTTTCAAAGTCTACTCTGTTAACAACTAGGTGCAAGTTGCTTGTCCTCTCTACTCTCGGTTTTCTTAAAAAAACAAAATTCTGTAAGTATTCTATGACAAATGTAAAACGGAACAATTCATGTAAACATAGCCCACTGCTTGGAAAAGACCTTGCCATTAACATTAGCTATTACCCTGGGAATCTACATCCAAGCAATAAAAGCTACTGGGGCCAAATGTCCACGGACTTCTGAATCATGAGACGCGCACGAAGGAGAAACTGCATTAATCCAGGGAGCCTGACATGGGGACAACAGTCTGCAAGGAAAACTTATGCTTGATAAAACAGCCTGGAAATGCCACCTGAAGGTGTCTAAATGATCCTGAGGAATAATTCCCATTTTCTAGCAGGTTTTCATTTCGCTTTTTATTAGGTAACTTTTCTGTTGCCCAAGCTGCCAATCACATTGTCACCATCTTCTAGCAGTGACTTTTCTTCCTGGAGCTCATAACCTCTTTTTAGAATTATATTACAGGGAAGTGGACTTGGCCCAATGGATGGGGCGTCCGCCTCCCACATGGGAGGTCCGCGGTTCAAACCCCGGGCCTCCTTGACCCATGTGGAGCAGGCCCACGTGCAGTGCTGATGCGCGCAAGGAGTGCCCTGCCACACAGGGGTGTTCCCCATGCAAGGGTGTCCCCCGCGTAGGGGAGCCCCATGTGCAAGGAGTGTGCCCTGTAAGGAGAGCCACCCAGCGCGAAAGGACGTGCAGCCTGCCCAGGAATGGCGCCGCCCACACGGAGACCTGACACAGCAATATGACACAACAAAAAGAAACACAGATTCCCGGTGCCGCTGATAAGGATAGAAGCGGTCACAGAAGAACACACAGTGAATGGACACAGAGAGCAGACAACTGGGGGGTAGAGGGGAAGGGAGAGAAATAAACAAAAAATAAATCTTTAAAAAAAAAAAGAATTGTATTACAATTTTCATTTTACTGGGACAAAATGTATGCCTATAGTGGAAATTCCTTAGTTCAAGTTAATAAAATTGGAGCTAACATTAATGTATAGGATTCTATCCTTCAGTCATCAGTTACAAAGCCCAGTCTACTCAAGTAAGGCTGAAGGGTTTAAGTGGCCGTCTGTCACGCATTGTTCATAAGTTTGTCTACAGTCATGGCAGAAGGGAGGAGCACAGAAGTCTTAATGGTGTGGTCCTTGAATGTTCACTCAGTGTTTTGACCCTATACATGGATATTTGGTACAGTTCTAGTCTCCCATCTCTAAGCAGGATCAATTCATAAGTGCGCTTCCTCCGTGCTCAAGGTGTGCTGCTTATTTTTGGCTGAAGTTTTGTTCTGCTTGTACAGAGACACAAAATACTGCTCCTGACAAGTGACAAAGTCGGGGAACAAAGGAGCCTCCTTGCAAAGGCAGGCGAGGGAGCTCCGCCTCACCTGCTCCATCCCCGCTTCTCTCTGTGGCTTTGAAAATCTCACCCTCTGCCCCCCGTCCCCACCGCCTTTCTTACTTCGGGGTGCACGGCAATGAAACAAGGGCTTCTCTGCAGCGAGGGGCTCAAGGCTGAGAGCCTGGGGTGAGCGTGGCCGCCCTCGCTTGTGGACAATAAACCTGGGCACATAGCGTGTTCCTTCGAGCAGGAACCAAATCTCAACCGTGTTACACCTACGACAGGGGAGAGGAAAGTGGTCGTTTTCCATTCTCCTGAATCAGGAGGCAGTTAATGAGTGCTTGTCAACGGTAACGTGTGAAATATGAATAAAATAAAAGGTTAAGCTCAAAACTGCAGAGGTCCCTACGTTTTTAAGGGTAAGAATATTCAAGGAAATTTCACAGATGGCTGTTTTTGGTGCTCAAACCACCACTTTAAATGAATAACAAGCCAAAGAGAGCCCAGGGAAATGATGTACCCCACAGGATGTGGGGGCAGCAGCAGCCGGTCGACGCGACCCGGGTGTGCCATCCTCTGATGCTACTTTATCCAGCCTGAGAAGAAAGGGCTCATTCTCAGAATCCCGGGCTCAGAAGAGACAGATGTTTCATCTGAGACGTTGGCACCAGGAATGCCCTCTCTCATCAGAGCCCACAGTGCTTTGGCTCAAGAAAATGATGGCAGAACGTGTGTCAGGATGGACTCTCAAAGTGTGTCCAAGCAGGGGGGTCTTTGCAGTGGGAAATGGATTGCAAGGGGGGCTTAGATTTATGATTGTGGGAACTTAAGGGGAAAAATGCCTTTGGAAGAATAGGATCTTGAATATGATCATAACTTGACTTCAGAATAGGTTTTTACATCCTGATGATACACAAAGGTTAAGGGGAAAAAAATGAATGTATTTAGAGAATTGGTTTTTCGATATATAGTTAATGATTTTATTAGTCACTAAGTTTTTTACAAATAACAATATATTAATAATAGTAAAAATAACAACATACACGGATGCAGTACTTACTGTGTGCTCTGCGCTGTTCCAATTGCTACCATGTATTAATTAGTCAAATCATCATAACTACCCTGTAATTGAAGAGGAGATGAGACATAGAGGGTTTCAGCAAATTGTCCGAGGTCTCACAGAGCTGTGATTCAAACCTCAGTTTCCTGGTTCCACAGCGTGTCCTCTTAACCACTGCAGATGTACTGCCAAAGCTTCCATTGTACTCTGTGTAACAGATGAGTCAGATATTAGGAACCGCCACATGCAGTAGACCGTGGATTCTTTTTTAAATGTCTGGACATTGTGACCATAGAATAACATGTCCAGAAGGGAACCATCTAATAATATAGGACTTCACTCATTCAACAATGAAAACCTCATTCAACAGCAGTGCCTGGCCCTGAGGCCACTGCAGCTGAAAAACCCATTCTCACCTCTTAAAGGGGCTCAGTCTTCCAGGGAGGAGAGACAGGTACTAAACTACGAGGGTGTAAGTTCCACGGCAGTGTAAAGGAGGGGCTCCTAGTTCAGACTTTTCCGTGGACAGCAGTCTGGGAAAACTTCTTGCCAGAGGGGCCCTCCAAGCAGCAACCTGGGAGGACGAGCCTCTGGCCCTTTGACGCGAAGCAGAGGGGTTCCTGATGCAGAGCTGCACACGGGCCAGGCGCTTCTCTTCTAGTATAAAAAAAGAGTTAAATATATTTTAAAAATAGCAACTCTTCCGCCCTCATCTTGGGGGATATAGGAGCAGTAAAGAGCATAAAATGATTAGACCTTTCCCCCTGCATTTTTGGAGCGCAGCACTTGGAAGGTGTGAAACAGAGCTCTGCATATGTGTGTATGTTTATGCTCATGGGGAATTATGCACAAGCTATGAGGATTTTAACACCATGTCAGCCTGCAATGCCAAAATGCAGGTACTGTATATATTCCCTGTAAAGCTACTCTGCCCCAGCAAAACTCACAGAAATCGTCCTTTTTTACATTTTGATGAGGGGAACATCCATCATGTCTCTGTGTGACCTCATTTAAAAGGCACGGTTTTCCTCACCCCTGAATGGTTATGGCCATTCAATAAACAAAAAGTTTCTACAATATGTTTTTCATTTATTTCAGTTATATATGTGGGTGTCCTACTTTGCCATAATCAAACGACCACACTGATAGCAAAGCTGCAGAGAACATTTTGTGAATTTTTAAAGAATGTTTTTGAGGTTTTAACAAAAGATGTCAAATGCAATCTGTATCTTTCTTTTCTGCTGCAAGAAGATCTGTACCAGTTAAAACTAAAACACAGCCAAGGGGGCAGATGTAGCTCAGAGGTTGAGTACCTGCTACACAGGTACGAGGTTCCTGGTTCAATCCGTGGTAACTCCTTAAAAAAAAATAATAATGATAATAAAAATAACAACCCAAAACACTGATGAGACAGTTTCTCATTAGCAGAGTTGGAATCTGTCTATATATTAGGTCAGTGGTGCCAAGAACCTTACAGAAATCCTAAGACTTCACTTGAGTATAAAAAGTACAGGCTTTCCTGGGAAGCGGATGTGGCTCAAGTGATAAGAGTTTCTGCCTACTATATGGGAGGACCTGGGTTCAATCCCTGGGGCCTCCTGATGAAAAAGAAGAAGAGAAAGCCTGCCTGTGCGGTGAACCAGTGCCCGTGCGAGTGCCTGCGCGGTGAACCAGTGCCCCACGCAAGTGTATCAGGAGCAAGATGATGACGCATCAACAGAGAGACAAGGGGAGAGTCAAGGTGAAGTGCAGCAGAAACCAGGAAATGAGGTGGTGCAATTGACAGGGAACCTCTCTCCCCATCAGAGGTCTCTAGGATTGAATCCCAACAAGTACTAGGGGAGAGAAAATGAGACGAGAAGATGACACAGACAATAAAAACAGCAGGGCAGGAGGAGGGGAAGGGGGAAAATAAATAAATAAATGCATCTTTTTTAAAAAAAAAAGGACAGGCTCTCCTATCCATAGTAGGCTGGTCATCCATTATCCTGGAAGGAGTCTAACTTGAATTAACATGATGTCTTAAAATAATACTATTCCTTTTGATTTTGGGTTTTAAAAGAGACCCCTGAACTTCCTAAAGCCACTAAGGTATTATTCAGTTTTTTACTGCTTGATAATTTAAACATAAAGCATCAAGCAGTGCAGCTATTGAACAATGCTCATAGAATTATACTTTTTAATGTGCCTGCTGTGTTTCTCCACGATAATGGACATTTTAGACATTTTGTTTTAGTATAAATGCCAAGCTACATGCTAGACAGAACAACATGGTGTATACTTTTGTGCAAATCTACATAATTCAATAAGCACAAAAGAAAAATTTAGGAACGTGAAAGAAAATCATGATCTAAAACCAGTTAGTGTATTACATGGGCTGAATTCCATCGCAGTTTATACTAATATTAAAATGGTGGTTTCGTTTTTTAAAAATTTGTTTTACTCCAATTTTTAAAATCTATCACATAATTAATTAGAGGTTGGCTATGATTCATATAATTAGGTAGAAGCATAATGATATGAAGGAAGTAGGGAGTTGAAATTTGCATGATGGAAATATTAGAACAAAATCAAAAAGGGTTTTGTGATGAGAGATGCAGCTTTATTTTGTAAGGCTGAAAACTGCCATAAATGTTAGCATGTCGTTTTCATTTTCTGCAAGATTCCTGTCTCAGAGCAAAGCTGCAGGATGGGTAGAGTAAGTCAGTTGGAGCACCCAGGTTCTGTTTCACTCAAATTTTGAGTCTATGACTGAAGCAGGTTAGTAAGATTGGGAATCGATAGATGGACCTGGAACCTGGCAGAGAGTCCACGTGGACATCAGCAACCCCCAAGATGGCTGCTGGAGGACCCCCACCCCCAAGATTCTGCTATCCAGAACAAAGACTTCTTCTAGAAGCCAGAGAAGCCTCGGATCTTCCCCAAGCACTTTACCATTGGGCCCTCACAGAGAATTGATGGGTGGGGTAATCAATCAAAAAAGCAAACAGCTGGAACCCCTCCCCTGCCATTAGCAAAGGGGTGGAATAATTAACAGTTTGAAAGCCAGGCACAGGCCTGAGTGCCAGTTCTGCTCTCTTGCCTCTGGACCTGTCCTGCCCTTTGTGCCCTGCTCTTGCCATTTTTCCTCTGCCACGTGGCCACGCAAGTAAACCTGGGCATTTATAATCTATAGTGGGGATTTGTAGCCTGTAAATCAGCCCCCCTTATCACTTTTTACCTCCTTCCTCTCTACCTGGGACCCCTGACCTATTATTTTCTCCCATTTCTCTTCCCTCCCTATCTGAATAAATTACTGGCCTAACTCACCCGGTATGCTCTTGACATTCATTTCTGCGGCATAGCCAAGAACCTAAATAAAATCCGGTAACATATTTGGTGAGCCAGTCCAGGAGTTGATTGGTGAGTGAAACTGTGGCCTACAGCTTGTTTAATGCCTTCCTTTGGTTCTCTATTTTAAACGGGTTCACCTATGAGCCCCCAAAGGTAATCCCAGGAGGGAAGGGACCGGGGCTCAGGAATTCTCCACATCTGTGCCACACACCCAGGCTTATGAAATCTGACTGTAGCCAGGATGGCTGGGTCATAGGGCAGTGGCTTAAATCACAGCCCTACCAAGAAACAGAGGTTCCCCGGCAGAGCACCGGGTCCTACAAAGCTTCACCAAGCCGTTTTAGCAGCAGAGTCTTTGTCCTCAGGCCTGCCTGCCATTGTCTTCTCCTGCCCTCTCCCCTAGGGGGTGCACAGCAATGGTGGAGCACCCAGGACTCGCCCCTCCCAGCGGTCCACTTTGCCAGCGGCATTCCTGTCTGACCATGCCCAGCTACCTGGGGCATGATGTAGGAAGGTGTTGGGCAGAGCCAAAATGGGTGCTGTGGGAGTTCCCTTCCTCAGGGGTGTCACAGGCCAGGATACACCTGCATAATTTACCTTTAACCATGTTTTACCTTTCTGCTTCTTGCAACTGAGTTTCTCTTTGCAGGTTTGTGTTAGAACGCTTTGGAATGTTTTAAAAACTGTGCAACTGGGCAAGTGTCATTGTCTAGCAACGAAACTATTGCCGTGGGGCCCCAAAGCCTGTTAGGTAGAACAATTAACCTCTAATCATTTAATGGCCTTTCTTCGATGGCTGGTTTAACTGGGAAACTACCAGACAGTAAAGTCACAGAACTAAGACTTCTGGAAGAATGGGAGGAAGGAGCACTATTCAGCTTGGGAACTTCAGGTTGAAATCTATTCAGCCTGTCTCCCAAGTCCAGTACTGCCCTGGGAACACCTGGCAGAAGGGGCTCTGATTCCCGGGGTAGTAGGAACCAGAGAAGGAACTCTGAATGTCTCCCAAGTCTTTTGAAGGCTTGAGCACTTCGATTCAGATTGCAGTTGGTCTCAGAACCTGGAAAGTAGGGATGCCGAGAACCAGAGCAGGAAACTGAGTGGCCCCCATTCCTTGGGCCCATCCATTCAGAGAGCAGCCAAATATCCCCTGGGACAGATGTCTCGGGTACTTTGATTTGGGGCCACTGCTCATCTCCCACTAATTCAGCTTGGACTCATTGACCTGATATCCAGGATCAGATACCCCCAAAACCTACCCACAAGGATGCTTGTGGGTAAGAGAACTCTGAAAATTGAAATTCTCAGGACACTGAGACAGGGCTTCAGCTCCAAATTATGTGAAGCAGTAAATGGTTTTAGTCAGACTAGGACTCGGGGATGCCAGAATGGTCAAGTAAAAGAAGCTTCTTCATTCTTCCTAGAGTAATGGGCACAATCTCAAGCCTACCAGCAAATTCCCCATAGCATTCTTAGGAATCAGGAAATTCTGCCTACTGCTGGTCCATGTGGCCACAGTATAGCCAAGAGCAGCCTCTGTATAGGACCCTGAATTCCAGTTAAACCAGTGTAAGAAAAGAAAACAGATAAATCTAAGGCCCAGAAACCTCATGTGGTGTCTCCTTAAATAAATGAGGAAATAAACTCCAAACTTCTTAGTGTAAACTCAGTCGTGCCTATAAAAGGTGTGAATAGTGATCAAAATAAAGAAACCTCATTTGCCGTCAACTAAGGTCAAAAAGTTCTGAGAAATGCTAAAGGTATAAAATTCTTCTGTTTTATTCTGTGCTTAATTTTGTGTTCAACTTTGAATTCTGTTTAACTTTGTCAGTTAGCCTGGGCCTCAGAAATCAGATTTGGGGTTCACCTGTTACAAACTGGATAACAGTGAAAGGTAATCTAACAATGAGTCTTTAAAGGTCAATACTGTCTTGCTAGTGGATTTAATGTATAAATCACAGGTGACATTTATTTAATTTCTAGAAAAACAAAGAAACTTCACAAAGTTGTTACTGATAAAATTCTTGTGGCTTTGTTAATAAAAGCACCCAATTCACCTTAAGGTAAAAACATACTAGACGGAGATATTCTGCTGGTCCGTATTGACCCCTTTATTCAAGGTCATTTTCTAGTTACATCATCAGCTGATATTTAGTAGTGATCACTCAGCGCCAGGGAGGCTTATCCCCGGGAGTCATGTCCCACACTGGGGGAAGGCAATACATTTACATGCTGAGTTTGGCCTCAAGACTGGCCACATTTGAGCAACATGGAGCCTCTCAGGAGGTAACTCTTAGGCACCCTGCAGCTCTAGACCTTGTTCTTATTTCAGGTGCACAGACTCACAAGCATAGTCATTAGTATCAAGGGCTCATTGTTGGACAAAAGGGGGAAATGGAAAGGACAAATGAGTTTATATGGCTATGAGTCTCCAAAAAGAGCTGGGTGGTTATCAGAGGGGTTGCCTTTATGCACACCTGAGCAGAGTCCCAGAGACAGATAAAGTAGATACAGGCTCAGGTATTGGTTCTTCTGAGAGCTACAGAGACCCACAGGTTCTACGGTCATGGCAGATGGAGTTCAGTGCCATGTCAGTTGGCCCTACTTTGGAGTTTATGTTTCTGTGTGAGGGAGCTGGACTCAGATGTGATCTTTGTCCACAAATCTCTCCTGTTACTTTTACCAGAACTGTAGTTGGTGCTGGGGTTTAATGTATACCCAGGGGACCTGAATCTCTGGACTGACCATGTGATAGCCAGGCCCTTAGCCTCAACAGACTTGCAACTCCTACACTCTGGTTTATTGGACTTACCCATTCAGTTAACATGGAGGTGAAGAAGGTCAACCACCACACCATGGAGCCAAGAGTGCCTACAACTGAAAGCAGGAGAATTGCATCCAGCATCCATGTGGAATCTAAGCCCCCTCTTGATATAGATGTGGAGTGGACACAACCATTCCAAGGCCCACAAGATGGAGGAATAGAGTATGGATTAGAGTGGACTTACTGATATTCTATTCTTAAACTATTGTGATTAGTAATTGAAGAAAATGTGGCATTGGTGTGGAGAAAGTGGCCATGGTGGCTGCTGGAGGTAGGGAGTAGGAGGAAGAGGTGTGATGTGGGGGTGTTTTTGGGACTTGGAGTTGTCCTGGGTGGTGCTGCAGGGACAGTTACTGGACATTGTATGTCCTCCCATGGCCCACTGGGTGGACTGTGGGAAAGTGTGGGCTATGATGTGGACCACTGACTATGAGGTGCAACGGTGTTCAGAGATGTATTCACCAAATGCAATGAATGTCTCATGATGATGGAGGAGGTTGTTGTTATGGGGGGAGGAGTGGGGTTAGGGGAGTGGGGGGTATATGGGACCTCATATTTTTTTAATGTAACATTAAAAAATCAAATAAAGACAAGATAATTTTTAAAAAAAACATACCAGAAATTGTAACTCAGAGTTAAGATCATTTCTAGATGCCTTTATATTATAAAACAGCAGAAAGATAACTGAAATTATATTTGGGTAGATTTAACCTAAACCTACTTTTGTAAGCGTAAATTCTAAACTGACCTTACCTTAGTTGATGGTCACTTCAAACCTAGCCTCACCCTTTGCCTTTGCTTACGGTTATTTCATAACAGCTTCTGCCACTATGGTTCAGGGGAAAGCAAACTTGAGAATCCCTGTTTCCCATCCTACTGGTATTGGTGACTCTGCTTTCTCTCATGGCTCCAAGTGTGGACTAAATTGCTGTCTGGTAGAATTCTTGACCCTCAGGTTTGAACATCCACTTTCCAGTCCAGCAACCACTGGAGTCCTGTTATCTCCAAGGACTGGGAAGTGAAGGAGGCCTCCTGCCTTGACTGTTGGGGTTCCTAAAAGGTGGCAATTCCTGAGAGAAATCAGTTTTCTCAAGGCTTCGATAACCTAAGTGAATATACATAGAATTAGTCTTGCTCATCCAAAGTCTGCTAAAGTCAAAGTAAAATATAAATTTCTGAAGCAAAGGAAAATTGTATTAAAGCATTGGGGAACTTTTGGTTATAAGCCATTAATTAAGAAACAAAAGTCCTGTGTAAAACTGCATGGTCATAGTGCAAATTAGGAAAAAACCTTCTTGGAGATGTTTCAAACATTGTTTTACAGTTAAACTTGTTTTGTAAAAGAATGACGTTTTAAGTAAATAAGTAGTGTTTCCATGTTAAACTATTCATGTCTGCCTATTTGCTCAGTGTATATACTCTTACATCAGGATGATAATATCAAATTAACAAATAATTCCTAAAAGAGCTCTATTCAAATTGTTAAAAATTAAATATGCAGTTGTATATGTGATGAATATTCTGAAAGCCCAAATTAGGCTGAAAAAAAAAAAGACAAAAAAGTCATATAGAAACTAAATATAGCAACTATTGAAAAAGGGAAAAGGATTTTCCTGAGCTCTTTAACCTACCCAGCCCCCAGGGCAAGAGCTCTTAGGAAGGAGCTAGGTGTAACAGATTAAAACTCTTCTTATCAGAAGGAATTAAGAATCAGTTTGTATTAAAAAGGGCTTTAGCCCCCTGTAAAGGAATGAAAACACATTCTTTGTATAAACTATAAAAGTTTCGATTTATTTAGCTTGGGTGTTATCTCTTTGGTTTATAAAATACCAAGTTAATAAATTAACATTATGTGTATTAAATCCTTAAAATGATAAAAATTCTAAGCTCCTATCTAGTGAAATTAAGTTAAAGAAAAATAGATCTGCCCTCTCATACATGCAAAAAGTAAAATCCATCGGTTGCTAATTGTAATCAAAGGTAAATTATCTGGTCTATTTAGTTGTGGTTAATTATAAAGAGTTTGCAAAAGCATCTTCAAAACTGAAGTATTTAAATGGCTAGTTCTAGTTCATTATTACTAAAAATGTAAATTGATGTTAACGGCAAAAAGTAACTTCATAGCAATGAAACATGTCTGGAAGTCACCTCAATGTACATATTCAAGTGGTGGTAATGAAAAGTTACCCTGATTATATTGGGAATCTTAGTTTTATTTTAAAAATGGAAAACATAGTTTTGTCTCTACTGCTAAAGTAAAATGCCTTCTAATTAACATCTTCATGGTAAAAGTGTAGAAGTAAAAAGCAAAGTACTGAAAAGTTCATTTGATATATAACACATTGCATTGGAAATGTTTAAAAGGTGTATAAAAATCAAGAGATAGACTTCAGCATTGTCAAATTCTCTTGTGCACTTAAACCATGCCTTCAATATGCTGCAGGTTGCCTCTCCATATAAGTTATTGGCTAGGTTGGTTACTGACCCCTAAAACAATAAAGGTATCTACTACATCTCTGTGCCACTAAAGTGGCAGCACAAACCGAGGTTTCCTTTTTACCCCGTACTCCAACACCTGTACCGGTACTTGAAGTTCCACAGTATACCCAGGATAAACAATCCAGGGCAGCTGGCCTGGGGTTCCCCCTGAAAGCTGGTGGGTGGCTTGTTAAGGATACTCAAGTGTACCTGCCAGGGGCAGTGCAATGGAAAGTCTTTCATGAACTTCACCGAGCCACTCCTCTGGGGAAGGATGCCCTAACCAGCTTAGCCAAACAGGTTTTCAAAAGACAACGCCTGGTGAAGACAGTCAAAGAAATTACCAGGAGTTGCTCAATTAGAGCCAAAATGTAAGGAACTTTTTACTCTATAGTTCAGATCACTCCCACAGCTATTAAAGTTAAAGGAATTTCCAGTTTGGTGCATTAATCCTGAGTGAAGCCAGCTGACCAAGAAATTGCCAACTCACCAGAAGCACCTGACAGGATGTAGAATGCCAGTCATTGGACAGCCTGAAATACCTCTTCAAAAGACAAAGCTAAGTCGTATCTATGTCAAAGTCAGCTATTCCCTCTAACTCTAACCCAAATGCCTATTGCTAGGGGGAGAGTGAATTAAACACCCCTTTAAGAAACCTTGTCTGTTTTCATCTCCTTTAGCTTCATTGAAAAGGGAAATGTCTCTTCTCATTCCTCTCCTCTACCATAAGAACTAGGATTGACAATTTATACCTAACCCTGTTGTCTATTGCAATTTCACTCTAGAGTTAACCAACAGCATAAAATAACTCAAGGAAAAATACTATTTCCCAGGGAAAATGCAGCCTTTGCAAGCACCTGGCCTTTTCTACTTCTGTGGTCCTGTGTTCTCTTAGTAAAACCATATATGCTCAAAATTCTAATTAAGTTTATTTCTTCCACAATCAACATCTTATTAACCATATGGGAACTTCATCCAGCTTCACCCAGAATGCCAGATCCATCTTCCTCCAAGGAAGATAGAATAGCAGGAGGGTTTTACAGCTTGTCAGGTACGGCCTACTGCCCCTAACCAGTAGGAAGTAGTTACAGAAGAACAGTCATCTCCCTTTAGCACCCCTTTCAGATTAAAGGTGTAAACTCCCTGAGGGGCAATCAAGCAGGTTAGTAAGATATGGAATCAATAGATGGACCTGGAACCTGGCAGAGAGTCCACATGAACATCAATACCCCCCAATATGGCTGCTGGAAGACCCCCACCCCCAAGATTCTGCTATTTAGAACAAAGACTTCTTCTAGAAGCCAGGAGAAGCCCTGGATATTCCCTAAGAACTTTACCATTGGGCCCTCATGGGGCATTGATGAGTGGGGTAATCAATCAAAACAGCAAACTCCTGCCATTAGCAAAGGGGTGGAAAAATGAACAGTTTGAAAGCCAGGCACAGGCCTGAGTGCAGGCGTTCTGCTCTCTTGCTTCTGGACCTGTCCTGCCCTCTGCATACCACTCTCACCATTTTTCCTCTGCCATGTGGCCATGCAAGTAAACCTGGGCATTTATAATCTATAATGGGGAACTGGAGCTTGTAAATCAGCCCTCTTTATCGCTTTTCACCCCCTTCCTCTCTACCTGGGACCCTTGACCTGCTATTTTCTCCCATTTCTCTTCCCTCCCTACCTGAAAAAATTACTGGCCATTTCACCCAGTGTGTTCAGCAGAGCCGAGAACCTAAATAAAATCCAGCAACATGACTTCAAGGTTATCCACAGGGCATCATTGATGATTTAATTGAATAGAATAGCACCTCATTTCTTCCACATCACTGGATAAATTAAATCCCTAGATAAGGGAATCTTGTCCCTTTGAAGAACAAAAATTTTTTGTTAAACCATGTTACTCTACTACCTAGAGATTGAATGGCTACAACACTAAATTTTTTTTAAAAAACCTTAACTCCTTCTTTTGTGCATAATGGCCTGCGTGTTGCCTTTCTACCTTCTCCTCCACGTACTTAAAAATCTATGCTCCCGTCATGCAATTGAGTGTTTCACGACCTTGTACCTTAGCTAATACTGACCCCTTTCTGAAATCTACCCCTCCTGAGCCCCAACCCTATCACCGTTTAGGTTCCTTAACTTAGCCCAAATCCTCTACCTTTCAGCACCTACACTGTTTTCCTGTCTTTTTCCTTTGTCATCAGTTTCACCTTCTGCTTTCATTAGCACAGTGGGAGCAAAATTAGAGAAAGCATCAGAAGCATCTGGAGGCCAACCCACACCTACTTTGAAACACTGGGGGTGGCGTCTCTCCAGGTGATTCTGATGAATGGAGCTGAAAATAAGCATCTGCTCAGAGAGCTCTAAGGAGAGTTTTGGTTCATGGACTTTGAGACCTCTATTTTGGTTTCTCAGAGATCTTTTTCTTATATCCAGTTTTAGGTTCTGTTCAAAGTCCTTCATGTTATGGAATGAATGACCTCACGGTAAGTGAACTCTTATCCCATCTTGAGCTGTACTTTTTGTGGCTTCCGTCAGTTTCAAATCTTTTACTGTTATCTCAACCATGCAGAAGCTTGCAAATAGGACATCGTTAAGCCAGTGTTTCTCAGACTTTCATATGCAATGGAATCTCCTGGGGATCTTCATAAAAATGCAAATTCCGGTTCAGCAGGTCTGGTGCAGGGAGTGGGTGGGGGGAGTGAGGGTGGGGGGGCAAGAGGCTCATTTCTAACAAGCTACCAGGTGATGCTGATGCTATAGGTCCTTGGGTCATGCTCCCAGAAGCAAGGCTTTAGGGTGCTTTCTAGCAACTCCACCCAGATTAGCTTTTGACTTAGTTGAAAAATAAAGCATTATAAAGAAATCCAATAGACACCCACAAAAGCTGAAAGTTCTGCAGGTTAAATTTATCTTCTGTAAAATCCTTGTGATGTTTGGAGCCTTGCTTTACTGCATGTGTTGTACATTTATGCATGGTCATAATTAAGTGACCTTTGCCCACAAATTCAGCCTCGCAGCAAATCCATGGCCTTCAGGTGAGGGCCAAGGATGGGTAGGCCTTTCTCTGTTGCCCCCAGTTGTCTGTGGCTTATGTAGGGAATGTGCTTGGCAGGTCCAAAAATAAGGTGTCTTATTTTGCTTTGTTCTTTTTATTCCCTTTGCGCAACGTAAGATGTCCTAGCAAATGCTTCTCGCTCTGGAATCAGGAGACCATTGTCTTAGATGGGTTCCCTAGAAAATGTGCTGAGTCAGGAAGGAGTATATTAGGGGGTGCTCTTGGAGACACCCAATGGAGAGAGGGAAGCAGGCCAGAGAAGGAGAGAAGCCAAGCCAAGCTGGTCTCCAGCATGGTCTAGCATCAACTCAATCCACAGGGGTGGGGGTGGCCAGGGGACCAGGCTTTTGTACCCTCTTCTCAGTCACTCATGGCCATGGAGAGGCAGGGAGGTGACCTGCGGCCAGCCCTTATGAGGCAGGCTAGTAAGATAGTAAATCAATAGATGGATCTGGAACCTGGCAAGAAGTCCACATGGACATCAGCAACCCCAAGATGGCTGCTGGAAGACCCTCCCCAAGATTCTGCCACTCAGAAGAAGACTTCCTCTGGAAGCCAGGAGAAGCCCCGGATATTCCCCCAAGAACTTTATCATTGGGCCTTCCTGGGAGATGGACAGGGAAATAAGCAATCAAAACTAAACAGCTGGAACTCCTTCCCTGCCATTAGCAAAGGAGTGGGATAGTTAACAGTTCAAAAGCCAGACACGAAGTCTGAACAAGCTCTCTTGCTCTCTCCTGCTCTCTTGCCTCTGGACCCGGAGTCCAGCTCCTGTCCCCCACTTGGACCACCATACAAGTAAACCTGGGCACTTATAACCGTTAATGGGACATTGTAACCTGTAAATCAGCCCGCTTTATCACTTTTCAGCCCCTTCCTCTCTACCTGGGACCCCCGCTCTGTTTTCTCCCACTTTTCCCTCCCTACCTAATAAACTACTCACCCGACGTGCCTAACTCACCCGATGTGCTCTTGAAATTCATTTCTCCAGCAGAGTCAAAGAACCTAAACAAAATCCAGTAACACTTAACTGCAGCTCTCTCGCGGCTGAAGGCAGTGTGTCCACAGAGCAAGCGACCTGAGAGGGGCACCAGCAGTGTCTGTGAGAACAGATATGCCAGGGGACCCAGATTTAAAATGGGGAAAAAAGAACCCTCTCTCCATTCAAGGCTTTTCGGAGGGGCATGAAAGCTTGAGGCCACATACAGGCAGGTGTGGAGAGAGATGCAAGCCTGTTCCTGCCAGAGGAAACATGGGTGCATTTGAGACCCAGAAGCAAACCTGAAATCCAGCCAGGAGCTGGGGAGGGGGGCAGGCGATGACCTGGGGAGCTGGCTGGCCGGCATAGCAGTCCCTGCCCTGCTCTCGCTGCCCCCAGGAGGCTTGGCAGGCCCAGGCCCTTGCGCGGTTTCCTCTCCAGGCAGCTGTCCACCAGCTCCACATTCCCTACGTTTGCTGCGCTCCCTGGGAAATCCAAGAGCCCTTCTGTCCTCTCAGGAGACAAGCATCTCGTTTTCTTAGCATCATCTTCCCCCCGCCCCCGAAAAAAAAAAACAAGAAACTTTTAAAATTCTTTCTTTAACCCAAATGTCTGCATTTCAAAGTTAACTGCCTTTACTGTCCATTTCATCCCTTTCAGGTTTCAAACAAACTTACATGAAATAAAGACAAACCCATTTTAAAAGCCCAAACAATAGGTTATGCCTTCCATGTTTTGTCCCCTGGATATACAAATTCTGAAAATCTCTTTTGTACTAAACTTGTGTAATGAGTTCTAGTCTTGGAATGTAAGTACCTTGGGAACAAAGATGATCTATTCAAAGCTAAAAGGGAAAAAAAAAAACCTGTGTTAGCGGGGAGGGAAAGACAACTGTCTAGACAGCTTCCTTCAGGCAGGAGCGTTGGTGGCCACACAGTGGCCAGCGGCAGTCGGCCACCCGCTGAGAGATCTAGAGATCTGGAAGGGGGGAGGAGGGGGGTGCGCCTCCACTTGCACCTGGCGGGGCCCCCGAGAGCCCCTGCAGGGTGGGTCAGTACCTTCCACAACAACAACGACAGACTCTAGGCCAAGGGAGCTGAAGGATTCCCAGGGTACATTCACTCTGGCCTTGGACTTAACCAAAGCCGAACGTGACCACGGGGCTGTCCCCCAAGGCACTGCAGCCTCAGGCCTGCCCAGCTCAGGCACGGCAGCTCCGTTTGTCTCGTTGAGTCATCTTTGCCTCATCCCTTTGCCTCACAGCCATGGCCAAGCCATTAGCTAACGCTGTGGGCATTGCCTTCAAAGCCAGGCTCTGGTTGTCCTTAGAGCGCCTTCTGCTATCGTGGTCCAAGCCTTCACCATCTTCTGCCTGGGTCTTTGCAAGATCTTCCTAAGAGGTCCTTTCACTTCTGCCCTTGGCCACAACACAACAGGGCGGCCAAAGTGATCCATAGAAAACGTAAATCAGATCATGCCAGTCCTCTGTTCAGAACCTTCCATTGGTTCTCATCTCAGAGTAAAAGCCAAGTCCTTAAAATAACCCACAAAGCCTAGAGGACATGCCCTTGCACTCCTCGCTCAGGCCACGTTACCCCTTGGCCTTCTCACCTGCCACCCCCACCTTGTTCCCTCCCAACACTGGTCTCTTGTGGCTTCAGGAACATTCCAGGCAGGATCTCACTTTAGAGCCTTTACCTAGAACAATTCCTTCCCAGACACCTGCTTGGGGTACTCCCATGCCACAGGCTGGTCGTTAACCAAATACCATCTTTTATTGCCACCTGATTTCCCAATTTAAATAACAAGCCCTCTCACTCCTTATACTCCTCTTGATTTGTTTTTCTCCTTAAGCCTGATTCCCATTCAACCTGAATCTGGCTAGTAAGAAAGGAAATCAATAGAAGGATCTGGAACCTGGCAAGAAGTCCACGTGGACATCAGCAACCCCAAGATGGCTGCTGGAGGACCCTCCCCAAGATTCTGCCACTCAGAAAAAGACTTCCTCTGGAAGCCAGGAGAAGCCCGGATATTCCCCAAGGACTTTACCATTGGACCCTCGTGGGGGATGGATGGGGAAATAAGCAGTCAAAACAGTAAAGAGCTGGAACTCCTCCCCTACCAGTAGCAAAGGGGTGGGATAGCTAACAGTTCAAAAGCCAAGCACAAGGCCTGAACAAGCTCTCTTGCTCTCTCCTGCTCTCTTGCCTCCGGACCCCTGACTCCAGCTGCCTTCTCCCCGGCTTAGATCACCACACAAGTAAAACCTGGTCATTTATTACTTATAATGGGGTATCATAGGTGTAAATCAGCCCTCTTTATCACTTTTCAGCTCCTTCCTCTCTTCCTGGGACCCCTGATCTGTTATTTTCTCCCATTTCCCTTCCTTCCCTACCTAAATAAATTACTGGCCTAACTCACCTGACTTGTTTTGAAATTCATTTCTCCGGCATAGTCAAAGAACCTAAATGAAATCTGGTAACAAACATGCTGAAAATTTCACTTACGTGTCCCTTGTATGTTTTCCCCCGTGAACCTAAGTGCCTTGTGAATGGTAGTTTGTGTCTGTTCTGTTCACATGTGGACTGCTGGTACCTAGCACAGTGCCTGGCAGATTGGTGGCTCAAGAAACAGTCAACGGAGACTAGCAACCTGTCAGATGCTCAGCCAGGCCCCCAGGGTAGATAAATCCCTAAGACTGCCTGGCCCCTGCTCTTACAGGGTTTATCATTTAGAGCTGCACTGTTCACTAGCCAACATGTGGCTGTTTAAATATAAATTTGTTTAAATAAAATTGAAAAATCATTTTTTCAATCATACTAACCACATTTCAAATGTTCAAGAATCCTACGTGTCTAGTGGCTTTCATACTGGACAGTGCAGAAGGAGAACATTTCCTTCAACACGGAAAGATCTATTGAACAGCACTGACAGAGAATGTAAAGTTCATCTGCTCCAATTCCCTCACTTTGCAGTTGAGAAAACTGAGGTCCAAGGAAACGAAGTGACTTAACCAAGATCACACAGCTGGTTAATAACAAATCCAATCTCATTTTACTACCCAATTCTTCTGATTCTCCAGTCAATGTGCAGATAAACAAGACATTAAGAGGCTATCTACGTCTGTAAGACAAATAAAATATATGAAACAAACACAAAACCAAACCAAAACCCCTTCCCTTTGCTTTACAGTGTGAATACATTCAATTATAAGTCCAGAAAGAAAGGATGTGTTTAGTGGGTATTTGTCTCTTTTCTTCCTTGCTGTGGTCTGAACCCTTTAGGAATTATTTTCTACTGCCTGAGTCTTGCTGCATGGTAGAGCCTGACTCGTTTTTAGAAGCTGAAAAAGGCCAGATGGATATTTTCCCCCTTTTGCCGATGGCTGGGCTGAGGATTGGTGACCGGTGCTTGGCTGATTAGGTGCTCTCACTCAGGACTTCTCACAGGGAACAACAGGGACCAAAAGGAATGTAGCAGCCACGGACATTTCCTCAGGGCTTCGCTGACCAAAGCTGCAATGTGTGTAAAAGTCCTCAGACTCCCGTGTTTCCTGGCCATTTCCAAAAGCCTTCCTCCCACTTATCCCTTCTATCCGTCCTCCCATCTATGGGAGCTGCCTACTACCCTCAAATGTTTCTTCTGCTCTAATCCATTTCAGAGTCCATTTCGGTTGCTAGCAGCTGAAGACCCTGACTGATAAAATGTACCAATCAAATGAAAATTCATTCGATTTTATGTAAATGACTGTTTCCTTGGTGTTTTGCTTACATTGAACTTGAACATCAGGCCAACCTCCTGGCTTCCATGGAAGATAGAGCTCATAGCTGAACATTAGCAGTAGAAGGTAGACGACCCAGAACCTCGGGCTTTGTAATCAGAGGAATTAGCTGATTTGATTGTGCATTCAGTGATTAAGATGAGCAAAATACAAAGATTTCCAGATTTTTGGGTCACTCTAACTTGGGGAAGCCCTTCAATGTATTACTTAGAAAGGTTTGGCTAAAAGTGCTGTGACACTTCAGAAGTTCTGATAATGAACACTTCTTTGCAATTTATATCAAGTTAGGCATCAATAGCAGTGTCAGTCATTCTCATCTACTCAGGAAATTTATATGGAAGGAAAATGCAGTTGCGCTGACAGGGAACCTTTCTAGGTTTGAGAAAATCAACAGAGTAAAGTTGTTCATGACTAGCCTGAAATAAAATAGTCTTGTGTATGAATATACCATATTTAATTTCTATTCCCCAAATGAATGGGTATTTAATTGTAAAACTAAAGAGTCTTAGCAACCACCTTGACCTAATTGAAATTTATAAAGCATTTAACCCAATATGTGCAAAATACACATTATTTTCAAGTGCAAGCTCTAGGTTCACCAACATAGACCAAATGCTGGACCATAAAAAAAGAGTCTTAAGAAATTTCAAGTGCTTGCAATATTACAGAGTATGTTCTCTGACCATAATGGAATTAGATCAACAATGTAACCATTCAGGAAAGCTTCAAATATTTGGAAATTAAATGACACCCTTAAAAATAACCCATGCGTCAAAGAAGAATCACAAGCATTAATAGAAAACATTCTGTATAGAATGATAAGAGTCTGTAGCAGTTTGATATTATTTATGAATTCCAAAAAAGAAAGATTATGTTTGTGAACTGGTCTGTTTCTCTGGGTGTGATCCCCTTTGACTGTGTGAGATTCAGCTCTGATGTCTTTGATTAAATTATGTTGAGATCAGGGCTTTGATTCAGCCATGTCAGGAGGGTGTAACTCAGGTTAAGTCCCTACCCCCTTGATGGGCTGATACAATCGGGCACTTGCTCAAGAAGACACGGAAGATACCCAGGAAGAGAGCGCTTCTTGGATGCCAGAGGAGAGACTGTTGATCCTGGAGCTCCAGGGAGAGATGACGGAAAGAAATGAGCCTTGGGCCAGATGTAGCTGGGAGAGAGGAAGGCTGAACCCTCATGGAGATCAGCAACCGTCTTGCTTCAACACGTGGCAACTGACTTTGGTGAGTTGGACTCTTTAGGGCCTTGTGACTGTAAGTTTTCACCCCAAATAAATACCCTTTATAAAAGCCAACAGATTTCTGGTACTTTGCACCAGCACCTCTTTTGCTGTCTAATACAGAGTCTAAAGAAATTCAAGTGGAGGAATCTTTTATCATACCCCCAGATAATAAAAATATAGCACTTTACAGTTTACATAATGCTGACACTTTATCTTAACAACCACTGTCAGCAGAGTGAATACATGTGGGCATCAACCTCATCCAGAGCAATGCATTAAATATCTCCACCCTTTTAAGAAGTGGAAAGAAAACTATACAGGCTGCTGGTTAGCCCATGAGAAGGTGACCCTGCCACCCCCAAATCCTCTTCCAATCTGCCTCCATCCTCTCTGCACCTGTGCCCATTCCACTACTGCCCTTGCAATAGAAAAGAATATCTAAGAGTACTTGTTCAGCTAGTTAGCTGTGACTTACTCTCTACTCTTCCGTTAGTAAATGGGCCAGCACACATGCAGGTCTTCTCCTCTAAACCCAGTGCTTTTCTAAGACAAAAGTGTCTTGCTTTTGACTATGTTTGGTACTGAAGACATTGATTCCAAATGATGTAGTGACCAAACTTTCATAGGAGATAGTGAAGAAATAGTTTGATGATGAAATAAACTTGAGAAATGAAAAGGAAAAAAATTACAAAGAGAAGGGATTTTAAAATTAGCTTAAAATGGTAGTGTTGTACTATGCAATGGGTTGAGTGGTGGCCCCAAAAATGATGTGTTCATGTCTGGGAATCTATGAATATGACCTTCTTTGATAACTTCTGATACAATTAAGTTAAGGATCTCAAGACGAGACCATTCTAGATAATTTGGTAGGCTCTAAACCCAAAGACGAGTGTTCTTTTAAGAGACACACAAAGCAGAAGAATGCCATGTGAAAATGAAGGCAAAGATGGAGTGATGCCAGCATTAGCCAAGAAACAGCTGGAACCCCAGAAACTGGAGGAGGCCAGGAGAGAGTCTTCCCTTAGAGAGAGCATGGCCCTGCCAGCACCTTGATTTTGGACTTCTGACCAAAGAGAATACATTTCTGTTATTTTAAGTCACCGAGTTTGTGGCAATTTGTTACAGCAGTCCCAGGAACCCAATACACACTAGTTGTTAGACCACACAGTGACTAAATCAAATGCTGATTTCAGTTGTATAAGTCATTATAAAGAAATTGTGCAACTGTGATACAAGAGGGGCATTTGAGTTCTGTAGCATGATCATTAAAAGGCTCATTAAAAAAAAATCAAGGGTCTCACTCATTTTCCCAATGGCCCATCTTAGCTTCTGATATTTAAATAATTCATCTCTAAAGGACATATTTGATCAAAATCCTATTCTCGGTTTTCTTCACTCGTTAATCCTGTCAATTTCTAATTTATCATGGTGGGGGGTGTAGAACAAAAGTTCACCAATATCACATTCTTTGACATCATAATATCTAGCATTTACTATAAGATTTGTAATTTCTTTTGTCAATTGTTTGCAATGCAGTCACATTATATTACTGAATGTGTAGAATGCCTAACAATTATCCTTCAGATGGGTGAGAATAGATGAGAGTGTTAATTAAGGAGAAATGCACGATTCAGAATTAATTTTTTATATGGTCATGTGACCTCTGTATCTGTAGGGAAGCGAATCATTAATATTCAGATAACAAGGATCTCTCTCTTACAGCAACTTCCTTAGTTAAAATCATTCAAAGCAGAAGCAATGTTTATTTCAATATTTTATTCTATGATTAAATAAGTGTCAGCTCAGAGGTTATGCATGGGGACATATGGCCGAGCTTAGTTATGCTCACCAGTCTTCGTGTTCGGCTCTTCTTGGGCACGCAGCTTGCCTCAGGTCCCAGCTCCCTTGCATTTGCATAAGGCCATGTGACTAGCTCTCCCCCATGGAATTTGAGCAGAGTGATGTGAGTCACTTCCCTCCGGCTAAGGTAGTGAAATTTAGTAAATATTGTCCATGTTGGGCTGGTTGCCCCATATGCCGGTTAAATGCACAGAATCTGGTAGAGGATGCCACAGCCCTAGGAAATGGTAGTTCTTCCTGGGTTAAGATACTGTGCTCTTAGGTTTTTTATTACTGCCCTTAGTCTACCCTGAGGAGTACCCAAGGTGAATCTATATACTGAATTTGTGTATCTATGTGGGACCTCTGTGAATGGACAAGATTTGTGGGATTTGGCAGATTTTGATCAGTTCTTAATGAGTTCATTCAACAAGAATTTATTGAGCACCTACTGTATGCTTAGCCATATACTGAACACTGTAGGGAGGTTAGAGAGGAGCAGATGGAGGTGGGGGATAAATAGCCCTTGAAGCCCAGTTCTCACCTGCTTCCTCTTGCCTGGACCATTGCCGGGCCCAAGCACTGCTCTTCCTGAGTCCACGCTGACCTCACTCCAGCTCACCCGCTGTACCCTGCCATGGTCATCTTGCCGAAGCTCCAATTGGATTGCGTAATCCTCACGTTAAGATCCTCCAGAGGCCCTGCTTTGCTTTTACGACAGAGTCCAAACCCTCGCCCTGGTTTACGGGAGGCTCCCCTGGTGATCTGGCCTGTCTGTCTCACCAGCCTCATTTCCTGTGGCCCTCCAACCCCTCCACCTGTGCTCCAGCTGCCTCAGGCGCCACTTAGAGTTCTTTGGACAAACCATCCTCTGGGCACCTCTACGCCTTTACATGTTCTATTCGCCTTGTCCAGATTCTTCGCCTACCCACTGCCCCTTTCCTGGAGCAGTTCTTTCGGTCTCCCAGGTGTCCCATTCCATCCTGAATCGTGCACTCACCCCCGCTGGCACCGCACCACATGACCATAGTCTGTATAGTTATGTGTATTTGCTACCATTTTATAAACCACTCTAAAGGGGTGAGGGATTCCTGCTTACCATTATAACTCCCGCATTATGGTAGCATGGTGCTTATCACAGGCAACATGTTCAAGAAATACTTGGTGAACAAATAAATAAATGATTGAATGCTGTCGGTCGTTTATTACAGGAAACGTACGAAAGAATTTGAGATGAATACAAAGTAATACATACAAAGTAATACTAAAATTCTCAATGAGGTGAAATCAGCTTCCAACTTGTACACTATGGGAAATATGTGCAAAAGGCACGTGGTATGCTGAGAAATGCCCCTCCCTGCAGAGATATCCATGTCCTAATCCTTGGATCCTGTGTATGTTACATTATATGGAAAAAGAGAAAGAGGAAGGAAGGAAGGAAGGAAGGAAGGAAGGAAGGAAGGAAGGAAGGAAGGAAGGAAGGAAGGAAGGAAGGAAGGAAGGAAGGAAGGAAGGAAGGAAGGAAGGAAGGAAGGAAGGAAGGAAGGAAGGAAGGAAGGAAGGAAGGAAGGAAGGAAGGAAGGAAGGAAGGAAGGAAGGAAGGAAGGAAGGAAGGAAGGAAGGAAGGAAGGAGAAAACAAGGGGTCTTTACAGATATGATTACGTTAAGGATCTTGAGATGGTGAGACTACCCTGGTGATTAATGTGAAGCATAAATCACATGCACCCTTATAAGAGGGAGGCACAAGGAGATTATACCCATAGAGAAGAAACTGTGATATGAAGATGGAGCAGAGAGATTGGAAGATGCTGCCTTGAGGCCTGGAGTGAAGCAGCCGTAAGCCGAGAATGGCGGCAGCCACCAGAAGCTGCAAGAGGCGAGGAACGGCTCCTCCTGGAGCCTCCAGAGGGAGCATGTCTTGCCCACACCTCGATGCCAGCCACATGGTCATGATTTAAGGCTTCTGGCGCCAGAACTTCTAGAATAAATTTCTGTTGATCTAAGTTTGTGGTAATTTGTTAGAGGAGTCACCGGAAACTAAGACAAGACGAAAAAGAAAGAGGTCAATATTTTCTTAATTATAAGGAAAAGATTCAGGCAGGATTCAATTACCTTAAGGTAACTGGCAGGATCTCGTTAGTTCAGATGTTAAAGGATATTCCAGGCATGCAGGGATAACCCTTACATTAGTAAGGTTTAAAATTTGGGAGGAGAACAATACGGGCATAAGTTACAGTGCTGCCAGCTGCTGCAACACCCAGATGCACTGTCAGTGGCTAAGCACAGGAAAATGCATTCTTTCTCACATAAGAGTCAGTGCTGGTGTTCTTGGTCAGTGGCTGGTGGGCGTTCCACACGGTCACTCAGGGCCTCAGGCTGATGGAGGCTCTGCCATTTCCAACGGGGGCTTTGTAGGTTGACAACCAGGTGGGCCGCAAAGAAAGAGCACGCAGGCTCACACATGGGAAAGCTTCGTGGGCCAGGCCGGGTCACACACCACATCCCTTCCGCGCACATCCCACTGGCTCCATTTCAGTCCCGCACTGTGGGGGCTGAATCGCGTACCCAGTTTGCACGTGTTCTTGGTCTTGGACCGCATTCCAGTGGGCAGGGACCAGTGGAAAGAAGGTCTCTTCACGTGCTGCCTCAGCTACGGTGTGGCCCCACCGAGTCGGGCTGGGCTTCAGGCCTGAGTCCTGGAATCCTTTCGAAGCAGAGGGGAAGTCAGACGGGAGAGAAGCCGTGGGGAGCGGCCAGAAGCCGGAAGTCAACGGAACCCGGAAGAGAAAGGAGAGGCTGTCGTCACGTGACGGAAAAGCCAAGGAACCCCAAAGACTGCTGGCCAGCCAGAAGGTACCGCCCCTGCAGGAAGCAAGTCTTCCAGCCTCTCAAACCGTGAGAGCCAGTAAATTCCTGCTGTGAAGCCAACACATTGTACAGTATTTATTTTAGCTGCTAAGAAACTAAAACACATGACCGTAGCTCACTTCAGGGAGGCTGGGTAATATAACCCAGCTAGAAGCCTGGGGGAAAGGATTCGGTGAACACAGAGGCCTATCTTTCGAATTGTCCAGTATCTTCTTTCTTCTTCTCCCCCCAAGAGAACACATTCCCTCCCCAACAACTCAAATCTCCATTCAATCACTACATCAGTTCAAGTCCAGGAGCCTCAGGTGCTGGCAGGGACCACTCTATCCAGATGTGGCTCATCTTAGTCCAATGACCTATTTACTACCTAGGAAGAGAAATTATCTGCCACTTCCCCAGTAAGACGCAGTGATCCAGCAGAGACCGAATAAACCTTGTTCATTAAAGGGGATATCCAGAGACACAGCTCGGCAGCTACAAAACCCTGCGAAGCAGAAAGTGTGAACTCTCCTCCCACAGCCCTGAGGGTGGGAGAGGGTGGAGGGGTGAAGCGGTCAGGTCCACCACGGACCCTGGTCTGCTCTCTGGCTGCAATTCCCTTATCCCAACGCCCCAGAAGTGCCCTTAAGAGTTTCTTTCTTGGCCGTAAACCTCCACGGCCATATCTGAGGAGGGCAGTGGGAGTGCCCCTTCTTTAGGGGACGCACAGCTTTCTGAGTGGGATTCCACCTCGTTCAAGTGTGGGCCCCAGAAGGTTTTATTTTATTCCACCACGACCCCCCGCAACACACGGTATTAAGCTTAGACCCTGTGTGAGACCCTGTACCAGGCACTGCTGAAAAACAGGCCTGGCCCCTCTTCTCATGGGTCTCACGTCCCAGGCAAGGAGACAGACGGAAAGTTGTTTTAAAGTTCCAACAATCGAAACATTTCTGTCCTGGCTCACAGTTTCTCTGGCAATGAGATTGCTTCAAAAATTTAGTAGGCTCCTGTCACCACAGAGCTCTAATCCTGAACATAGTTCTCGCATCTGTTTTCTGTTAGTTTGCTAGCCCACGTAGCTTTCTCTTTTAGCAGGATGGTGGCTCCTCTGAGGTCATGGGAAATAACAGATTCAGGTGCCAGCTCGGGTGCTTTATCGCACTGTTCACCTGCGAACTCTCTCTGGACCTTTGTCACCTAAAGACTTCTCAGTCTTCCCTTTGGCTGCGAGAAGGTCCAACCCTCTAAAATGGGTTTTTGTTTTGTTTTTCAATTTCCTTTGATATTAACTTGAAAGCCAGTCAATTCTTGTTTAAACTCACTGTGACCTCATATCTCACTCAAAGCCATCCGCAATTGCCGACACACAAACGTGCTCATTTTTCTCCTTCCCCTTCTAGAACAGTGGCTCCTAGTGTGATCCCCAAGCTAGCAGCAGCAACATCCCCCGGGAAGCGGAGGAGAGCGCGGATTGTCCGCCCTTTCCCCCGGACCTACCAAATCAAAAGGTCCAGGCAGTGGTGTCCTGCGATCTGCTTTCCCAAGCCCTCCAGGAGGGTCTGGGGGCCGCTGAGCCTTGAGAACCACTGCTCGGCCTCGCAGGTCACAGCAGGCGGAGCGGGCAGTGCATGTTGGTGGGTCAAAGGATACTTGCTTGACTTCTTTCCTGAGTTAATTTGTCCTCAAGCCTAGCAATTTGTCTGTGTCGCTGTTAAAGTGGAATGGGAGCGGGAAGCCAGCTATTCTCAGCACGGAGTAAGTAAGTCTTTCTCATTCTCTCATTCTTTTTTTTTTTTTGTACATTGCTTTAGAGTTTGCAATCACATGCAGTAATGTAACTGGATTTTGTCTAGGTCCTTGGCTATGCTGCAGAAATGAATTTCAAGAGCATGGCATGTGAGTTAGGCCAGTAATTTATTAAGGTAGGGAGGGAAGAGAAGTGGGAGAAAATAACAGGGCAGGGGTCCCAGGTAGAGAGGAAGGGGCTGAAAAGGGATAAAGAGGGCTGATTTTCAGGCTACAGTTCCCCATTATAGGTTGTAAATGCCCAGGTTTACTTGTGTAGTGATCCAAGCAGGGGAAAGGGCAGCTGGAGTCGGGGTGCAGAGGCAAGAGAGCAGGAGAGAGCAAGAGGCCTTGTGCTTGGCTTTTGAACTGTTAACTATCCCACCCCTTTGCTATTGGCAGGGGAGAATTCCAGCTGTTTACTGCTTTGACTGCTTATTTCCCCATCCATCTCCCAGGAGGGCCCAATGATAAAGTCCTTAAGGAATATCCGGGGCTTCTCCTGGCTTCTGGAGGAAGCCTTCTTCTGAGTGGAGAATCTTGGGGAGGGTCTTCCAGCAGCCATCTTGGGGTTGCTGCTGTCCACGGGGACTCCTTGCCAGGTTCCAGATCCATCTGTTAATTTCCTATCTTGCTAACCTGCTTCACTATCACATAAGAAGTCCCGGGTTCAGTTCCCAGGGCCTCCTGGAGAAGACTAGCAAGACAGCGAGCTGGTGCGACAAGGCTGGCATGGTGCACTGATGCAACAAGATGATGCAGCAAGGAGACACAAAAAGGAAACACAATGAGAGACACAACAAAGCAGGGAGCAGAGGTGGCTCAAGCCATTGAGTGCCTCTTTCCCACATGGGAGGTCTCAGGTTCAGTTCCCATGTGCCTCCTAAAGAGAGGATGAGCAGACACAGAGAGCAGACATGGAGTGCAAACAACAAGGGGGGAGCAATAAAAATAAATCTTACCAAAAAATCAGATTTGAGACTGGAGCTTTTAACTGAACCACTTTGAATTTTTATTTTTTCAACAGCCCGGGTGTGGTAGCAATCCCTGGTGACCACTGACACCATCTTCCCTGCTCTGGACACACGTTTCTCAGCCTCCTTGTAGTCAGGCAGGGCCATGCTCTAATCCTGGCTAATGGACCAAGAGCAAAAGTGACAAAGTGACAAGTATCCCTTCCGGACGGAGAAAGTGAAAATCCTTGAATACTCCCCAATATTTTCTTCTCCTCTGTGGTCCCCTAATAGAGACTTTGGGATTGCAATCATAAAATGTGAGCAGGCTAAATCCCTGAGTTACCGCTTGGAAGCGAGATACGCTGGAGTCTTGCCGGATCCACACCAGACTTCCATGAGCACGAAATAAACCTCTTTCAAGTCACTGAGATTCCTGGTTAATTAATAGAAGTTGGGTGCTGCCATAACAAAAACCTAAACTATTTGGCAGAGGCGTCTTAGTCAGTTAGCAGGCAATAAGGTAAAGTATATGAGAGTCTAGAAAGAAAGTGCTGCATGTATGTAGGAGCAAAACATTTGTTAAAGCGGTTGTCAGAGATAACTTGGAAGCTGTATTAAATTTCTATTACTACCGTAACAAGTTACTACAAATTCAGGCTTAAAATGACACACGTTTCCTTGCTTAATTGCTGATGCAGGACTGAGGTTCTCCTTTCCTGGCTGGCTGGAAACGGAGGGCATTCCCAAATCCTACAGGCCACCACCACAGGCCCTAGTTTGTGGCCTCTTCCTCCATCTCCAAAGCCAGCAAGGGCAGGTCTAATTCTCCTGCAGAGTCCTACTGACTCCTTCCCACTTTCAAGAGCTCACGTGATTAGATTGGCTCCACCCAGGTAATCCAGGAAAATCTCCCTTTTTAAGGCCAGATGACTAACAGGATCTAAGCCTTGGAGCTTTAGAAGGGTAGGAAAATAGAGCCTTAGGGGTTGTTTGCTACTGACTGCAGCTTGCAAGGGTATTACCAAAAAAAGGAGCTGAGCTCAGGAAACAATGACGGATTGGCAAGTGGAAATGAAAGAGAATAGAGAGATCCCAGAAATCTGGGCCCTTTGAAGTTTGGAAAAGCGCACTGCAAAGAAAGAGATGGAATTTTTTAAAAAGACCTTATATCACAAAGTACTAGGACAGACTTCCAATTTTTTTAAGGACCTCAGGGCAATGAGGAGACTAAGGGGTATGGCAACAAGTAAAACCTTTCAATTGGCTGAAAATGACTCAGAGCAAAGACAAGGTAGAGGGGTAATGCTTCACCTAAAAGTGCTAGAGCGGTACTGTATGACCTGTTGAATTGACAGAGTGGCCACTTCTGAACCCATGAGGTGAAGAACCAAAGATCCTGAGTGTGCTGTGCCGCTGGCCGTGGAACTGACTACATTGAAAGAGATCATACGCCTGCCAGGTGTTTTGAGATGAATGTATTGCTAAAGAAAACAGAAAAGCATTTAAAGATTTATTTATTTATGTATTTCTCTCCCCACGCCCCCCCACCCGGGTTGTATGTTCTCTGTGTCTCTTTGCTGCGTGTTCTTTGTCTGCTTCTGCTGTTGTCAGCGGCACAGGAATCTGTGTTTCTTTTTGTTGTGTCATCTTGCTGTGTCAGCTCTCTGTGTGCGCAGTGCCATTTCTGGGCAGGCTGCACTTTCTTTCGTGCTTGGCGGCTCTCCTTTTGGGGCGCACTCCTTGTGCGTGGGGCTCCCCTACGCGGGGGACACCCCTGTGTGGCAGGGCACTCCTTGCGCGCATCAGCACTGTGCATGGGCCAGCTCCACATGGGTCAAGGAGGCCCGGAGTTTGAACCACAGACCTCCCATGTGGTAGGCGGATGCACTAATCGCTGGCCCAAGTCCGCAACAAAGCCTTTGACGGTTTCAGATAAAAAACAGCCTTTGAGCCCTGAGGACAGCCTTTTCCCAACCGCCAGTCTCAAATGCGGCTGAAAAGGGTGATGGAAAAGGAAGAAACTCCAGAGGTCAAAGCCCACAGAGCCCATGGGCGGGAAGCTACTTAAGGCACTTTCCCCACCCAGGGCAGCGGCAGAACTATAAAGCAAAGGAAGTGAGGCACCTGCTTCTGGAGTGAAATAGAAAGAAAGGGGTGTCAGTCCAGTTCAGTAAGCAAGAGGAATGAATTTCAATGCAATATTTTAAAAAAGTAATGCGAAGACATCTGTGATGATCAAAATACCAAATTTTAAGTCACGACAGAATCCATGGGCTGGGACTTGGGTGAGGTGAGCAAGGCACTCACTCGTGAAGGTGCAGGTGCCTCTTCCCTGCTGTAGCAACTTGGAGGCCATTAGCTGAGATGACAGCCACAGTGTGGAAGGAGAGAGAGCCTGGCCTTGCCCCTTGGACACGAGCTGCCCCGGAGAGCCACCTAGGTGGGCTGTGCGTGAGTGAAAAATACACCAGGGCTGTGCTAAGACACTGAGATTTTGTTTTTGTTTTTTAATGAGAGAAGTTGCAGGTTTACAAAAAGATCATGCAGAGAATATCGTTCCCATAGGCCCGCCCCCTCCCCATTATCAACATCTGGCATTAGCGTGGCACGTTTGTTACAAACCATGAGATGTGGGAGAGGCCCTGGGGGTCTTGGAGAAAGACCTCAACCTAGGGAAGGAGGGTTCTTGACACAGTCGTGAGAAGGAATTCAGGGACGCAGCAGGAGAACTGAATGCCAAGCCCAAGTGCACGCTCAAGGTGGGAGGCTGCCAGCTCCTTCAATTGCACAGTTGCACCTGCAGTTTGGAGAGTCATCAGGCTCAGGGTTTTTTCCTTCTCCCTGCTTCATGCAAAAGAGGGACCGAAAACTCTCACTTTTTACTGGCTCCCTTGTCCTCCTGCGGCCTGGAGTGGGAACTGCCCAGGGGAGGGGTGGGCGGAGGTCAGGGGAACGGGGTCTTTTGTCCTCTGCTCTCTTCTGGGGCGGGTGATTCTCCACTGAGGGGACGGATTCCCTGATGGTAATTCTCCCGTTGGTCCTTCTCTGTTGCCAAGTGATTTCCCTTTCCTATCGCTCTCCCCACCTCGAAAGACCCCTGCCCGTGTTCCCATTAGGGGTCACTGTTGGTGTTGTACAGTCCTATGATGGTGGTTTTTGGTAATTTTTTTCTAGTAACATATATCCAACCTTAATTTCCCCTTTTAGCCACATTCACATACATGATTCGGTGCTGTTAAATTCCTGAGGGCTTACGATTACTTCTTTACCTAAGCATAGCCTAACCTATCCTGACTAGGCAGTGGCTAATAAGTTGTAGAATCTATCCAGGATTCCATCAAGAGTAGGAGAGACAAACCCATCTAACAAATTTGAAGTCATGATCGGAAAAAACAGAACTCAGTTCATGTCCATACCACCCCCCCCCATTTGAGACTGTTCCGTTATATTCTTTTTTTTTTGAAGACACTCAGTGGACAGTGGGTAAATTTTATTAAAATGAACATTTGGGGCTTGTTACCTAATATTTAAGAAACACAATGTTCCTGGAGAAATGGAGTGGAATCTAAAAGAAGATGCACTTACCTTGCGAACAACTGGAACTCAAACACTGTAATGTTTCCTTATGAACAAATCAGACAAGGTATTGCAAATAATCAGTTTTTCAAATTAATTATAAAGTTAACTCTCTCTCTTAAAAATCCTTGGTTCGGGCAAAGTGATGACCTGTCTAAGTAGTGCCAACAAATTAATTCACATTCAGATGATTGAGAAATGAGCAGGGAAAGGCTGACCTTCCTAGTTTCCCATTGCTTTTCGTTTTATCACTAATTATCACCTACTATTTGCTAATTAGCTATTAACCCCAGTGTGAAGTTAACCATTATTAGCATCACCAAATTTCAATCCATAGGTGTAATTCACTTTACTCAATGAAGTATTCCTGAAGTTTTATAGAATTTAATTTTTTTATTGTCAAATCATATTTATTTATGTTTTAGAGCCATTATCATCTCTTACTGATATTCAATTGGCAGCACTTTTCAAGATAATAAATTTCTCTGGTCCCAGTTTATCTGCCACATAGTTAAGGATCCAAATAAACCTTTAAATATACTAAGACAGTTTATGTTTAATCCATGTGCTAGAATCACTGCTGATTTCCCTTGTTAATTTTAGTTTTGTTTTCATTTAGGTACAGCCTTCTTAAGAAGAACCTTTGCATTTTAAGAAGCCCAGGAAAAGAAAAATGTGCAATGGTCCCTAAATATTTGGACAGCTGCCCATGCAACTATCCAAAGCAGTCCCTTTTAAAAAGTTGAGCCTTTGATTTCAAAAGAGAAAAAGCTTCAGTAAAGGACTGGACTGGCTTCTCTTGCATACACGTTTTCAATAGTTTGTAGCCATAGAGGAGCCTCAAGAAAAATACATGTTACGGTCTCAACAGGAAGAGACAATTCAAAGAAGAAAGAAACAAGGGGGAAATGTTCAGCCTCATTTGTGGTAACTAAATAAATATAAAATTTAAAACAAGATAATATCTTCCATCTCATGCATTGGCAAAGATATACTTAAATGACCAAACTTAATGCGGATGAAATGGACCCTCTCTAACCTGGCTGGGGGGGGGGGGGGATATAAATATTCTGGAAAATAATTTGGCAATTCTAATGTTCTATACATTCACATGAGTCTCTTCAAAATAAATAATTATTTGTGAGGGTAATGATTATACACTCAGGTATCCATCTCTAGAATAAGGACTTCTGAAATCTATAAAAACAGAAATCAACCGGCATAGCCAACAGTAGAAGCATGGTTCCACTCAACAGGACAGCGTGCATTCTTTGAAAAGTTGGTCTTCGGTGTCTCCTGCCTGGATCTGAATCCCAGCTCTGCTCCCTACCAGCTGTCAAACATGAGGCAAGATACCCAGCGTTTCTGAATACGAGTGTTCTCCTCTGAAAAATGGGGAAAATGGTCCCCGGGATTCATGAGTGTTGCATGTCAAAGACCTTCATATAAAATCTCTCTCCACTTATGGTTTTCCCTAAATAGGTATCTTTTTACTTTCTAGAGCTGTGCTGTTCTGATACAGCAGTCAGCTGTTCTGATACAGTACTCACTGGCCACAAACCTATATAAACTATTTAAAAATCAATCAAATTCAGAATTCAGTTCCTCAGTCTCACCAGCCACATTTCAACTGCTCAGTAGCCACACGTTGATGGTGCCAACTGTATTGGACAGAAGAAATAAAATATCCCACTCTATTAGAAAGTTCTTTTAGGAAATGCTATTTTAGAGCTTTACTATACATAAAATAGAAAAGCTCATTGAAAATACTAAGAGGAGGTAGAAAGGAGTAAATGGCAAAAATGCTCCTAATGTAGATAAAGTGTTAGCGCTCAGATATTATCATTCCTACTAAGCTGAATGCAATGACACTCTACATGGTTATGTGTACATGCTTAGATGATATGCATGGGCTTCTAAAAATTATTCTCAGAAATTTCGCTGGGGAAAAAAATAGGTTTGATTACAGCGGAATGATCACATTACAAGAACTGAGACATAAATATGTTAATGAAACTTCCATTGCTCGCTATTCAGGGTTCCTTATTTGTCTTCCATTATATTGGGCTTAGTCATCTCTTGATTTTTCCATTTTTCAGTCAAATTTTTGAAGAAGTTATTGCTGAATTACTCATAATCAAGTTAGCTTAAATCATCTCACTGAGTTCTTACTGGATATGTTGCCCTACTTGAACAATTCTGTGAATTCGGTTCCTCCATTAATATAGTATTTTTATGTCACTTTGGTGAATAGAATAGAAACAGTGCAAATATTTTCTAAATAATTGGAATATTTAGTGTATAAAATACTGAGAAGTCTTCTACTTCCATGTCCATATTGAGGTAATTTTTTTTCTTTAAAGTACCTCCCCTTCCCTAAATATCTAAAGTATCCTTTAGACACAAAAGAATACCATAATTATTCAAGTCTTGATTATGCCATTTTACTATTTTATGGGTCTGTCAGAATAAAATGACAGTCTCTCGGGAAAGAAAGTTCACTTGTAAAAATTTCAAAATAAATAGCAATAACACAAAAATCTCAACTCTCCAAAGTTTGAGACCAGTGCTGCATCTATATAGATGTATATAGAACCCCAAATTGTCCTCTCTTTCCTGATTTGTTTCAAATATGTGAGGTGGGGTTTGCGTTTTTGTAACACATGGATTTGTACACAGTCAACCCAGCTGAGATGGAGACAGAGACCCAAACTTAAAGACCATATGTTTCCTCCTGGACATGCCTGTGCTGTGTTCCCTTCCTTTCCCTGCTGGCCACTTGTCCATCCTTCCACATCCAGATCCACCTCTAGTTCTTCTAGGTAGCCAGAGGCCACATGGTTTGATTTTATAAACTCACTTACCTACATGTTGTATTGGGAAAAAATCTTGTGAGTATTGTTCAAAGCTAAAGATGAAGTTATCATACAGGAAGCTTTGTCAATCAGCACACCCACACCTCACCGGACAGCACTTTTTGTATTTTAGGAGGAGTGATGAGAACTAGAGCAGTGGGCACGTCGGGGAATGTTTTGTAACAAATAAGAAAAGCTAGCGGCATTCCTGGGAGTGTTGTGCTCCTCCCTGGGAAGGCTGGCCACTCTCTCGGGGACTGGCACGTGGACCTTGGAATGTACCACCCAGGGAGCATCATGTTCCTTCCTGAGGAGGCTGGCTACTCCCTCGGGAATTGACCCAGTACTTGCAAGTTGGCACCTATACTATGGAGTTCATTGATTATGAGCGAAATAAAAGGGACGGTCTCTGGTCAGGCCAGTTGATGTCCCACCTTGGGAGAGAGTACTCTGCACAGGTTTTGTCTTCAATCAAGATTCTGATATCAGCTGCTGATTTGGGTCTTGCCAGCCATGAGCTGGATGTTGGTGAGTTTTTATGTCAGACTGTTGTATTTTTCTGTTATTTTGTGACTCTGATCAATATTGATTTAATCTTTTGGCTGGTGATGTTATTCTTGTTTCTCACTCTAATTGTCAGGATAGACTTATTAAACTAGATATGCACATACATATTTATTTTGCATGCAATCAGGAGTCTGGCTGGAGGTGGACCAGGTAGGTCAGTGTGTCCCCCGGTTTGGTGAACTTATATCTATAGTATATATATCATAAAGGATATATACCCCTGTTTATAGACAATTCTTTGCCTATTTTATATTCTCCCAGTTATTAACAGAAGTTTAATAAAAATATGTCTGTGTATTGCTTTCTTGTGCTTGAGGTAATTGAGTTGTTATATCATTCTCTCTCTCTCTCTCTCTCTCTCTCTCTCTCTCTCTCTCTATATATATATATATATATATATATATATATATATATATATATATATATGATCAATCAAAGCATTAGCAAAACACTTTATCTAACAGAACATGTGTGAATCCTGGCTCAGGCTTTTTCCAGATCAACGACCTGGAGCTAAAACTTGAATTCTTGGAGCCTCAGTTGATTCCTCTATAACCAGGAGATAAGGAACATGCCTTGGTTGTGGGTTGCTTTGAGAATTAATTAAGAAATAAAGTACTCAGCAAGGTGCCTGGCACTTAGAAGAACTCAGTCACAGCTGTGATGATAAGCCTTTCCATACCGCTCATTTTCAGCCAGCTGCCATCTTGTTCCTTTGTTACTGGCTTGGTTTCCCAAGGATCTGGAGACCAGGAAGCAGGTGCTGCAGAGTGTATCAAATATTATGCCCCACAAGGAAGGTCTTTCTCTCAACATAGTCTTGAGTTTCAGAGGTATGAGTCAGTGGTTTGAGATTGCTTCTCTTGCAATACAGCAAAACCAACTTTCTGCAAATTGTACCCTTAGGATGATACCCAAAGATGGGATGATCAAATAAGATGCTTGCTGCACTATCACAGCAACAAGGTCAGTCTCCCTTGAGAAATTCACTTGAGGTGCTTTAGCTACTCCCAGCACAATAGCCAGAGTTTTATGATACAATTTTGTTCTTCATTCCACATGGTCAGTATTTTACATGTGCAGAATGATTTCCATCCTAAGGATGCACCCATACATACCATCAAGCCTTTTATTTTCGAAGATGGTTTATATTACTTCCTTACAGAAATGACTCCAGAAAAGTTAAATCTCAGACAAAACAAAGTAACTCAGAACAAAAAAACCCTTCAAGATTGACAGAATCTCTGGAACCATTTTCCTTGCTAAATGCCTCCAAAAAAACTGTGGGGCAAAATTTCCCCTCTCATGCCCTTTCTCTGTCTTCAGGGCTATCTTGCCTTGACCTTCCTATATCTTTATCTGGTGATCATATTTTCTACCTTAACCCTACCCCCATCAAAGATTGCTTTAAGGGGGGGGCAGAATCCAATAACCTCATTCACATTAAGATGTAAATTAGCAATTCCCTGCAAGGCTTAATAGGGTCTCTCCCATAGGGAATTTATATTTTAATATGAACCAAAGGACCGTGTCTATAAAAGTATGATTTAAAGGATCAGAAAGTTAAGTAGAGAAGGTCATTCAAGGAGGCTGAAGGCACTTTTTAAGCCTAGATTATGCATCAGATCCTGGACAGTGCACCGCCGCAAAGACCTACAAGGATCAGCCAGGAGCTGAGGACCTGGCAGGGCGCCATGGAAGCTCCTGGGTGAGCCAGGTCCGAGTGGTGGGTGGTGGGTGGGATGGGAAGGCTGGTGACCCAGCTCCTCCAGAGGTCAGCAAAGGGAATACCCAGCAAGGGAAGCCAGATGGAGGAGGATGTTCTCTCAGCAGTACCTTGACATCCAGAGGAGATAGCAGAGCCAGGAAGCCTGGATGCTACTGGGAGTATGGGGCGTAAGGCAGGCTCAGGTCTTCAGAAGACCCGGATGAGAAATTCTGAAGCCGTGTCCCAGAGGCATCAGGGCACCCGCCGGGAAACCAGAGTGTCCTGGAGCACCTGGAGGCCGGTGGTCCACTCTCCCAGTTTCTTGGTGCCAGTGCTCACTCAAAAGCAGGTAGTCTTCAGCCCAAATGGTTTAGAACAAGTGGGCCGTGGTTTTGACCTCGGCAGGCTCTATCTCCCTTGCCATACCCCAGGCCTCGCCTGTTCTCCAGGACTGACCTCCTCTAAGTTCTGAGCTCTGGGTTTTTCCAGGGTGTGTGTCTGGAGCATCTTGCTGCTGTTCTGACCTCCCTTCCCGTGCCCTGTGCCTTTGGTTCTTGCTCCAGTCTCCATTCCTATTTCTCACCAGCTGGCGTCCCACCATTCTCCAGTTTGGCTCAGTTCCAGCTTCCCAGACTCACTTCCCCTTGGAGTAATTTATGTTCCGCACAGAGTAATCAAGAGATGCTTCCGACACTGTCCAAACCATTTCCCTCCTCCGACCCAACCCTAGCCTGCTTTGTCTCAGTTGACCTGAAGAAACTTGCAATGGGAAGAGCCTGTCCCATGTTGAATGATGTGAAAAGGAAGTCTGTCCAGTAGCCTGAGCTTTCACCTTTCAGAAGGTAATCAGCTCCCCCAGAGCCCAGAGTCCACTGATCTGGTCAGCCTGTGCCCTGTTTTGGGCCTACTCCATTTGCCACAGGTCTCCTGGACCATGCAACAAACTTGGGGAAGATTCCAAGGCTCTGTTTGTTTTCGAGTCATTGTCATAATGCTGCATACCAGAAGTCTCCAAATGCCAGTGACTTAAAAGAACAAATTTTGTACACTTAGATTCCCCTCCTGCCAAGTTGGATGGAGCAGCTCTGCTCCGAACTGCAACTTGGGTTTAGTTCTGCCCCACATGTCTGTCATTCCAGGACCCAGCCTGAAGGGGCAGAGACCACTGGGACCATGTTCTTCTTGTGGCAAATGGCAGAAATGCAAGTGGGCAAGCAGGTAGATGAGCATATTTAAAGGCTTTGGACAGACAGGGTAGAAGTATAACTGCTCACATTCCATTGACCAAAGCAAGGCACATGGCCAACCCCAAAGTTAATGGGCTGTGGGGTAAAATGTCCTGCACATGGCGAACCAGCACATGGGCCCAGAAGAAAGAATTGTGGGGGGAAAAAGGACAATCTTTAACACTTTATAGATGTAACAATAGCAACAATAAAATAATAGGGGGAAGGAGAGGAGGAAGAAGAGTTACCCTGTGTTGGCTGCTTTCTTTGGCTAGCCACTAGACTAAGCTCATGATACATATGTAGTATCTCATCCATCCTGTTGACCATTTCCAAAAGGAGATGTCTTTTTATCTTCCATTTGAGAGATAAGGAAACAGGCACAGAGAGGTCAAATAGTTAAGTAAAAACAAATCAAAATAATTACAAGGGTTCATAGGTATGGGCCATTATTTTAATTTTGGGTCTTTTTTGCTACAAATAATAGAAATTTGAACTGAAGTTACATCAGTAATGCCATTTATTTCTTACAGTGCAAGGAGTCTGGAGGTAGGGTATTTGGTTAGCCAGGTCACTCATTAGTATCCCCAAAGACCCAGGGACTTGTTGGTTTCGTTCTATCATTCTCAGCATGATGGCACTGCATGCATCATGATACATAGATGGTTGCAGCAGTTTCAGGCTTCACATGCGGGTAGCAAGTTCCAAAACATCCCTCTGTGCATCCCATTTTTAAAGCTTCTCAGAACCCTTCCCCTCATACCTCATTAACCAGAATTATATCACCTACATATGCCTAAACTAGTCACTTGGAAACAGGTAAAATCCTCTGGATGGCTTAGGCAAGTTATAATTCACCCCTGATGTCTTGAGAGAATCCTGGTTTTCCTAATGGACTGGTCCTCTGAGGCAGGTGAATAAAATTGGGGTTCTGTTAATGAAGGAAGAAAGGATTGGGTAGGCAACTAAAATGCCCATCACCAGCTCTATGTGTCAAAATCTGGCTAAGCATCTTGCCTGAATCAACTCACCAAATACTCCCAATAACCCTGTGATTTGAAGATTAATATGATCCTCACATTTTAGATTTCACTCTGAAAGCTAAAGTAAATTCCCCAAGATACTACAACTCATACATGGCAGAGCCAAAATTTGAACCTAAATCAAAATCAGGTTCCAAAGCCAGAGTTCTTAACCAAGGTCTAGATATTCCTGCATGATCATGATTATAAAATAGAACTCTTCACATTTTATTGTCTCTGAATTAGAATGCAATCAACAGCCAATGATATGCTAAAACCTAACTTCTGGCATTTGTTTCTCTTAAAGGTACATTAAGAGGAAATCACATAAAATGATGTAATGATGTATCTTATAACCAAAGATATGTAGCTGTGAAAAAACATTAGCCCTCCAGGTCAAGACAGGGTTTTAAAACGTGACACCAAATTGCCTAGCCCATATGTCTAGAATACCAGGATCCTGACTAATCGCTACTGGAAACATGGGGGAAGATTTCCAAGGGCTCACTTTGGATTGCTTTGGCTCTTGATTGGTGGAACATGGGGAAACCCAGGCATTAGTCACAGTAATAAATGCTAATGACTTATTCTTCCTTTTTTACAAGTCCCATTCCAGGATGACAGCTTCTCACAGACAGTTGTCTTCTACCCTGTATTATACCCCACAAATTCACAGGGAAATAAGACAGGAAGCCATGCCAAGACCCTCTGTCCCCAGCTGGCCTCACATGCCTGGAGACCATGGTGATTTTCACCTAGAACTTGGCCAGGACCTGAGCACATCCTCACCGTGTAGTGAGAACTCCATCGGCCCCTGCACTAACTCATCCCCGCCATTAGACTGAGGCAGGACGGGAACTGACTCCCATCTACCTAGACAATCAGAGCCTTCTCTGCCCATGAGCACATTGCTAAGCTCTGGAAAATCAGGGCTTTTCTCATGTGCTCCTCTCATTGCCCTGTTAAGCCCCCAACGTCCACAGCCACTGGGATGAATGACTCTCCCTGCCCTTTCTGCTCTGCCCCAGGTTCTGGTGCCAGTCCTGCTGGAATGGGGGGCAGTGCAAAGGGCCCCCAGGCTGGGGCTAAGTCATCCTCATCAGTGCATATTATTAATTGGCCTAGTGAGGATAAAATCAATTATAAAACACTCTAGGGACACGTGGTTCAAAGAGACACAAACTCTTCTCAGGTAAGGTAGGACATAGGCAAGCAGACACCTACCACCAACCCAAAGCAGAAGGCAATAGGGTCAAAGCCCAGTGCTTTAGAAACCGGGGGTGGGTGGGGTGGGAAAGATTCAGAAAGTTTCCACAGAAGCCTAGGAACAGAGCAGAGTGCTTCAGCAACAGTGCCTTTAGTGGAGGGTGGTGTGCTACAATAGACCATCTGTACCGGAATGGCTAGCGTTGAACATTTCCCAGAGGTAGAGGCCCAGGGTGGTTTCAGTGGAAAAGAAGAGGAAGAGGTGGGTAGGAAGATGAGGTCTTGGATCAGGTTCCCGAAGCAGAAACTTTAGGATAGCACCGAGAAGGAACAGGTAGGTGTTCTTCAGTGAATCCAGCCTCAGCCTGACCCTGCAGAAAGCACCAGAACTCTGAGGTTACCACACACTGTCCCCCCTTAAAGCAAGGGGGCTGGGCCTATTACCATCTTATCAGTCATGACAGGAGGAGGCACAACTTTCTAGACTCTTCCAGGACAACTTTCTAAACCCTTCCAGGTGAGTCCGCTCCCAGGGGCCAAGGGCAAGGCGCCTGCGTGAACCGTTAGCCTCAGAGCTCACGGCGGCTGTGGCGCATTCTGCTACGTTAATGGCAGAGGAAATTACGTAAGACCTATGGCACACTAGATGTTGATTTTTTTTTAACTGAAATGAACCAATTATGCTATGTTTCCATTTTCTGTTTTGGTTTATCTTTACTAGCTCTCAAGAGTAAGACTGTTTCACACCCCTGCATTTTGTCTTCTTTTTGCTGGCATCCTACACACTGCCTCACACCACAAAAGTTGTGTGATGTCGTTTCAAAGACAGCTCGTTGGAGACCAAAGTCAGAAGGCCCGGTCTTTGTCCTCAGCTCCTTCGTTTGTCAACTGAGTCAAACTGGGCAGTTAGTCACTCCAGCTCATTGCGTCTCAGTTACGCTGTGAAACGAATGCGGTGATACCTACTTCACAGGGCTGCTGGGAGGGCCGCAAAGGAGAGTCTACTACTGAGTCCGGCTAGTAAGGCAGGGACTCAATAGACGGATCTGGAACCTGGCAAGAAGTCCACGTGGACGTCAGTAACCCCGAGATGACCGCTGGAAGACTCTCGTGAGAAATCCAATTTGGAATGAGATTTCCTCTGGAAGCCAGGAGAAGCCCCGGATATTCTCCAGGGGCCTTATCATTGGGCCCTCCAGGGGGATTGATGGGGGGTAATCAATCAAAGCAGCAAACGGCTGGGACTCCTCCCCTGCCACTAGCAAAGGGCAGAATAATTAATGGTTCAAAAAAGCAAGCACAAAGCCTTGCTTTCACTCTTTCTTGCTCTCTTTTGCCTTCGCCCTGTCCCGGCGTCTGTCCCGGTGCCACCCTGAGAGCCCGTTCCTGCCTTCTGTGCCCTGCTCTCACCGTTTTTCCCCTGCTGTGATGGCCACACCCTACCCCCCCCCCCTTGGTGGGTGGGACTCACAGAAAAAAGACAAGGCAAAGGACAGAGCTGGAAGTCTCAATGCCAGAGCCTGGGAAGTAAGCACACAGAGGAGCAGAGAGAAGGCTCAATTAGACACAGCAGAGGCCCCTGGAAGAGAGATGAGCCATTTGCCTGATCGTCTACAGCTGGCCTTGTCCAGAGAGGTAAATGGCTGAGCCTGGAGAGAAGACCTGGGAAGAGAGGAAGCCTGAACCGTCGCAGAGACAGGCAGCCATCTTGCTCCAACACGTGGCAACAGACTTTGGTGAGGGAAGTAACTTGTACTTTATGGCCTGGTAAATGTAAGCTTCTACCCCAAACAAATACCCTTTATAAAAAACAACCGATTTCTGGTATTTTGCATCAGCACCCTTTGGCTGACTAATACAACATCCTTCTCCTCTGTCTAGGTTCCAAGACCTTCACTTCATAGGGCTGATAGGGGGAAAGAGGAGAAATGGAAGAAGTAACTGGCTGTCCCAGTTAATTCAGCCCAGATGGCTGATGTTCCTTGGGCTGCCATAACAATGTGCCACAAACTGGGTGGCTTCCAATAGCATATGTATTCTCTCACAGATCTGGAGACCAGAAGTCGGAACTCCGTGTCAGTTGGGCCATGCTCTCGCTAAAGGCTCTTGCTTGCCTTTCCCTAGCACTGGTGGCTTACCAGCAATCCGTGGAGTTCCCAGGCTGGTTAACTCCAGTCTCTGCCTCCATGTTCACGTGGCCACCTTCCTCTTGATTGGATGGCCATCTTCCTTCTGTGTCTTTCTGTTTCTGGGCTAGAATTTCTCTCTTCATATAAGGATACCAATCATACTGGAGTAGGCCCATCCTCTTCCACTATGACCTCAACATGACTAATTACACCTGCCAAGATCTTATTTCCAAAAAAGGTCACACCCACAGCTCACTGGGCTTAGGACAAGAACCCATCTTTTTGGGAGACACGGTTCCCACCCACAACCCGGGATATGCTGCTGGTGTGTCCCCCACGAGGATGGTGCACATGGTTTCATGGGGTGATATTGACACCACTCAGCCTTTCCCCCAGGAGGACCCCTTAGAGAGCAACCCCCCCAGCCCCTTCAGCGCACTGGGCATGGCCGTGCTTGATTTAGTGGCCACCGGGCAGCCCCACCTTCTGCTCCCCTTTCTGCCCTTCACGCCTCTCCACAGGGAGCCATGGGGATCCCCGAGGCCCTCTCTCAAACTCTTGCCAGTCTCAGAGCACTGTTGCCTGGCCAAGTTTGGCCCCATCTTCTTACCAGCATGCTACACGCCAGTAGGACCTGCTTCTGCTCCCCCATCCACTTCTCAATGGACATCTAGCTCCATGTGAGAAACAGGTGTTACACTTCAGCTTCATTTCATCTCCCAAACTCTGGGGCTATATTTCACTCCCAAGAGCTTTCTCCCCAGGAACCCGTCAGACATACTAGCACAAAGTGGGCCGGCAGGTACTCCAGCCCAGCCTGCCCCTTTCTAACGGTAGAACCCAATCTTTAGGAACAGTGGCTCAGAGCATCGTCCTTCCATTGGCTTGCTGGGAGACAAGAACCCCTCTCCGTCCTGTCACGGGGTGTGGGGGAAAGCACCTGAAGGTGTCAAGATGCTCTTCTTTCCTCCCATCCTACCAGGAAAACAAAATGGATGTGTAAAATCCTTAAAATGCATTACAGAGCTGTATGTGCTGTGCAAAGTCATTCCTTAATAGTACTGCAGTTAAAACACTGTACAAGTTCAGAGTAAGAAAGAGAGGAATGAGAACTGAAGGCACCTAAAAAGGCTCATGACTTAGCGGCCATTGGATTCCCATGGGTGCCAAAGAAATGCCTCCTCCCTGTGGAGTCATTGCTGCTTGCTGTGGGGAAAGTTTGTGTACATGGAAAAAGGACACTTTATGATCTTCCACAGTAGAACTAAAAGAGGAAAACATGAGTCAAGCAGTGCCGTATGTAAATAAAGCTTTCTCTTCATCATAGAATCTTGTCAATTTTGCTCAGTATTGGGATGGGCACCTAACAACAAACCACTGTTTTTCCACAAAGCTGTAGAGAAGTCAATGTGATAGTTCTTACCTAAACTCATCACAACTGTTAGCTTACAACTTTGTCATAAAAATATGTTTAAAAAATAGTAATAGGGTTGGTTGGGGGAAAATACAACAAATGTAATATAAGGACTATAATTAGGAGTAAGATTTTGACAATATTCTTTCGTAATTTGTCACAAATGTCTCACGCCAATGCAAGATGTTGGTGGAGGTTGATGTATGGGGTTCCTGTATGATGTTATGCATGTTTGCTTTGTGTTTACATCTTTTACTACATACTTATTGTTTATGTATGTTCATGTATAAATGATATAAAAAATAAAAATAATAGGGTGGGTTGGAGGAAAACTACTTTGCTTAGTAGTAACGTTTTGAGGATGCTCTTTAATCATAGTTAAAAATATTTAACAACAATGCAAGTTATTTGTGGTAGGGTGAGGTATGAGAGCCCTGTATATTGTTATGTAAGTTTGCTTTGTAAGTTCACATCTATTACAATACACTTATTGTTTAAGTATGTTCAGGTATGAGTTATATATCTAAATAATTTTTTTAATTAAAAAAAAAAAAGAAATAGAAAAAACAAACAAAAACTGCACCTGGAAAATGGTTGCACTCTCACTGGTCCCTCTTCCGTACCTATATTTAGTTCTACTTAACTCATTTCTGCTTCTGTTTATTTTTCTAAATTAGCCAAAAGGCTAAGTCAAAGGCTAAGTTGACTGGCTCACAGAAATGTATTGCTGCTCCCACATGGAAATAGCATTAAGGTAGGCAAAAGAAAAATGCACTCATGGCTGTTAGGCCGTCCATCAAATGAAGCTAAAGTCAGACCTTCTTGGAAAAATGGTAGTGCCGTGTTAAAATAGTGAGAAGAGGGTCATATCTATCTAAGATGCCACATCCAAGATTCCAGATCTGCATGTTGGGCTGGGAGCAACAGAGCTATTTTAAAGAAGCTACGGATATTTTCAAATAGGATTTAAAAGAAAATAAAAACCCTCTCCACATGCTGAAAGCTGTTTCAAAGAAACCATTTGCCTTTGGATTTTCCGCAGTCTACATGGTGAATCCCAGAACTGTTCATCATTCTCTTTTCGAAAATAATTTATTTTACTACTCCAAGGTTTCAAAGCATTAACCTTAGTTATCAACAGTAGTTATCAAGAATAGTTGATCTCTTTAAATACATTTTACAACCAGTTTCCAAATGTTTTCATTACCTCATTTCTGAATGATACTTGTGTTAACGTTTTTTGTACGTTTTTTGTTACTGAAAGTTTTCTATATGTTTCATCTTAGGTCCCATGATAAGTTCAAATTTCGAAAGCTAACTCAGAAACGTCTCTTTTATCACTAATTTGAAATATTTCCTCATTTATCCTCAAAGCTTAGTGTTTCTCATTTTCTACTTCTGTGTTTCTAACTACGAAATGGTATATTTTACTTTGTATTTTATATTTGAATTAGTATTAAACCATATATAATATTTATATTTATACTTACATTTGAACCGATACTATTTACTCTTTTAGCCACCAGTACATCTAGAAAATTCTCTAACAGACTTTTCAAATAATATGTCTCAAATCATTATTTTATCCTCCCTAAAACCTGGCAGAATCAAGGCATCTATCTGTTTATACGAGCCACAGGATCATTTTCAACCTCACTCTGTAAGGCACAAGATTTTCACTTATCTCATAGATCGCCCAGGTGCTTAAGCACTGTGAAAATTTAAAGCCCTTGTTAATATCAAATAGACTCTTATTATTGCAGCACAGAATTACATGTGCATCTGAAGGGTTGGCGTTTTCCCCTCACTCTGGGTCTCCCTCTGGGGTGGCAGGGTAATGGCCCCCAAGCATGTCCACATCCCCATCCTCTCAGCCAGTGACTGTGTTTCCTCACATGCAAACGGGGCTTTGCCGATGTGATTAAGTGAAGGATGATGAGATGGGGGTGAGCATCCTAGATCATCCATGTGGGCCCAATGTAATCACAAATTTCTTTAAATTGGAAGGGGGAGGAGAAGAGGCAATGGCAGTGGTGCCATGTGAGGACTTGACCTGCCGGGCAGGCTTTGAAGACGGAGGAAGGCGCCATGAGCTAAAGAGTGGGGGCAGCCTCCAGGAGCTGGCAAAGGCACCTGCAGAAGGAGACGCTGTCTCGCATATGCTTTGATCTTAGCCCAGTAGTCCCATTTTGGACTTCTACCCTACAGAATGATAAGAAAACAAATTTGATTTGTGTTAAGCCACTAAGTGTATATTTGTATTAAGCTGTGGCAGCAATAGAAAACCAATATATCTTCTTCCCTTCTTTTAGAAAATATTTATTAAATAAGCACGTATCATCTAGTCCCTGGAAATTAAAAGAAAAATGAATGAGAAGTATTGCTGTTCTCTTTCTCTGTTAAAATTTCCTAGTAAAGCAAATACTATAACCCTTTCCCCTTACAAATCACCCTAAAACAAAAGAAAAGTGACCCCTTAACCCCTAACAAACATGTCAGCATGTTTAGCTGCCCAATTCAGCGAAGGTTAAATGGGGACACAGGAAGATGCTGAGAGTAGAGATGACTCTAACCCTAGTACTCAAGACTGAGACAGGAGAGTGCTGTTCTCCAAAGCAGACAGCCCACCTTGGGGGGGGGGGGTGTTTTTAAAATCGAGATATGACATTTACGGCAGTTTGTTTTAACAACAGGAAGGAAGCTTGTCGGGTGGTGGTGAGAGCTTTGCTGGACCAAGTTGGTTATCAAGACCCAGGGCTGGGAAGCAGACTTGGTTCAGTGGATAGGGCGTCCGCCTACCACATGGGAGGTCCACGGTTCAAACCCAGAGTCTCCTTGACCCGTGTGGAGCTAGCCCTTGCACAGTGCTGATGCGCGCAAGGATCACCGTTCCACGCAGGGGTGTTCCCTGCGCAGGGAAGCCCACACGCACAGAGTGCGCCCCATTAAGGAGAGCCACCCAGTGCAAAAGAAAGTTCAGCCTGCCCAGGAGTGGCGTCGCACACAGGGAGAGCTGACACAACAAGATGACGCAACAAAAAGAGACACAGATTCCCACTGCTGCTGACAAGAATAGAAACGGACACAGAAGAACACACAGCAGATAGACATAGAGAACAGACAACTGGGGCAGGGAGGGGGGAAGGGGAAAGAAAAAAAAAAGAAATAAAGAATCAATATTAATAGATTATTGATAAAAAAAAAGAGCCAAGGCTGGTGAAGACACAGACATGCCATATTTGCAGGAAGCCATCTCTCAGTGCAGGAATGCGGAGGAGACAGTCCTTGTGTTAGAACTAGCCCTGAACCTGCCGCTCTGTGGACCAGAAAGAGGGACACATGAATCTGTTTCCTAAAGACCTCAGAAAAGAGTCATGGGTCAAAACAAGGAGATGGGTTAGCTTATAGAAGGGAAAAAAATGGAAGAGAAAAATAAAATCACAAAAATGAAGGCCACAGTGAGAAGAATAAAAGGGTCTGATGGAATGACAGTAGTTGCCATGGAAGATACTATTAAACAGACATAACCATCCCAGGGTCCACAGAATGGAGGAATAGAGTATGGATTAGAGTGAACTTACTGATACTCTATTCTGCAACTAATGTGATTGGTAATGGAAGTAAATGTAGCACTGAGATGGAGAAAGTAGCCACAGTAGCTGCCGAGGGTAGGGAGTGGGAAGAAGAGATGTGATGTGGGGGCATTTTCAGGACTTGGAGTTGTCCTGGGTGGTGCTGCAGGGACAGTTAGTGGACTTTGTATGTCCTCCCATGGCCCACTGGGTGGACTGGGGGAGAGCGTAAACTGTAATGTGGACCATTGACCATGTGGTACAGCAGTGTTTAGAAATGTATTCACCAAGTGCAATGATGTCCCATGATGATGGAGGAGGTTATTGTCATGGGAGGAGTGGGGTGAGGGGGGTGGGGAGGTATATGGGGACCTCATATTTTTTGAATGTACCATTAAAATAAATTTTTTTAAAAAGTGGGCAAAGGGGAATAGAAGTAGCTCAGTGGGTGAGTGCCTGCATCCCATGGATGAGGTCCTGGGTTCAATCTCCAGAACCTCCTAAAAAAAAAAAAAGTGGGCAACATAAAATGTAAAAGGACAAAAAGTTCAAAAGGATTATGGAGGAACTGACATAAGGAAGATCAACAAAGATATTTCTAATCCACGTGTAATTAGTGACCCTAACGGAGAGGAGTGAAATAATAAAACATTAAATATTGGAAGATATAATCCAAGAAAATGTTCCAATCATAATAGCTTTGATTCTAAAGCTTGGAAAACCATGCTATCTTTCACCATTAAATATTACCATCGACACAAAAATATTCTAGTAAAATTTTACTTCAAAGGCAAAGAAAGAATCCTTTGGAATCTGGGTAAAAAAATTAATCACCTTTAAGGGCACCAAGGAAGGCACTGAGCTAGGCTCAGACTTTTTCACAGCAATATTGGATGCTAGAAGCAATGCGTACAAAATCTTCAAGGGAAAAAAAAAAAGAAAGGTATACCAAGACTTTTCTACAAACAGCCCTTTAAGTGTTCAGAGAAAAGACAGATATCTTGATGTATGATCATTTAGGGAATATAGATCCCATAATCCCTTTAAAAAGAAATTATTAGAGGCCAAATGTCAGTCAACCAAGCCAAGAATGATGAAAATAGAGCAATAGGAGTGCCAACAGATCCATTTAATTGTAGCACTAAGACTAAACCAAATGTCAATCAAACCCTGAAAGTATAGGAATAATAAAAGTAATGTTTAATAGAGTAAAATAAATTTAAAAACTAAATTAAAAGGGGGAGATAAGTAAATAAAGTAAAATAAAAATTTAAAAAAGTAACATTTAAGAAAGGAAGGAGAGAAGGTGGCAGGGAGTATAAGTATACTGATTACCTCATCATTTAGAGCCAGATGGCAAACATGGTATTATAAGCCAAATAAAGCAAATCTTAGAAGTAAAGATAGATATAAAGTCACAAAGATAAACAGTAAGAAAAATAACATAAGCAACCCAAATTGGATGGTGAAGAGGAGGCAGAAGAGGGGAAGGAAGTGGAAGTATGTTACTGTCATTACCACTTAGAGCCAGTAGTAATGTTTCAGATTTAAACGTATGTGTTCAAAATAATATGTATATAATCTGTGTGTGTGTGTGTGTGTGTGTGTGTGTGTGTGTATATAAACTGAAGCATTCTTTTAACAATAAAGTCTGAAAAGAACTTAAAGGTCTATCCGTAGTGGAAGAGTTAAATCAATTACAGCACATCCATACAATGTAATCATATGAAGATATTAAAAAGATTGAGGTTACTCTACATGTATAGATATCGTTTCCAAAGTAGATTAAATAAAAAAGCAGAACAGTGTAGCAGAAGAGAAAAGAATCTATGTACATGAACTTCCAAGGTAAAGCCTCTGGGCAGGATAAGGAAGACTGGGAAACATAATTTCCCCTTGGTGCTTGAATAGCTGAGGGGAGTTAGCTCAATCCTTTTCACTCTATATTCTTTCTATGCCTTTTGGATTTTTAATATTGGGTGCATATTACCTATTTTAAAGTATATACTGGTATTTATTTTGCAAGAAAAAAATGAGTTAGAATCCTTTTTTATACCCTCCAGAATTTTCACGTTTAAAAGGTGAAAAAGACAGATAACTCTAAAACAATGAGGCAAGTGCTATCAAGTAGGACTATACATGGTGCTTTGGGGAAACTTAAGAGGCTTATTTCCCTGGGAAGGGTTAGAGAAGCTGGTGTGAATGTAAAGAAGAATGATTTAAGAGGTGTTTATAAAATGGAGTCAATCGATATTCCTTAATTACTGAATTGAAGTGGGAATTGAGGCTGATGAAGAAGTCCAAAATGATTCACTGGTTCTGGTTCCAGCTATTTGGTGAATTGTAGACAATTTATTTTATTTATTTATTTATTTATTATTTTTTTATCCCCCACCCCTTGTAGCTTTTTGCGTGCTGTCTGCTCTCTGTGTCCGTCGCTGCACTCTTCTGTGTTTGTTTTTTGTTGTTGTTGCATCACCTCGCTGAGTCTGTTCTCTGCAGCGCTTGCAGGCTGGGCAGCACTCCGTGGCGCTTTTGGGCTGGGTGGCTCTCCATGGCGTGCAGGTGAGCCTGCCTTCACAAGGAGGCCCCGGGACGTGAACCCAGGGCCTCCCATATGGTAGATGGGAGCCCAGCTGATTGAGCCACAGCCGCAATTCCCTAGATCATTTATTTTTAATTTAGTAAATATTTATTATGACCTCTCAAAGTTTAAGACACCATGTCGAGTCCTGGGGATTAGAAGTTAAATAAGAAATGGCAGGGAAAGGGAAAAAGAGGTGTGATATTGGGAAATATTTGGGACTTGGAGTTGTCCTGAATGCTATTGCAAGGACGGATGCAGGACATTATATATCCTGCCATAACCCACTGAATGGACTGGAAGAGAGTGAAAACTACAATGTAAACTGGAATCCATGCTGTGTTGCAGTGCTCCAAAATGTACTCATTAAATGCAATGAATGTAGCACACTAATGAAAGAAGTTGTTGATGTAGGAGGAGTAGGGGTGCAGGGAGTGGGGTATATGGGAATCTCTCATATTTTTTAATATAAATTTTGTGTGATCTATATATCTTTAAAAAATATAATAATAAATAAAAAAAAAGAAATGGTTCCGCCCTCAAGGAATTTAAAGTCTAACAACGCAGTGTGGTAGATTGTATGGTTAGATTGCAATGGTGGCCTCGATTACTAACCACTCCCTGCATCCATATCCTTTGCCACATGACTCGGCAGCATGCTGCCATCATGGGCAGGGAGATCTGCTCCATCCCTAAACACAGGGACTTGCTCTGGCCAACAAGGTATATGTGGACATGAACAAGCAGAGGCCTGAAGTTGGCATGTGCTTTGGGACTTGCTCTCTCTTGCACCTCTGCCACTGTCATGAAGTAGAGACGAAGCAAAGCCCTATACGAACCATCCAGGATGAACTTGCTGATATTATTTTGAAAAGGGAAAAATAAAAAGTGCAAACATCACACATATCCTTTACTTTTAATTAACTGTCTGAAAATATGCTATCATCAATGGAATATTTTATAGGTGAGGGAAGTCCAGCAGCTGCAGCTGCTCCATAGAGTTAGGTCTATGTGATGACTGTGCAAATGAGAAAAAGGCACCCCTTCTTTGGCATAGACGTAGCCCTGTGCCAGGCAGCAAGACTTGGCAAATGGAGCATGGGGTGCTGCACTGGCTGAGAGACCTTGTACAGGGAAACTGTCTAAATCCTAAATAGGGTGTTCCTTAGTATCAGGAGCTTGTGGGGTGCCAGAAAGTCAGCCTTTCCACTGGTCAAGCACTAGGGCATTTCTTAGCTAGAGTTTTACAAAGTCTAGGAAAAGAGATTTTTTGGAGGAAACACCTAAAGATACTAGGAGAAATTTTTTAGACCAAGAGCTATCATCTAGGCTTTATAGGGTTCTGTCAATATGCAACTGTTCAATTAACCTTCTTTGCTCTGTGACTGGCTTTTGTTGAACTAACGTGACTACAGCTTCCGGAACCGAAGCTGGCAGCCAGCAAATCACAACCTCACTGACGTCTTAAAAAGCCCATCAATTAATTGAAGTGATTGAATCACACGATTCCAAGTTACTTCCAGGTTGAAAATATAAACATCTATTCGTTTTACCTTGGCCAGAACAGATCACAATGGCAGAATTGACGGAAGAAACGAAGGTCAAAGAAATTTATTTTTGTGTGTGGGTGAAATTTTTGGGCTTCCTGAGACAAAGAGGAACAATGAATTTAACTGAATTATGCTTCTGTTGTGAATCCAACCACCTGGAGCCAGTGAAGGAAAGAAAAGAACATCGAGTCTTGTTGAATGTGCAATTGATATTTATATTGTAAGTTAATGTATTTTTCTAATCTTGTTGCAATATAAAAGTGATGGTAGGAACGAATCATTGTATTTACAAAACTGATTTGTTCACATTTACAGAATGGAGAGAAACATAAAACCACGTAATTAGGCTATCCAGTTGAGCAGCCTCATTAAATAGTGTGCTTGCGTTCCATATGCTCTCGTTTCTTTTATGTAATATTGTCGTAAACATCAGATACGTGGGAACCGTGTACTCATCTGTAAATCATATCTGTAGGTTAAATGCTGACGTCTGAGTTTGAGGCATTTGAATTTTAACAGCACGTATTCCTCCCATTTCAAGGGAACAATGACAAATGTGTTGGCATCAGCAAAGCTAATTGTCCTTTGATTTATTTTGGGAAAACCCTTTATTTTTTTATCCAAAGATATGTCATCATTTTATTTGTGCGTTTTGCATCAAACACTTAGGAATTCATTTTGCCATGCTATACAATAACTTTTATTTTCACAGAACCTGCTAACACAAGTATTGAGTATTTAGTGTTCTATATTGTGCTAGTAGTAAATATACAAAAAATACTTCGATAGCCTTCAAGTACCTTAAAAAACCCAGCAAAGTTTTACCATCATAATAGAGCAGATAAATACACTTTGCACGAGCAAGGGGGCGCTTTCTGGGGTGTTGGAAATGCTCTATGTCTTGATCTGGGCAGTGGTCATGTAGGTTTCCACGTAAGTGGAAGTTCCTGTATCGGTTGGCTTTATTCTACTAAAGTTACACCTTCCTAATCTCAATGCCCATCATTATCACTGTCATTAGCACCCAATGCGTTTGAAACTGCGGTCTAGCCATAGCCTGCGCTGGGCTTACACATACAAAATTTTATTCGTGAACTAGGTAGTTTGGAATGGATTAAACTACCTCCCCCTGTTTTGCCATTCCTTCTCTTCTACACCCCAATCAGTAATTGATTTAACAGCAAGTTCGGTGTATGTTTGTTTTTGACTGTAGTTATATTTTACACGAATACCACCTTTGGGCGATTTTCATCATGATCGATGTATTTGGTCCTCAGGTTTGCACCGCTCAGCTTCACTGCTCAGCGCACGTGGGAACAAGGCACACGGCTGGAGAGGGGACACCCTGGGGCCTAGACAGCCCGCGTCAGGCCTGTCCAACATCGCCCACTTTTCAAGATGTATGTCTCTAATTAAGGCAAACTGGACAAACGGGCCACGGTGATCTTTTCATTTACAAAGGACAGCACAGAAAGAGCTCGGGGAGCTGTGATTAATGTATCACTTTGAATCAGGACAATGGATGCACTGTCCTTTCTCTAAAGATAGTACAGTTGTGACGATTAACCTAGAGCACTTCATTGTCACCGCCTTCCTTTTGGCTTCAACAACAAGTTGTTAGACTTTATAAAAATTGAAGCAAGGCATTGGTTGCATTGAACGTTTGCTTTCTCCTTACCTGGGTTGAATGTTAATTCCTGCAACGAGGTTGCCTGGGAATTGATAACCAGAAGCCACAGCTGAGTGCAAAGGGGTGTTCAGGATTGCGCAGCCTAGAGCAGGGAGTCTTAACCAGGGGGCTGTGAGCTTGAACTGAAATTCAAATAAGCATTCTTCTTGTGTGGACGTGTTGGTGGGGGTGTGAAATATTTATTAAATAATATGCAGTCTAGTGTGGACTTAGTAAGGAGTTCGTGGTTTTCACCTGACTGGCAGAGGGGTCCATGGAACACAAAGGGCTAAGGGCCCTCCCAGTCTTGGGAGCGCCTCTACCATTTGGCACAGGCACCGCCCTAGGGGCTTCCTAAGAGTTGGCACAAACTGCTCCATCGCACCTGCCCTGCCAACCCTTCAGCCCCACCGGGCTGGGCCATCTTTATTTTCTCTCTGGTCCCAGTGGATACTGAGGACGGTTGCTGGAGTTTAACCCTTTCTTGGGGGTGTGCCACCCAAGAGGGGTCTTGGCCGGCAAGTGAGCCCCAGGAGTAAGAGGCTCCAGGGTGGGTCACCACAGAGGACTGCGGGGCTTGGGAAAAAAGAACAGAACCAGTGGGTGGGAGGTCTGAGGACCTGTCACGTGTCGTCTGGGGCAGAGAGCTGGCCCAGGACACCTGCCACAGGGAGCACCGCTGGTCTCTACCCAGACAAGCAGCCCACGGAGAACCTCAAAGGTTCCACGGCAGGGTAGAGGCACCTGCCTCCCCCCTTGTCCTTCCTGCCCAACCCGCCGGAGGAACCAGGCCTTGAAGGGCAGGGGCACGGGGCGGGGCCTGAGGGCAGGGAAGAGGGGGTTTCTGAGTTAGCGCCTGCGCCACCAGCCTTCCACTCGATGAGCAAGGGACCAGCCGGACTGAGGCGAGTTTGAATTTGCGTTAACCTGGTCTGCGTTTCAACATCGAAAAGTCATAAACTCGACCCGAGTGGAAGCACTGGTGCATCCTTTTAAGAGGCCACGCTTTCTTCCTCTTGCCCCTGCAGGCATTTTCAACCCATCTCGTTCAACCATCAGTCAGATCAGGCCATGACCCTGCTGGACATTTCCACTGGGTTCAAGCCACACTTGGGCTAAAGGCCAAGGTCCTTCCCATGGCTTTAGGTGGTCCTGCCCACTGCTGCCATGGTGACCCCTATTCTGCCTACTCCATGCCTTGCTCTGCTGCTCTGGCCGCTTTTCTGTTTCTTGGACCTGCCAAGTGCATACTCATCTCGGGCTGTTTGCTGTTCCCGCTGCTGGAAACACTCTTGCCCAGATATTTGCATCTCCCATGTCATCCTGGTCTCCATTCAAGGATCAGTCTTGGAGAGGCTAAGTGGCACCCTTCTCCTTTTCATCACAGTTCTCTGGATTATTTGGTATTATATACTTCTAATATGCTGTTGTCTGTGTTCTCTGCTTCTTTTTAAGGCTTCATAGGGGTAGTAACTTGTCTCTTCGGTTTACCTCAGTATCCCGGGTAAGGAATTATGCCTTGCACAGAAGTGGTTTTCGAAATATTTGTTGAATGAATGAACGTCTAAACATGACCAAAGGGAGGGAAAGGGAGATTCCACAGAATTGAGTTAAACCTAGTATCTGGGAAAAGAATGAAATTATTTAATGGTTCTGCCCCCACTGAGTTAAGGCTCCTCAATACACTCGATGTTAAAGTGAAGGCTAACATGACAACAAAGAGATGGCTGCGATTTGGTTTACCAAGGTTTAACATTAAAGATAGGCCTAATCTAGAACAGTTCAAGTGAATCCTAAGGTAGGAGGATAGTTTTGTGGAAGTTGGTATATATGGTAGGTTGACCAAAAAAAAAAAAAAAAGAAAAGCCACTCTATTTTGCATTTCCTCCCATCAAAAAGTAGTTTATTTCTCTACTCTGAATCTGGACATGACTATGTGGCTTTTTGGCCAATGGGACATTAGTAAATGGAGGCTTATGATGAATTTTTGAATTGACACTTGCCTTGTCTTGGTGCTGGGAACCAGGAACCCACCACAAGAAGCGGCTGTACGAAGATCAACACCTGCCATCCTGGTCATCCTCAATGAGCTCCTACAGCCGCCTGAGTGGGGCCAGGAGGAAACAAACAGTGGAAGAACTGCCCAGCTAATTCCTGTCTGAACTGCTGATTCACAGAATTGTGCGTTCATGAATAATGATTGTTTTAGGTCAATAAGTTTTGGTGTGATTTGTTACACAGCAAAGGCTAACAGATACAGCATATCTGGGTGTACTGTGGGCTACATTAAGTGCCACTGTTAAAAAATAAGACACAGATATGACAGCTTCTGGCCCAACGGCCTATGACTGCTGCCCTGGGGAATACAGGAACAACACAGGAAGGTCTGGAGAACTGGGTTCAAATCCAGTTATACTCTTTATTGGCTGCGTGACCTCAGGCAAATTTCTGAACCTAGTTTCTCCATATATAAAATAGAAAATCAGCCTAAAATATGGCTCTAACTTCTTGCTCCTCAAAGTCTGATCCGAAGACTTTGGAAATGCACAATCCTGGGCCCTACACTAGACCTACTGAATCAGAAGCTGCTGGTTAACAAGGTCCCCAGGGGACAGGTAGGCATGTGGAAGTTTCAGGACTGGCCTGAACCCTCTGGCATCACTCAGGATCACATGTGGAGGACTCCTTAACAGTAAAGAGCCACCCAGCCTTTCCCTGGGAACTCTTTCCTTTCCTATCTTGTAGGGAAACTTTAGGACACCTTTGTGGCTTTCCAACAGCAGGCGGGCTGGCTCGGCTCTTCAGGGGCTATTTTCAGGCTCACCTACACTTGCAGGTGCTCAGTTAACTAGGAAGTTAGTTGTCAGCGAGTCCCCAGGCCCCTCCCAAATACTCAGCTCCCCAGTCCTGCCTGGAAACGGCCAGCAGGTGCCCGGGGAGCAGCCTGCTGCGTCTGCCCCCGCCTGTCGGAGCCTGGCCGATTGTTGGCGCTCTCGTTGCCCCTCCGTCCCCCAGGCCGCACGTGCCGTCAAGCCCAAGCTGTCCCCCAGGCCAGCTGGACCTGCTCTGGCGGCTGGGCATGCCCAGTTCAGCTCCGAGCGTGGCCCCGGTCCCCAATGCGCAGGTGCCACGTCTCCGGGTTTTGGTGGCGGCCGGCGGGGAGGAGGCGGGGTGGCCGAGGGAGGAGGGCGCCCGCCCGGGGCGGGGTCCTCACACCGGGTGTTGCTGGAAGGAGCAGCTTTAGCGCTAGTGTGGGGTGACCTGGGGCCACCTGGGGCCGCTGCCCGGCGGGGGAGAGCGGGGAGCTCCCGGGGCAGCACCCACAGCGCAGGGCTCGCCGTCTGGGGGACTGAGTCTCCGAAGTTGCACCTGCGGGGGAGACTTTTTGGGACCCCTGAATCTCTGTTCCTCAGTTTACTTCTCGGGGACAAAAAAGAGAGAGGACAGTCCTTCATTGTTAAGATTGCTCCAAGGCTTGAAAGAGCCCAAGCGGTTCGCCCTGACGCATGGCAGCCCTTTGTGTTTATGGAACAAAATAGAAACACACAGGCACCGCCGCCTCCCGCCGCCTGGGGACACCGGTCCTCGCGCGTCCCTCCCCCCGCCCCCCTCGACCCCCGGCTGCTGCCGCTTTCCCACCGGAGGGGGCTCCCGGGGCTCTGCGCCCCGGGCACTCTGAGCGCACCCGACCCCAGCTCGGGGCACGGGCCGCCCGGCAGGGGCGCGCGGAGGGTCCCGGGGAGCCCCCCGAGCGCGCGCGGTAGCCGCGTCCCCGGACGCCCCCGGCCCGGCCCCGCGCCACCCCCTGGCCCGCGGCGCCCCGCGCGCCCCCGCCCGGCCCCGCCGGCCCTCGCCCACCCCCGCCGGCCGGCGCGCCGCACTGGGCATGCTCCGTAGGCGGGCGGGCTGGGGCTGCGAGGCGGCCGCGCGGGCTCGGCGCCGGGAGGCGAGAGCGGCGGCGGGCGCGGGCCGGGCCGGAGGCGCGGCGGGACGCGGAGCCCGGGGCGCCGGTCACGCCGCGGGGACCCCCGCCTTCGACCCGGTGAGGCCCGCGCGCCGGGGGGCGGGGAGGCCGGGGCGGGGCGCGGCGGGCGGGGCGGCGGCGCGGGGCCGCCGGCGGCGGGCGGGCGGCCCCGGCAGAGAGCGCAGCCCCGCGCGCTCCCCCGGCCGCGCGCACACGCGGGGGCTCCCGGCGGCGGCCCGGGCCGGCTCCCGGGCAGCGGCGGCAGGAGGGTGACAGGTAGGAGGAGACGCTCCGAGGATGCTCCCGCCGGCCGGGGCGCCGGGGCTGGTGGGCGTCGCGTCCCGGCCGCGCGCGCTCGCACCCGGATGCCCTGCCCGGAGCGGGTCCGGGCGCGGGCTGCGGGGCGCCCTGCGCGCGCGGGGCCCGGGGACCCCGCGCCACCCCCTTCCCCTGGAGCCGGCGCCTCCTGGGTGCCCCAGGCGAGGGCTGGGAAGAGCCGCTCGACGTGTGCGCGGGGCTTCTGGCTGGAAGTTGGCGCCGAGCAGCGCCTGAGAGGCGTGTGCGTGCGGGTCCCCTGCCTCTCGCAGGGAAGTCGCTGGAAGGAGTGACTGTCGCCGCTGAAAGCGGCACGGGGAGGCTCAGCGTTCCTTGGGGCAGCGTTCCAGCATCCCCAAAGCGTATACGTGCAGGAGCCCAAAGGTTGCCTTATTTTCAGAATTTTAAAACTGCGTTGTCCTTAGCTCCTTAGACCATGTTTATGTGGTCCATTACTTCGGACTGTATCGACGGGACAGAATGGAAGTGCGGGAATACGGAATTCTCCAGTTTCCAAGTGCAACTTCATCTAGAATCATGAAAATATTATAAAATTACCATCTAGAGAAAAATGCACGTTTTCCATCACATTTCTGTAAATGTGCATGGATCTGAGAGTTGACCCCTACTCTTTTCTTTTTTCCTCCTTTAGTGTTTCCAGCTTTTGTTCTAAAGCCTTTGTTTAAAATTGAATTCTGGCCAAAACATTTATGATGGTCTGTAAATTGAGTTATGGGCCATGGAGATACCCGGTTAATTCTTTTTGGTTGGCAATAGTGTCATCCGAACATAGGCAGCCGTGAAGTATCTTGAAATAGAGTTAGGATTTCCCCTTTAAAGAAAAACCAGATCTATAAAGTAAATAGGGCCAGGAGAGGCACCTAGTGACTTTACCTGGGCACCTGAAGGAGGGAAAGAAAGTGCTCTTCAGACTAGAAAAATGGTGTGTGTGTGCAGAATTTTAACTTTACCCTTTTAGTTTTTTCAAGGTTCTTGGTTTCAAAAATTGGTGGTTGAACTGCGAACCCAGTATTCTGTACTTTTCAAACTTTCATGGCCTAAGTTATAGAATCAGACAGAAAAAACAAAAATCTAGTTCAGCAGGCGCATGTGGTTTAATCTCTGCCACACATGTTATGTAATCTAGAATGCAGTGTTTTTCATAAGACGATCTCGCATGTTTTTCAGCTGGTGTATTGGTCTACTATGACATCTTCTATTTGAACTATAGAAATTTAATAAATGATTGCCATCCTGGGAAAGCACCTGTTTTCCTAAAGATTCGCTTTTTAATGGAATAGCATTTTATTGGCATTTTTATTTACATGATACTTTTGCTGCCCAAACTAGTAACCCTTTGAATACAAAATACTGTAGGTTATCCTATCATGTATTAGAATGCTGATTTTGCTTCCTCCAACAATATTATTATTACTCAATCATCTGAACTTAGTTGTGATTCAGCTTTGATGATATCACTACCCAGCTCTGAATTAATCACTGGTGAAAATGCTGTTCTACAAGTAACTGTCAAAACAGAATTTCCAAGACTCCATTTGATCACTGGGTAGACATTTACCTTTGTCGGGATAATTCTACCTTAATTTTTACAAATGTGCACCCACACAGAAGAGCTTTGTTCTAAAATACTCCTTTCTAAGTTTTATGTTCGTGTGCCTGAAAATGTGAGTGATGTTAAACTATTTACATGCCCTGGAGTCTTGAGGCAGCGTATTTTTGCCTTATGAGATAGTGAAATATGGATGTTTAAAAAGTGTTAAGGGTTACTAGAAAGATTCTGCAGAAATGAACTTTTAAAATCAGAACCACCTCTTTCAAATATTTAGTCCCCAACCAAGATCGGGCTAGTTCCTCTAGCGCAGATATTTTGTCTTTCCTAAGTCCATATCCAACAGTCTTTAGATTAATGTCTACTGCTGATTCTGGCAACGTGGGGCAGTTATATTTGGCAATCCAAATGAACATGGTATTTTCCTAGGATTTGCTGCTAATTCCATTTTGGGGTTTGATTTATTCAGAATTGCAGTGATGACTAAGTGCTTGCCTAGTATGCATGCCTCCCCCAAATAAAACTGAGCTTTGGTACTGCTGTGTTGTTTTCCTTGAACGTTCTGAATAATGATGGCACTGGCATGCTAATTTGTGAAAGGATAATGTTAACGTCTGGGTTTTGTGACTGTATTTTCTTCCCAAGTTTTCAGATGCAGCCAGCAAACTCAGATATCAGAATTAATGTACAATCTGTGTGAATTAATTTTTAAAGACTGGGTAGCCATCAGATGCCAAGTTTACTTGGATTTTTATTTTAAACATCTTACACTGAGAATGAACTTTCATCTTTTTGAATCAGGGCACTTAGGCAGTCCCGTCATGGGAGAGAAGGATTATGCATTTCTCATGTTCTCCACACATGCCATTAATAGTGAACTCAGACATTTTTTGGGAAACCTAATCTTTGTAACTCAAAATCATATACCATATTAAGCCTGAATTATCAGTGTTTATGACCACTTGTAAGATAAGGGATGAAAGGCCACGTGCCTTTTGACTGACAAGCCAGGTTTTGATTAAACCGACTATCACAGTGAATCCTGCAAAACCAAGAACTTCTGCGTCTGATATACAGAATGAGGTCAAGGACGAATGGAGATGCTTCTAGTGATCACTGTTGGTATTTCTTGTCCAGGCTGAAGTTGCTAAAATAGTGGTTTTTCGCCTTACAGTATGAACTTGTAGGCCACATCGCTGTCACTCAGAAATCCGGACCCTCCTATAGAGGAGTAAAAATAGCGTTTCGTCTCCAGTGACCTGCAGCACGGGTCTTGGGAGGTTTTGTTGTCGGTGTTCGAGTGTTAACTGCTTGTGAGAAGGCGTCTGAATTCTTAGTGTTGTCCATTCCACGTTTTCCTACTTCCCTATCATATTTGGGAAATATAATAACGCTTCCTAGGTCTTTCTTTCATCCCTTAGTGTTTTTCTGTTTAATAGCTTTTCTTTTGATAAAGCCACCTTTAACATAGAAATGCTTCCTCCAGTTGTGGTCTTGTCTAATCTAGTTGTGCCCTAAGCATGCCATAAAGGTTTGTCATGTGCAGAGGCTGATGGCTAACCGGATACAAAAACAGGGCTACTTTACGCCCAGGGGAATTAGACCCAGGTGATAATGCAGTGCTGAGTGGTGAATGAGAAGTTCACCCTGTCCTTGCCAGAATTAAGCCTGTATATAAAAAAAATCTTCACAGAGTCACCTTTTTCACAAGGCCGGTTTCACGTAATTGTACCCACCACCCTCACATCCCACTTTCTTAGCGTCTGGTGGAAGCTCTTGCCTTTGGGTGCTGTTGCTACGCTGAAGGTGGGACATGTGTGAAAGTCGCCGTGTCCCACCTTGAAGAGCTCCACTAGGAAATTGTTGTGTCCAAGAGAACGCGTGACCAGAAGAGGGTTTATTTCTGCGGCACGAGCTCCATCTACTTTTTTTCTTTTCCTTTCTTTATGGAATTAAAATAGGTGGAAGGGACAGAATCAGAAGAAGGGTGTTCCCCGAATACCTTTTTACCTACTACTTAGAAAACCTCTGGTGTAGGGGCTCTTCACCTTTTTTGTCCCCCAGACTCTTTGCCAATCAGGTGAAAACCCCTTCACAGAATGTAGCGGCAGATAGTTTTAGGATACTCCACTAGCGTCAGGTCTAACAACTACCGTCATTTCTAAGTATGGATGAGGGTAGGCAAATTTTTCAAGGTATGCGACAACTCGTAATGTGATATGAAACGAATTGCATACTACTGTAATTTATTGCATACATTCGTCAGTGAAGGAAATGCTAGATTTCAGTTAGAGGTCAGAAGGTAAAGACAGTTGATTTTTTTCAAGTCAAGCTCACGGACCCCCTGAGATCTGGTTAAGAACCCCTGCTCCTGTGAGAATAAGATAGCATTCTCTCTTCCCCTCAATTGGGAGTGTCCCCCGCGTCTCTCCCGTGATCCTTTGGTGTGTGCTGAGAGTGGGTATTTCACCTCTAGCTACTGAACTACCCTTGGGCTGGGCTCGTGCTGCTTTTCTTAAAGCATTCTTTTCCTTCTGAACAGTTAAAGGGTGTTCTTCCTTCCCGGACACGAATGCTTTGAAGTAGCCTTTTCCTTAGAAATAGGAGGAAAAAAAAGTAACTTGAAGTCGTTAATTTTAAGCAGCTCCTGCAGAGAGAAGAGCTCATGGATCTCTAGCTGTGCAGTTGACTTCCTTCTCTCCCCAAGAACAGGCTTTCTTCACCTCAAGTCTGCTCCTGAGGATGTAGCTGGGAAACAAATTACACCTTTGTTTTCACTCACTTCCAGCCGATGGTGAGGACAGGTATTAGAGGCACTGTTAGACGGTGGTATTTTTCAAGTTGATAAAGAAGCACGAAATGATTGGTGTCTTCAAGAACAGCGTTTCGATAAGTTATATTTCAACCTAAGTGGCTTCCTTTGTACTTTTATGAACTTAGTGTTATGCATTTAAAGTTCTGTGCTGAGATGGGTCCATAAGGGTCCCCAGATCGCAAAAGGCTGTCCACAGCCCACGCCATCTGCTCGGGAGGCGCTTTCTCCAGGGGAGAATTGCATGGTGGGTTTGCCTTCAGCACCCCGGGCAAGGTGACCTGAGTGTCAGTTGTCCCTTCTGTAGTATAGGAGGTGCTACCCTGTAGCGCCAGGGTGCCGGCACTGCGCCGGGAGTGGGGATGGGCGTTGCGTGACTCCTGCTGCCGTGACTGCTGTCATCCCTTCTACTGCTACTACCCTAGAAGTAGTTCTGTAATACTGGTACTAGTATTACGTGCTCCTCCTCCTCCTCCCGGGGTCTCGTGCCATTGACCTGTCCACTTAAAGCACGCTGAGCCAGTCCCTGCAGAGCTTACAAGAAGGGCCACTTGCTCTGCTGCCCACCGGCACAGAAAGTTCCAGCTACCCCACAGGGCCACCCTGAAGGTCACATCTTCCTCTGGACTTGCCTCACCCTGTCACTTCACTTGGATGGAGGGACTGAGCATTTTCTCAGTGCGGGCCGCCTCAAAAGTCTGTGACTCTGGGATTTTGAAATAGATCCAGGGAGCCAAATGCTCTCCCCAGGGTATCTGTATTTCCCAGCTAGGCTTTTAAAAAAGGCCTGGGGGGCGGCGGACTTGGCCCAGTGGTTAGGGCGTCCGTCCACCACATGGGAGGTCCGCGGTTCAAACCCCGGGCCTCCTTGACCCGAGTGCAGCTGGCCCATGAGCAGTGCTGATGTGCACAAAGAGTGCCCTGCCATGCAGGGGTGTCCCCCGCGTAGGGGAGCCCCACGCGCAAGAAGTGCGCCCTGTAAGGAGAGCTGCCCAGTGGGAAAGAAAGTGCAGCCTGCCCAGGAATGGTGCCACACACACGGAGAGCTGACACAACAAGATGACGCAACAAAAAGAAACATAGATCCCCGTGCCACTGACAACAACAGAAGCGGACAAAGAGGAGGACACAGCAAGATAGACACAGAGAAGAGATAACCGGGGTGGGGGGGAAGGGGAGAGAAATAAATAAATAAATAAATAAATAAATAAATAAATAAATAAATATTTAACAAAAAAAAAAAAAAGGCCTGGGGAAGCGAATGTGGCTCCAGAGGTTGAGCGCGGGCTTCCCACACGGGAGGTCCCGGCCTCGGTTCCGGTGCCTCCTAAGGAAAATGGAAACAAACAACGAGCAAAAACAAATGTAAAAACCAACCCAGAGGAGCTGATGTGGCTCAGTGGTTGAGCGCCAGCCAGCTTCCCACATACGAGGTCCCGGGTTCATTTCCCCAGCCCCTGGTACCTCAAAAAAAAAAAAGGCCTGGAATCAGAGGTGTCCACTGGAAGATGTTGGGGATCTCCGGTGTTTGGGTGGGGAGGAGAACTGTCCTCCTGGCTCCCCTTTGTCCTTGGGGCTTCAGAGAGAGCACACAGCTTCACTGCTTTACATAACAATAATAACAATTACAAAACGGGACATTTATTGTGCACTTAAATGTGCCTTGTCATTTAATCCTCCCAGTAGTATTTTTTTTTTTTTTTTGTGCGGGGTACTAAATCTCCATTTTTTATTTGGGGACACTGAGGCTGGGGGAGGCTAAGGAGTCACTCCAGGGAGTTAAAGTTACAGTTGGGATTCAGACCCAGGGAGGCGACCACCAGAACTCCAACTTCTAACCTCACGCCATGCTACCTGCCACTAAGGTACAGGTTGCGGAAAGACTTGCTACTCTAAGCAGTCGTGCGACAGTTTGTTTAAGTGGCCGGGCCGAGGTGTGGCGGATGGGCTTCTGGCAACCCTGCTGCGAACGTGGAACTGCGCGGGGTCCTTGAGGTCAGGCGCTGTGTCCTCGCGCAAGTCCAGGTGTCTCCGTCTCTGCAGGTGCGTGGGGCTGGCGGTCCGAGACAGGGAGGCTCCTAAACGCTACCCTGGGGAAGTGAGTTTTCTGTAGGGTCGGCTTTACCTGGTGAGGCTCCTCATGGTGTGTGAAGGTGTGGCAAAGTCTACCACCTCCAAGGCCCAGGTAAGTGACCGGCCCACCTGCTCGTGGAAGGACCTTAGGGAGCGAGGGGCCTGGGGCCTCGGGGGGCCGTTGCCTGTCCTTGGTTGCTGCTGCCAAGCAGGTACTGCAGATTCCCCCAGCAGGGCCAGGGAAATAGGCTGCCTGCACCTCTGCATTTTCAAGAGAAACAGATTTATTTTGAGCATGAAATCTCCTCGTTTTAAAATTGGGGGAAGTAAAATTAAACAGACACATCAGCCCATGGGATGGCCGCACAGGACACGTTTGTGGAACTGAAGTGGGCTGTGCATTCTCATTCTAAGACTTGTGTCAACCGTTGGCATTTGGAAATACTGTATACTCGGAAAAAAGTCAGTAGTTCTGTCTTCAAGTATAGTGTCTTCTTTATTCATGCAATTTGATTGTTTGTTTGCTGTTAAATTTCTCGGAAAGGTTGTTATGACCATATATTTCCAGTGTACATAGACTTCAAGTTCTGAATTTCTTCTTATTCTCCTGCTCCTACCCCCCCCCCCCCATTTTTTCTAAAATGTTAGTAAATACACACAGTTGAGGGAGGCAGGTTTTGATTTTCTCTTATTTTATGGTCATCCTTTAGAATAAGAAAACCTAAGTGTGGAGGATAGATCCTTCGTTTGTGGGGACACAGGGTGTCACTGATTTGAACTCTAGTTACAAAACATTTCCTCTGCTATTTGGTATTTTTCATGTGCTATGTTTGTGCTGGACATATAGAATATAGCTCTGTCTCTTCAGATTAGTGTTTCAAGGTGCAATCCATTTAGCAACCCTCACTCTCCTTTTGGCTCACGTTGGATCCAGGCAAAGCAAAGTCCCTTTGAGATGGGTTTCTCTCACAATAAACCCTACCTGGAATTTCCTTTAATCTTTTGTTTTCATTGGCTTTTTTTTTTTAAAGATTTATTTGTTTATTTATTTATCCCCCCACCCCCCTCCCCGGTTGTCTGTTCTCTGTGTCTCTTTGCTGCGTGTTCTTTGTCCGCTTCTGTTGTTGTCAGCAGCACGGGAATCTGTGTTTCTGTTTGTTGCGTCATCTTGCTGTGTCAGCTCTCCATGTGTGCAGCACCATTCCTGGGCAGGCTGCACTTTCTTTCGCGCTGGGCGGCTCTCCTTACGGGGCGCACTCCTTGCGCGTGGGGCTCCCCTATGTGGGGGACACCCCTGCGTGGCAGGGCACTCCTTGCGCGCATCAGCACTGCGCATGGGCCAGCTCCACACGGGCCAAGGAGGGCCGGGGTTTGAACCACGGACCTCCCATGTGGTAGACGGACGCCCTAACCACTGGGCCAAGTCTGCTGCCTTCATTGGCTTTTAAAATTATATGTGAGATGTTAATATGTTCCAACTGAGATGATAATGCAGAAATATAGAGAACAAAAATGTTAAGTACCTATCACCATTGGCAACAGCTTAGAGTGCCCCTTTCCACCCCTACTTCTATGCATATACACATGTATGTACATATACATATCTTTTTCTTATGATGTAAAATGGATCATACTCTATAAATTTTTCTGTGACCTGCTTTTGTCTGCTTAACTGTATGTTTTGGAGCTCTTTCCATGTCAGTAAACTAGTGATTTTGTTCTTTTGAACATTACGTAAAATTCGTTAGTATCATACTTTGTTTAACCATTTCTCTCTCTTCACTACTGCAAACCATACGGTTGAGGATCTTTGTGCCCATGTCTGAGAATTTCTTGTAACTAAATTCCTAGAAGTACAACTGTTTGGTCAAAAGGGTAGGCACTTTTTACATATCGAGAGAGCACTGCCAAATTGCCTTTTACCAAGTTCCCCATGGAATTTCTATCTCGTGAAACCTCAAATTATGCATCCGAACACATCCTCTAAGTGAAGCTTGGCCCAGATTGTTCTGTCGTTTCACTAATTCAGTCAGATTTCAGTTGTATACAGTATACCAGGAAATGACTTTAGAAATAATTATGTCCTTAAACCTCCTTGAAAATACAATACGTAATCAAAGAAATTAGCTGGAGAAGGGGTTACTTTAAAAACTCTTTGGTAAAGAGGTACCTTGTGGAATCAGAGAGTTGAAAATCTGTACTCTAATGAGCTCTGCTTGTTTGGCTGTGGAATTCTAGACTTCTCGTAGGGAGATGCTAAGCCCCTTCAATTTTTGAGGACAGAGAAGCAGGGTGTTACAGGGCCCACATACAGACCAGAGGTTGATAGTGACCTGGAAAAGTTAATTTCTTGGCTAAAAATGCTTTCCAGAGGGTATTTGTAGTTTTGGACTTCCAGATACTTAGCAATCCCTTTTGCTGTCCACTTAGAGAAGTAGAAGGTTCAGAGATAGTGCTATTTTATTGAGTTTTATTATATAATAGATTTTGAAGTTAAACTCTGTGGGCTTTAGAAATGATATATAGACAGAAAGGCTTATAGAGATCAGGAACTATGCTGGATTTTCATTTAGAGAGAGAGGGAAAAATAGAGAAATGTAGGTCACAGACTCCCAACTTTTTTCAGAAGTGGCAACTTTGATAATTACATTTGTTATCAGTAATATAAGTGAATTATTTGTTAAATTTCAGAATTTTACAACCTCCCTTGAAAGACTTGGAATCTCTCTAAAGTATCACAGTATCAGGGTTAGTAAATCTTGAGTGAATAAACAGCAGGAAAATGAAACATTGTTTCTGTTTTTGAAGATGGATTCCATTCTTTCATCTGTTTCTCCAGATATCCATTTTAAAGACAAGTTCTGGTTAGGCTGGCAGTGACATTCAGGTTTTGATTGTAAGCCTTCTGCACGTTTATTTTTACAGCACACTCTAAACTGCAGAAATACGGCAGGATTCAGCCCTATTTCCGTGGCATCGAAATCCTGCATATTCAAGAAAGTCTGTACTAGGTTTTGCCAGTGGAAGTGCTTTCGTGTTTCACAGTTCCCAGGCAATTTCCTCTGAAAACGCCCGTGAAAGCTGCAGTGGAGGGCACTGCCTGGTCCCTTTCTCACCGTCCCCTGCAGCGCCCCGCGGTGCAGCTGGCTCATGCAAACCGAGGGTGCCGAGGGCAGCTGCAGGGCACACACCGGTGGAGAGCAGATCACTGCCCGCTGGCTGAGGGGGGAGAATCCACCTGGAAGGGGCCGCGAGCTGCATCCTGCCCTGCAGGCACAGGGTCGGGATGGCCAGGCACAGGGTCGGGATGGCGGGAGAATAACTACGCCACTTCACCCTCCTGCCCCCAGACCCTGGCTGGTGCCTTCCACTCGCTGAACCCAGACAGCGGGCAGAGAGCAGGGGGGACCTGGAGCAGCTGGGCTGGGAGCCAGCGGTGGGACACGCCCTGCCCCTGCTGCCTGGAGCACAGGTGTGTCGGGCGGGGTCAGGCCAAGGTGGAAAGCGCGTGGTCTGGCTTGATGAGCCAAGAAAAGAGAACTGCAGCTACAGGGCGACACTTCAACCACACGGAGATGGAAGTTCCACGGTGCCACCCGGCCGGTACCAGTAGGATTTGCGGTGGGCCTTAGACGACCAATTTTAAAAAGATGTAGTGTCATTGGAATGGCCTGGGTTTCTTTGAAAGTGCACAGATGGGGAATCTTTTTGTGTGTGTCTTAAGAACAAAGAGGGTAGGCTGTGGACAGAGGCAGAGGGGATTGGTAAAGACTGTCAGTGTGGAGTTGGATACCTAAGATAGAATTCCTTTCCTTTTAATATTTTATGAAAATATGTTATCTAAAATGTCAGGTGCCTGGGGGAAGAGAGTAGGAGGAAATTAAGGTTATTAACAGTAATTTTCCTTCAAAGAAGTCAATTTAACTGAATCATTAGCATCACTAAGTAGAAAGGAATGAGCCGTATTTCCCCATTTGTTCAATGTGGCCGAAAGACTGGGCGATCTCAGGCTCACTTGTTCCCTTGGGTTCTTGGCTCTGCTGTTTGCAAAGGTGAAGACGGCTCTCTTTGGTTTGGGTTCTCATCCCCAGTGGACAAGCGATGACAACTGATTAGAATCATAAAATCTTATGGCTGGGAAGAACATCCGAGTTCATCTCTTCTTACCTCCAAGTTTTATGATGTAAGAAACCAAGTCCCTCACTATTGGGCTGCGGCTCTCAAAGTCCATTGGGCGGACAGTTCTGGGAAAGTCACATCACTTCTCCAACCTGAAGGAATTGCACTAGATGAGTCCGTTTTTGCGATGACCCTGTGGGCTGCCAAAGCCCCCGACCTGAGGGCTCGCTAGTCTCTCCCACACTATTTCATCTAGCGCTTCCTGAGCACCGCCTCCTCCAAACCTTAAAATGGTGCCCTCCAGAGGGCTCTGCGCTGCCTTGGCTCTTCTTGCTCTACATACCCTTCTACCGTATTTACAGCTGCCTTTTCACAGGAAACTCCGGGGTCTTGATCCCTGACTTCTCGACTTCTGGAGATCTTGACACTGAACTCCTAAGGGTACTTTCAAATCAGTGTGTTGGAAACAGAAGTCCTCACGCGGACTCCAAACCTGTGCCTCATCCGGGGTTCAGGATCTTTGTGAAACGATTTTTTTTAACCTGTTCATGTCTCTCATTTGTGCTCGTTCCTCTCCATTCCTATTGCCACTGCTAGTGTCTGTCCTCATCATTTCATGTTTTCATTGTTTCACTAACCCTCCCTGCAGTCTTCCTAGGGCTCTCTTTTTCTTATTCAATATTCTATCCTTCATTTGTTCTGTTGGCTATTTAGTGACCATCAGGTACCATAACAGTGAGAGGTTTACAGTTTACTGGAGGAGATGAACAAGTAAACATCTACTGCCCCTTTACTGCATTCTCTGCATTCTTCTACAGTGATTTACACAAAACAAATCTTACTACAACATTACCTCAAAAATGCTTCAACAGCTCCCTGTTGATTTGGGCATTAAATTCTGTTTCCCCCAACTTGCCACGTCCAATCTGTCCATAGCGGGACCTCTGCAATGAAGCTTTCACTTTTTCATGTGCATCCTGTGTACTAAGCTGTGCTAAAATCCCAGGAATCTTAAGGCTGCTGCCTCCGTGCCTTGGAAAGGTTTGCACTCAACCCCCTTCTCCAACTGGCTGAATTCTTTGGCCTTTCTAGACCCAGCGCACTTGCCACCTTCTCCACAAAGCCTTCCCTGATTTCAACTCTATTCCAGGTTGGGCGCCCCACTTCTGTCCTGTTGAAATGGTTTGCAAATTTTAACCACAGACTTTTCGTGGTTTGGGAGAATCTCGTGCATATTAGAGACTAAGTCAGTATCTTTTGAAAGAATGAATAATGAAATGCCTTTCTTGCAAACTCTTCAGATTGAGTAAATGAGGAAAGCAATTTGATAAAAAAGCAAGAGATGCCATGTTTAATAAACTGAAATCGTTTGCAGCCTTATTACGGAGGAAAAAAGCATTCCATGATTATTTACAGTGGTCACTGAAAATTAGCAGAATGGTCAATTTGGAAAGATGACCAGCAGTTTGAAAACTCTATATTCACTATTTCTGATAACAGAAATTTCGATATTGTATGTATTAATATATTAGCATACAATAACCAGAGGAGCCATTTGCCTTCTCCGGAGGAAGACAGTTTATCTGAAGCTAGTTTATCATTTTTCCTGGTGGACACGCTCTTAACAATGTTTTTTCTGTTTGATGAATTTGATTTTAATTGGACTGTGCTTATTTTTTTTATGTTAAAACCCTGAATCAGAAATCAGAGAAATTTCTTTGTTTCAAAATTGGATGGAAACTTAGGGGAAAAACATTTATTTAATCAGATTATTAAGTGGAACTCAATAATCTAAAATGCTTTATATATATTTTCTTGTAGTGTTTTATTTTCAAAATGAACTGTGAATTTATCAGTGCCAAGAGAGAAAGCAAGAAATCTGTTAATTAATTGGAAGAAAATATTCTGCTGAATATTGTTTTAAAAAGAGCTTTCTTTTACAGATCCCAAATCAGGAGGGAGCATTTTATTTATGACTTTGGTTTGAATCTTATAAAAATAGTGGCTTTGATTGTCTTAACACAGTTCCTCAAGCTTGGAGTGTTTGCAGGGTTTAAGAGGTTTCTTCTTTATAATTGGCTTCTATTTAATTATTCAGCAAATTTCTTTTAGTTTTGTGCTGAAAAAGTGCTGGAAAACTAAATTAATGATTACATAGATCATTATTCAAATTTCAGTGGAGCAAACCTTTAGAAGGATTATCATTTAGTTATTGCAGCTGCCCAGAAAATACTTCACGATAGCATTTTGGAAATACAGATAGAGAATCTGTACATTTATTTAGAGCCTTTTTGGGCCTCTGAGAGGCTTGAGCCTGGCCTCATTCTGTCCATTTCTCATTCCCTTTGAAAGAATGAAGTAACCTGCTAAGTTCCTCTTCCGTCTGTCATTTGTAACACGTGGGGCCGGGGTTTCTTGTGCAGTGACCACAGGGAAAAGAGGAAGTCGAAAAGCACGGCTAATTTGTGTGGATCTGGTATTTGGTGTTAATGCATGTCCTGCTCTCCTGAACCATTCTGTCACATGTTCATTTCTATCTTCTCGGCTCAGATTCATATCAGCAAGGCAGACCAACAGATTTAACAGACGAAGCGGTAGCCAGGAGGAGCAGCAGGGGCCTTTTGCAAACCTTCTTTTGCCCCACTTTTTAGCCCGCTTCATTAGGGGGGTGAACACGTGAACTACCTGGAAGCGGGAACTGACTTCCTCCTGGACTTGAAAGCAGCCTCCTTACTGTCCTAGGCCTGGGACGCAGGCAACGCAAGTGCTGGTGAATCTCTGCTTTCCCCCTTCAGGCCAGGTGTGAGCCCCTCGGGAGGGAAGTGTCACACACACACACAGGACGGTGTGAGCCCCTCGGGAGGGAAGTGTCACACACACACACGGGACGGTGTGAGCCCCTCGGGAGGGAAGTGTCACACACACACACGGGACGGTGTGAGCCCCTCGGGAGGGAAGTGTCACACACACACGACGGTGTGTGCTGGGAGGTCATGGTTTCCCGGGTTCTCCGAGAGCAGGCCGAGCCCCTGCAGCCCTATAAGTGTCACACACACACATGCGCACACACATGAGACGGTGCCCCTGTAGCCCTATAAGTGTCACACACACACACACACACACGAGACGGTGTGTGCTGGGAGGTCGTGGTTCCTGGGTTCTCCGAGACCTGTAGCCCTATAAGTGTCACACACACACACACACACGAGACGGTGTGTGCTGGGAGGTTGTTTGTGGTTCCTGGGTTCTCCGAGACCTGTAGCCCCATAAGTGTCACACACACACACACACACACACACACGAGACGGTGTGTGCCGGGAGGTCGTGGTTCCTGGGTTCTCTGAGAGCAGGCCGAGCCCCTGCAGCCCTATTTAGGCTCTCCCCGCCCGTCTCTCAGGTGTCTCTCGCCTTGCGCACGGAGGACACATGACGGAAGCAGGTGCTCTGGGGCGCGGGCGGGTCCTGGCGAGGCCCGGGGCCCCAGGTGCTCGCCCTCCCGCCTTCCTGCCTCCCCAGGGGAGCCGTGCCGAGGGCGGCTCCAGGCATCGGTGCGGGTGCCCACCCCTGCCGCCCACCTCGCGGCCAGGTCTGCCCGGGGCCTCGCTTCGCGCCGGGGCTGGACTGACGCCTACCAGGGGGCCGCAGCCGCCGTCCTGAGGCCACGCTCCTCGGGGAGGCTGCCCGCCCAGGTTGGCAGGACTGGGGGAACCTGCCTTCTCCATGGCTCTCCGGGTGGCTATGCTGGGCCTGGGGGCTCACTGGGAATGTCCTGGTAGCTGAGGACAAGGTGGCCGTTGGACTAAGCGGTTTTGGTGGGGTTTCTTTGACTTGCAGCTGAAAGCAGTCCTGCCCATACAGGAACCAAAAGGAAAAAGAAATGGCAGCCCCAAGTACCAGAACTGACTTTTTAGCTCCACTGTTTCTGCTTTGGATTGAAGCCGTCGCCGTAGCATTCCTGACACAGCTCGCCGTTAACTCGTGTGGCTTCCAGTGTCGAGCACACGCGCACAGCCTGCCCTCAGGCTGGGATTGCCTATTTCTGTTTCCTCAAACACCTAGCACAATAGTTAGCACACAGTAGGCACTTTATACCTGCTTGTTCAATCAGTTATTTAAAGGAATGTGTTTCGCAATGTTTAGAAAGAACGGTCAAGTTAGAATGATAAATAAGTGAAAACATGTATTATTTCAAAATAATAATTCCTAATGTCAAAAGGTGATCTCTGTTCTGAGTTAGCTGACAAGATATTCACTCTCGCTAAACTTTCAGAAGTGTTACTGTTCATCGGCAGGAATTAAATCCCGTATTTCTTTTTGTTTGCTTTTTTGTTTATTTGTGCTATGTGCGTTTCACACCTATTTTTGGGAGTCTTAGAATTGGAACATTTCATCTTAAGTTTAACCTTTCCTGTAAGTTGGAAATTAGTCATTTCCATTTTCTATTTTAATAAGTAATATTTGATTATTGATTTTCCCTATTAATTTTTTGATATATTTTAAACAAAATAAAATGGTCTTAGTTCTTTCTTCTTATCATTTTAACAGGAATCCAGAAAATATTTTAATTTCTCATTAGTTAGTCTCCGTGATTTCCTTTTGTGAGATTGTTTTGTGTGGAGACTAAATTAGCATAAGACTTTCACCCAGTGCTTCATTTGGTGTTTGTGAGGAAAATAATTCAAGAATGCAATTGAGGTGCTATGAATGAGCTATTTTATTTATTAATTCCTATATAAGTTTATCCACTGACCTAGAAATAAGATATTTGGGAATTGCAGATTTTAAATCAGGGAACATACTGAATGATGTATAATTCAGTATATTCTTGATATAAAAATTGGATATAAAGCCATCTTGAGTATAAAGCATTACATTAATTTGTCTTAAATGAATACATATGGTTTTTATTTTTATGACCTACTTATATCACTATATTGTTATCATGATTTGAAAGTGTTTTTAAACGCTATGGCATTATTTTATTAGTTAAATCACCCAGAAATTTGACAGTGTAGATATGATATGTATATTTTTAAACACTCTTCCCAGACCCTGACGTAGCTACAGCATAAGATGGGGTTAAGGTAATAAAATCTCTGAAGTCCTTTATGTATGTGCATGAAATTTCAGTGACCACAAGAGCATTGGGGTCATTTGAATTTATTTGAATACATTAATTATGAGCCATTTGGCTCTTTCAAGTGAGCGAAAATCGTATTCAATTTTTAACCCAGAATTGGGTGGTTGCTTACACACAGAAGGCTTTTAAATGTGTCCTAAAATGAGTATGTCAGATGAGAACCCTGACCACATGCTGCTATTCTACTCTTCTTCCTTATATCATAGCTTTCTGTGTCCTATTTGAGTTTGCATGCTTTCTGCTGTTTCTAAAATTGGTATCGAAGCAATGCATTTTTTAACATAAATTATCAAGTTTTGTCTTACTCTTAAACTTCATGTTGTTATGGGAGGCGGCATAATGGGCATCTACCTTGCTAACACCTACTTTCTTGGCTGAAAATACACTGACCTTGACTAACCTTGACATTTAGGATAGTTGACTGGATTCTGAAAATGCAAAGCCTGATGTGATGGTGAATCCCTAGTCCTGTAACCCCTTCAATACATAATAAAAATAATCCAGAAAACTGTCAGGATACCTCAAGATTTTATGCAGGGTTTGGCTTTACACAGCACAGACTTACCATGGGAAGGAGTTTATTTTCTGAAGACTCTTCCGCCAAACTGAAGCATGTGCACACAACCCCGAGGCTGTGACTCTTTGGTTATTAGAACCTCAGACAACATTGGGAGAAGCTCTGTTTCTCCCTTTGAACAAAACGATGTGTTGTAAACTTTTTTGCGAGGGATGGTATGTGTTCATTGCGTGACTCAGTTTGGAGTTTAAGAGGTGATAGGAAAAATGTGATCATCCGAAACTCCTTTTATCTAGGTGAGGAGCCCACACAGCAACTGCCTTTCTAAAGTCTCTCTCAAGTCTAGCATCGGTTGACATTTTTCAAGTGCCTGGTAAAGGTCAGGCATCCTGCTAGGCACACCCATTTGTGGGAAACTCATTTGGCAAGTAGTTTATCAAGGTGGTTAGGAGTGGGGATTGGGGGGGTCACAGCTCCCTCTCTGACTGGCTGAGTGATGCCGGGCAAATCACTGACCTCCTTCTCCTCATTATCATTTTTTATAGCAATCCTGTCAGATGGGTGGTTGCATCCCCATTCTACAGACAAGGAAACTGAGGCTCGTTTAAGTAATTTGTTTAGACCCACACAACTGGCAAGTTACTGAAGTTGAACCTGAAGGCAGACTGTCCTCAAAATCCTGCCGCCTTTCTCTCGCCCTGGGACCATGTATTTGTATAGCTCCCGAGTTGAGGTTTTTATCGAGTAGACTGCTTGCTTTGCATTGGATGAGCTCAGATTAGGGGCACTGGTAGCATGAAGAAGGCTCTGGAAAGGGAATTGGGAGACGTGAACTGTAGTTGGCCATTGCTGTAGTTGACTGTATGTCCTTGAGCAAGTCGTGCCCCCTGACCTGTGCTTTCCTCTTATGTGGAGGCCTGGGGCTTGCAGGACTCCTTTCAGATGTACCCTGTTATCATCGTAAGTTTTCCTTGTTTGTTCTAGTAATCCTCCTTGTACTGCAGTCTTTTTTTTTTTAAAGATTTATTTATTCACTTATTTCTCCCCCCACCCTCCATTGTCTGCTGTGTCCATTCGCTGTGTGTTCTTTTTCTGTGTCTGTTTGTATTCTCATTAGGCAGCTCCGGGAACCAATCCAGGGACCCTTAGGAGTGGGAGAGAGGTGATCATTTTCTTGTGCACCTCAGCTCCCTGGTCTACTGTGTCTCTTATTATCTCTCCTCTGTGTCTCTTTGTTGCATCATCTTGCTGCGCCAGCTTTCTGTGTGGGCCAGCACTCTGCACAGTGCAGCACTCCTGTGCGGACCAGCGCTCTGCGTGAGCCAGCTCACCATGTGGGCCAGCTTGCCCTCACCAGGAGGCCCTGGGCATCGAACCCTGGACCTCCTATATGGTAGACAGGAGCCCACTTGCTTGAGCTACATCCGCTTCCCCAGTCCCTCTTGTCTTATGTTGCCACAGCCAGTTTGCATGATATATTTTTTCCCGTGTATTTACTTCCAAGCTATTTGTGTATCTCTCTTTCAAGTGTGTTTCCTGCAAACAGCATATAGTTCATTCGTTCTCTTTTTTCCCTTTTTAGGTACTGGAGCTGGAGATTGAACCTGGGACCTCCCATGTGGGAAGCTAACGCTCGACCACTTAAGCCACATTTGCTCCCCTTACCTTTTTTTTTTAAGAATTATTTTATTTCTTCCCTTTTGCCCCCCTATGTTTGTGCTTGCTGTATGCTTGTCTGCTTGTCTTCTTTACTAGGAACTGAACCCATATGGGAGGGAGGTGCCCAATCACTTGAGCCACCCCGCTCCCTGCTTGTTGTATCTCTCATTGTGTTTCCTTGTTGTGCCTCTTTGTTGTGTCATTGCATTGTGTCAGCCTGTGGTGTCAGCTTGCTGTCTTGCTTGGCTATTTTAGGAGGCATCAGGAACCGAATTTGGGACCTCTCGTGTGGTAGGCAGGCACCCAACTACTTGGGCCACATCCACTTCCTTTTTATTAAATCCTTTCTGACCATCTTTGCCATTTAATTGAAGTTTTTAGTGCATTTACATTTAAAGTATTGTTGGTATGGTTATATTTTCTGAAATTAAAAGTTCATGAAGCATATTAAATTTCCATTTGATTTTCTGTATAGTCCCAGTTGTCATTCAGATTTAATTTTACGACCAAAAAAAGAAAACCTTTCCTAGGTTTTATAGTTTTTAGTGTAACTGCTCTGTTGATTGAGTCACATTTAGTAAAATACAAATAGAAAATTGCTTTTACTTTGATACGTACTCTGTTGCATCTTTCCTTCCTGCTCTTGGATGATATTTGTGGGTCCATAGCTTTTAGAATTACTTTAAAGTATTAGAAGAACTGAATTTTCAAATATTAGAGAACTGTAATACAACGTAAATCAAAACTTCCGTGCTCCCGTCAGTTTATAGCGTTTCCTCTTTTCCATCCACAGACCTGACCTCTGGCTTAGGGACCAACAATAAGGAAGAAAGGTGTTTCCTCGTTGAACCGTCTCTTTCCGCCTCCTCCTATCTACTCTGACTCCTGCAGTCATTAGTCAATCAGAAAAGGGCTGTTCCACTGAACAGGCCACTCAGTTCAGTTCATTTCTGACTGTACGCAGACCGATGCCAGACCCCACAAGTTAAGTGCAGAGCTCTGCATGCATGTCAGGCACCCTCCCTTCTGAGCAACTGCCTGCACATTTGGGGACTCCCCCCACTGCATGGATTCGACAACTCACTGGAACTTACCAAAGTCGCTGAAAGCACGATACTTACTATTGTAGATTTACTGTAGTGAAAGGGTCCAAGTAAGAAGCCAGAGCCCGGAGGGTGAGTTCTGGGAGGGCCTCAGACACCAGTCTCAGTCCTCTCCACGTGGAGTCAGAACGTGGCCCGGCGGCGATGTGCTTTCTCAGTCGTGGACACCAAGAGAGCTTCAGGTGTCCAGAGTTTCTGTGGAGTCTTGTATGAAGGCATGACTGGTGAATCGGTGCCGTGGAGTTGAGCACACTCTGTAGGTGCCTTCCCTCCCGGAGGTTGGGGAGCTGGGCTGATACGATATGGCTCAAAGCCCCAACCCCTAATGCCATGGCTGGTCTCTCCAGTCGCCCATCCCCAAGACCGCAGGTGTGGTTCGCTCCACCATCCTCTCATTAGCACATGAACTGGTCTTGGGTCTGACAAGAAGAACAAAAGTCCCTCCTAGCTCGGGAGATTCCAGAGATTCGCAGGTTGCTTCCCCAAGACCTGAGGACAAACACCAGCCGAGGTTTTGATTCGATGGCAGTGCCCTCGGGTTCTTGGGCGACCCCACAGGGCTCATCAGCGCCGTGCCCGGTGTGGGCAGTGTAATCCTGGCCGAGTCCCGAGGACCTTAGGTGCCTTCCTCCAGGAGAGCCTCACTCGAGGGTTTCCTTGCCTTGGTCCTGGCAGCCCACGTGGGAGGGGAGCGTTCAGAGTGACCCCAGCCTGAATGCTGTCCACAATGCCCACCTGGTCCACAGGGGATGCCCTCCTGCACCCGTCAGACTCCGCACCGTAGCCATTTGCACCTGCACCATGGCTCTCCTGCCTTGCTCTGCTGTGGCGGGCGGCATCCCCTGTGCTCGGGACTCTTGCTCCCTTATTTGCCATAGAGCAGGTGATGAGTTTCTCAGGGTCAAGCGTGCAGCCAGGTACAGTGGCAGGTCGCTGCTGGGGGCACTTGTCCCAGAACCGGGAGGGAGGAAGGGAAAGGAAAACCCTCTCTGGTCCTACGAATTCTCCTTAGGGGATTGGATGTAGCTCATTGGTTGAGCACCTGCTGCCCATGTATGAGGCTCCGGGTTCGATCTCTGGTACCTGCTAAAAACAAAACAAGCAAGCAAACAAATGGAAAAAAACTGTCTAAGAGGAGCCGGTGTAGCTCAGGCGTTGAGCGCCGGCTTGCTGCATATGAGGCCCTGGGTTCATTCCCCGGCCTTGGTACCTCAAAAAAAAAAAAAAAGAATTCACTTTGAAGAAATATCTTCTGCGTTGGAGGTGATGACTTCGGGACTGGTTTGGCCACCTTGTCGTAAGTCCCTGGGCGTGGGAAGGGACTTATCATCTGTTGTCTTCAGGACTGAGGCTTAAGCTGAAAATTTGAGGCGGTAGGACAGTGTCCCTTCTACTTCCGGTTAAAAGAATTTAGAGATTACGTTCTAAACAGCAAGTTGCCCACTTAAGTGTTATCCTTTCAGCTGTGTTTAGAACTCGTGAGCTCCCGCTCTGTAGTCTCCTCCCTCTACAATAAGGAGAAATACTGGCAACAGAACAGATGCTTCATCAATCTGTTCATGACGATTTCATGATTTGTCTGTGGGGAAAGTAAGGATGACTAATGTAATAAGAAGATGGAGTTTCTAATCCAGAGTACCCTTTACTGATTTGGTAAAACAAGTGGTCACTTAAGTGGAAAAAAGTACAATTCAAAACTGTTGTGTAGATCACTCGATCAAGTTGGTTAGGGTGCTGAGGTAGGGAAAACCTGAAACTGCATTGACAGGCACCCCTGGTAGAAATTCCTAAACAGTATAGGTCACCTATATGTAAATAAAATATGTATATGTTTATATATAAAATGTTTATATATATGTATAAACATGTTTGTATACTATATATGTGTGTGTGTATATATATACACACACACATATTTTTATAATCCCAATATAGCTATAACAGGTGATGGGGATTACCTCAAATGCTTTTTTTTTAAGATTTATTTTATTTATTTCCCCCCCATTGTCTGTGCTCTGTGTTCATTTGCTGTGTGTTCTTCTGTGTCTGCTTGTCTTCTCATTAAGCAGCTCTGGGAATCGATTCTGGGGCCTTCCGGAGTGGGAGAGAGGCAGTTACTCTCTTTTACCTCCTCAACTCCCTGTTCTACTTCGTCTTCTTATTTTCTCTCCTCTGTGTCTCTTATTGCATCTTCTTGCTGTGCCAGCTCTTGGCATCGGCCAGCACTCCTGCGTGGGGTGGCTTTCCCACAGTGGGCGCACTCCCACAGAGGGCGGCTCTCCTGTGCGGGGCCACATTCCCTCGTGGGCCAGCACTCTGCATGGGCCAGCTTGCAGCGTGGGCTGCTTGCCACATGGGTTAGCTTACCCTCACCATAAGTCCCTAAGCATTGAACCCTGGACCTCTTAAATGGTAGACAAAAGCCCAGTTGGTTGAACCACATCTATACATTTTAAGAGTTGGCAAAGAATAAATAGCACAGATAAAGGAGAACAGTTTGGAACAAGAAATGTAATTTTCCTCAATTTTTGGAGCAGATAGAGATGACTAGAAAATGAAAAGCACAAAGAAGACAAACATACTTAATCTAATCATAGTAGTTGGTTACCATTGATATATACCAAATTGCTTTTTGTTTATTGGCACATTTTTTCCCACAAGTTTTAAAAAGCTGGTCTTTAGCAAAACTTTCTTTCATCTGTATTTAATCAGATCACTTATTTTTCTCTTAAAAATGATTAGGAATTCTCTTTCATGGCTTGACTTTATATGCACTGAGATTGTGTCCAATATAATCAGAAATCTGTTAAATATAACTCCTCAAACTTTATTTGTAGACTAGATTTTTTCCTAAAATTTTTTGAGCCTTAGTAAGTTAAGAATTTAAACCACAGAAGAACAGATAAGGGATGTTAGCTGGGACAGAGGAAGATGTATTTTAACACTTAAATCCGTTCTTCATCCCAGCCCTGGAACTGCTTATGGCAGTTAATTTAATGTGGACCTCGGTATTTCATTTCATAAATGGGGCAATGTCTTTCCGATTGTGGGGTCAGATATAAGGGGGGATGTTAATGTGTTTAAGCAAGGTCAGCATTCACAAGAAAGTCCTGCTTTGCTAGAAAGTTTGGAGTTTTGAGCCAGAACTTTAAAAGCAGTATACAGAGTTCTACTAAGTGTTGTCAGACACTGCCTTTGGAAAAGTATCTCCATCTTGTTTCTGTCCTTATGAAGCCTCTCTGCTGATCTTTGGTAAAGATTGAACACATTGAACAGTAACTTTATAGCATGAAAACTGAATCTTAATTGAGAATACTAATTTTTGGTGTCATGGGAGATTTTTGAAAAGGGCTAGCCAAAAATAAGAATATATTTATCTTTTAAAAGATAATTCAGCCATTATTTGGAAAAACACTCAGCATCCTTATACTAAATTTTAAATAATAGGCACTAGTAGGAAGGGGAGGAAAAAAATGGAAACCTGCTTTATCATATGAGTTGGTTAAGTTCCTCTGTCACCTTGGCCAGGTTATGGTATCCAGTGGTTGTTAAGGCAGCACTGGCCTGATTGTTATGTGAGGATATTTTGTAGATTTAAGTCATTAGTCACTTGACTGAATCTATGGCTGATTGCATCTACAACCAACAGAGGAGATTGCCTTCAGCAATGAGAGAAGTCTTGTCCGATGAGTTGAATGTCTTAAAGGGAGAACTGATAATTTCAAGTCAGAAAGTAGAATTTCTACCTCTACTTCAGCCAGCCAGCTTCTCCTGGGGAATTCATTGAAACCTTCATCCGAGTTGTGGTTTTCCCTATGGAATTTGGCCTCACCAGTCCCACGGTTGTGTGAGCCAATTCCTGTAATAAATCTCATAATATTTATGTACATACATCCATATATCCTGTTGGATCTGTTTCCCTGGAGAATCCTGCTACATCACATAATGGCTGTTCCAAAATAAGTTTGGCTTCTAACACATTTGCATTTTTTTCCCAAATGGATATTAGATGGCTGTCCTGGTAGAATTGATGGCATGGAAAACATTCTGTGTCGTTATACAAGTGCTGGCAAGGTTTAGCCTGCAGTGGCAGAGCAAAGAGCCTCATGTTGAGGCTAATACACTGCAGTTAACTTTTCTATCAACACATGGAAATCCCAGACTGTGCACATATTGTATAAAAATTATTACCAAATGTTTCGGGGGTGGAGAGTCTATTTCTTCTCATAAGAATTTATGAGGTTGTTAAAATTATGTGTCTTTGTAGTCATAACAGTTTATTTCATTAAGATGTTTACTGGATAAATATTGTCACAAAGATTTTCAACAACTTCAAAGAGGTATTATTTTTTCAGGGAGAAGTGTTAGGAGTCTCTGGCAGTAGACCTCCTTTTTCTTCTTTTTGCAGTGACCTCTTTCCCCTTTTGACTCAGAAGTCTCTATTATTTTAAACTGCTTCAATCCATCCAATATCTCTCAAAAAATCATCCGTAAGCCTCCCAGGGGTTAGCGTCTCCAGGGTCGCAGTTACCTCCTGTTCTCTAGACTTTACCTGAACGCCCAAGTGCTAGAGGGAGAGAGCTGGTCAGCTTCGAGAGAAACCGAGGCCACGGACGCGTCTTTTTATTTTCCGCAGTCCCTGGGCCGCTCAAGTTCATGGTGGCTCTTGTTTCCTTAACGAGCTGTACAGGTTTAAAGATCCTCACCAAGGAAGACGGGCCGGGCGGTGGTGGCGTCTGCCCGGTTTACGACGCGGCACGGCGACGCTGCAGCGGTTACAGCGCAGCCGCGCCCTGCGCCTGCTTTTGGGTCACAAAGGGAAGGTTCTTGTGAACGTGCTGTCAGCTACTGTGCGTGTCCACCCTATGAACGATACCTTTGTAAAGACCGCGGTGGGCGCAGGTGGCGGAGCGGAAGCGTGAGCGCTGGCCTCCTGGGTGTGGTCTCTGCTCTGCCTTCTGCTCTTTTCCCAGCTAAGTGACCTCAGGCCCGTTCCTGGGCTTCCGTGGAATGTGCCCTTGCCTGAAGGTGGGGACTCCGGTGAAGAGCTGGGGGTTGTGAGGGTGAGACCCTGGAGGGGCACACCTGCCACGTCACCTGGCTTAGCATAGCCAGTGCTTGACTGAAGTTCTTTTCTTTCTGTAGACATTTGAAGTTTTGTCATGCTGGGTCAGATGAACTGTTCATCCAACTCATGACTACATTCTTGTTTTTTTTTCTTTTAGCGGTACCAGGGATTGAACCCGGGACCGTGTATATGAGAAGCAGATGCTCAATCCCTGAGCTCCACCTGCTTCCCTCATTACTGTATTCTGAAAAAGATTCTGCAGGGTTTGTTTTTTTTTTATTTTAGGATTGTGTGCTTTTCATGAAAAGATGCCTTTTTCTTCTTGGAAAAGTAATCTGCGTGTCTATTTGTAAATACTTATTGCGGGCCAGCCTTCCTGCCCTCGGGGAGTGTATGTTCTGGCAAGAGATGAGAAAATGCTGCAGAATTCTAAATTCCGTAGGCACTGCATTCCTGAGGTCCTGTAGGAGCCCAGCGTGGGGGCATCTGAACCAGCTCAGCCCGGAAGGCCTCGAGAGGTGACCTCATGTCTCTGTGTTCTGGGGTTTTTTAAGTGATGTCTCATTTATAATGTTAATCCAGCCATGCGTCTGATTCTTTACTTTGCTGCGTTGAGGCATACAGGTTTTGAAGACGATCATAAACTACAAGAGACTCCGTTTTTTTGACCACTTGAATAGTGTTACGCTCTTTTTTTGTCTTTGTTGTCACTTCTGGGTTTTCTTACATCACGCGTGTGAAGATGTAGTGGCCCGTGGGCGAGTGCAGTGTGGCTTGGCTCAGGTTTTCCTGTGGACTGCTCTCCCTTACACTTGCTCACCTTCCCGTGAAGCGTCTTCTTGCCACGTGGAGACTGCCGATGAGGGCAGCAAAGACCACGGACATGTAACTGACCAGTTACATGGAGCATCAGTTAGTGGCGATAGGAGCAGCTTCTGAGCACCCAGGAGCAGGAAAGGGAAATTACATCTGGTGTTTGTTTTGTTTTGTTTTGTTTTTAAAGGTTTATTTATTACTTCTTTCCCCTTCCCGCTCTCCCCCACCCCAGTTGTCTGTTCTCTGTGTCTATTTGCTGCATGTTCTTCTTTGTCTGCGTCTGTTGTTGTCAGCAGCACAGGAATCTGTGTTTCTTTTTGCTGTGTCATATTGTTGTGTCAGCTCTCCGTGTGTGTGGCACCATAACTGGGCAGACTGCACTTTTTTTCGTGCTGGGCGGCTCTCCTTACAGGGCGCACTCCTTGCGCATGGGGCTCCCCTGCGCGGGGACACCCCTGCGTGGCATGGCACTCCTTGTGTGCATCAGCACTGCACGTGGGCCATCTCCACACGGGTCAAGGAGGCCTGGGGTCTGAACTGTGGACCTCCCATGTGGTAGACAGACGCCCTAACCACTGGGCCAAGCCCACTTCCCTACATCTGGTGTTTCGTTAGAGTATTTTTAGGCACAAATGATACAAAACAGCAGCTTAAACTCACAGACCTTTGCCACACCTGACGTGAAAAGCAGGTTTAGGCATCTAAGCATGTTGGGCAGGTGCAGCATCTTGGCATTGTCATCAGAGAACAAGAGTCTTTCTCTTTCTGCTCCTTATTGTCTGTCTTTGTCCTCAAGGTTATAAGACAGCTCAGCGCCTCCCAGCAGGTCTTCCCAGGAGAGGTGGACGGAGACCTGCTCATAACACAAGAGCAGAGCTCTCAGAGCCCTCTCCCTCTCTCCATCTCGCTGGTCAAAGCTGTTTTCCGTGGCCACTCCCCGGTGTGAGAGAGTCTTGGGGAACAAACCGTCTCAGCCTGGCATATTGCCACCAGGGCAAAGTCGAGGTTGTGAACATTGGGTTGACAATCAGTCTTGACTGCTGTATTAGTCAGCCAAAGGGGTGCTGATGCAAAATACCAGAAATCGGTTGGTTTTTATAAAGGGTGTTTATTTGGGGTAGACGCTTATAGATACCAGGCTATAAAGCGTAAGTTACTTCCCTCACCAAAGTCTATTTCCACATGTTGGAGCAAGATGGCTGCCGAAGTCTGCCAGGGTTCAGGCTTCCTGGGTTCCTCTCTTCCCCAGGGCTTGTTTCTCTCCAGGCTCAACTGCCCTGCTCCTCTGTGTGCTTACTTCCTGGGCTCCAGCTCAAAACTCCTACTCCTCTGCTGTGTGGTTTTCTCTGTGGGTCCCTGCACACCAACAGGGACTCAACATCCTACTGATGTACCCCAGTGAAAGCCTTAATTGTTATTTAATCAAGTAAAAGTGAAACCTCTGAATCCAATACAATCTAATGACAAACAGGCCAGTTTACAAACAGAATCTAGTATTTATTATTGGAATTCATAAATAATACCAAACTACTATGACTGCTAAATATGAGTGTTTCATTTTTGTTATCTCAAGTGACTTCTGTCTTAGATTTCATGATTTGGTGATAGTGTTTGTTGCTATTTCACTCATTCATTTATTGACATAGAATTTAGATACATAAGACCTTGTGATACACCATTCCCAATTTAATAAAACTAGACCTCAAATTATGGCTGCATGAAAGAAAAATATTTGCATATGGATGTAAGCTAATGGAAGTTTCCCTTAGCTCATGTAGTAAATTGCTAGAGCTATGGTTTTCAAGTTGAGAACAATTGACTTTTGTTGAGCTGACCTCCGTCATGTAACTCATTTGAAATTATTACCCACACACTCCCTTCTCGACCCCCCGATCCTTTCCTGGATACATTTGGAACCCTGCCTCCTGAGGCCAAGGCGCCCTGGTTTTCCCATAATACTCCCTTTTCCAGCTTTTATGTGCCTATCCATTAAGTCAGACAGATTTCCTACTCAGAATTTGGCTTTTTTATTTGGAAAGGCAACAGATTGTTTTAGGACAGGAGAACTTGAAAAAGAAAATAGAACCCCGTGGACTACTTGTTTCCCGTTTATCATCACGTCTTGGCCAGGATTTAGCGTTGGGTCCTCAGCTTGCTGTGTGCTGAGGGAGCCTGGGTTTGCCCGGCCGCTGGCTCTCCTTCGCTGCCGGCTCGGCCCAGCTGCTCCTTATTTTACGTCCAGGCTCAGGCTTACAGTGGTAGTGCTTGGTGGGGTCAGTAAGCCAAGTTTCCGGGCTGCGAAGGTGGCCCTGTGTGTGACTTCCCTGCACGCGGTGGACACTGTGTGCTGGCCTCGCTTGACCCCTCTTGTCTCTTTCAAATAACAGCCAAAGTTAGCGGAATAACCTATGAAATACGCATCTTGAGGCTGTTTCCTAGTGACATGCTCAGCCAGCAGAAGTAGGTAACAGGTTGGGTAGTTTATATCTGCAGTTCCAAAGCTTGCATTAATAAACGATATTCTTTTTTTTAATTGTTGCCTCTTCTTCCATCTCTTGTGAAGAAGGGTTTTTTCTTCCCTTTCATGAAACAGGTCACATTGATATTAATAAGTCATCCATTTCCCCATTTATATTAATCAAAGGCTTATTTAACTGCCAACAATTTCAGACAGGCATGAGATAACCTGTGTTTCTGTGTTGAGATCATTTAATTCAGAGTGGAAGTACTTGAAATAATTTTAAAAAGAAGCTTTATCACAGGTAAATATATACTTTTTATTTGATTTTTGAAATACTGAAAAAAAAGAAAGCCCAGGGCCATTATTACTATGTTTAAAATACCATAAGTATAAGCTGTTCATTTTTCCTAGTGTGATATTTGATTTTTAAAATTTTTGTTTAGCTTATTTCTCTAGGTTTTTCTTTCTTGGTGTGTATGTGGGGTGTTTGGAGAACAAAAAGCTTGTGATACTTGCGATCTGTGTGTTTCTTTCCTCTAGTGTTTCCATACATCATTTTCGTTGGATAACCTTTTTTAACTTTTATTATGGAAAATTAAAAATATACGTAAATGCAGAGTAGATATTACAGTGAACCTTCATATATTCATCAGTAACCTACAATGAACTTCTGGCCTCTTTTGTTTCATTTTCACTCCCCATCAACAAACCAACTACATTGTTTTGAAACAAATCCCAGATGGCCTATTTCTGGACAGCAGTTGTGGACCATCCCAACGATTACTGTGTGCCATGGAGGAAGGTTTGGCTCCGGCACACTGACCCATGTTTCCTTAGAAGTCTGTGGCTCTGTGTTGGCTTTCTCTTGTTAGCAGAGATTCTCTACCCCTGTGAGTTCAGAGAGTGGGATGAGCAGCTAGGAGCCTAGGTCCTAACTGTACTCCATTGGCAGTGAGATGGGCAGAGTAGTGCTGACTTGACACCGAAGCCACGGAAAGCAGGAGAGGAAAGGTCCCGGCTGCTGGTTTACTTGGGGCAGCCGATGGAGTCAGCTTTGAACGGAGCCCAGAACTGTCAAGAGGGTGCTCCTCAACCTTGGCTGGGATTGCAGGATTCACACTCCCTTCAGGCAGATGTTAGGAGAGTCTCTTATTGAAAGTTTAAAAAGAAAAGAAGCTGGCAGCCTAAGCAAGCACAGGTGAATGTAGGAATCCCCATTTGATATGTTTAAGAGTGATGGCTTTGGACTGTTACCACCTTGAAATTATGCCTTGGCAGTCGTTTCCAGTCTTTGGCGTTCTTTGGGGTCAGAAATCATGGCTGTTGTTTCTGAATCTACACGTCGTCATCCCCATTGGCAGTTTAATTACCTCCTTGTGGACATTATTCTATTGGTCATTTTTTATTAGATTTGGCTCAGTATAGCTTATAATAGATGATTAACGTATTAAACTTTAGACCACTTACTTCTTTATTTGGGCTTGTGTATATGTAGTTAAAATATTAAATCATCTCCATCAAAATAATTTTGAACAGAAAAGCCATATTTAGTATTTGCTAATGACTAGTAGGTTTGTATGTCAGTTATTTATTGAAAGTAATACAGTAAAATAAAGTCAGAGTGGTCCTATTTTGATTTAATTTCCATTATATATTTTTCCTAACCAAAAAATCTTAACTAAGAAAAATAGAGCCCAAAATATGGCTTATGGCTTGGACAATTAAAAAAAAAAAATCAACAAAGGACATAGAAACTTACTGTTCTGTTACCTTCCTTTTTATCCCCCACAGCTATTAGAACCTCTCCACCTCATTTTTTAAAAAAGATTTATTTTATTTATTTCTCCTTAGCCCCTTTTGCTTTGCATTTGCAGTATCTGTTCATTGTGTGCTTGTCTTTTAGGAGGCATCAGGAACCGAACCTGGGACCTCCTGGGTGGGAGGCAATCTCTTGAGTCATCTCTGCTCCCTGCTTTGTTGTGTCTTTCTTTATGTTTTCCTCCTTGTCTCTTGTTGCATTAGCTTGCTGTGCTAGCCCATTGTGTCAGCTTGCTGTGTTGCTCGTCTTTATGAGGCAGGAGGAACCAAACCGGGACCTCCCATGTGGTAGGCAGGAGCTCAATTGCTTGAGCCACTGCCCATTCCCTTTTCACCTCATTTTGAGTGGCATTTTATACATTTGGTTCTTCATTTGTACATTGACTTCATGGAATTAAACAAAATGTTTGAAAATATGTCATTAGCAGAGATGTATATTAAATATTTTATATCTAGTTATGAAAAGCTTTCATTTATTTTAATCCATTCCCCTTTTGATTTTAACTATTTACTTCTTAGAAATCAAATCATTGGAGTCAAAATCTTTAGACTGTTTCACTTGGATAGAAATGAAAAATTATGTTGTCCAATTAAAAAATTTTTTTATTTGTTTAACAATTTAAATAAAACCAGAACATGAAGAGATTACAGCAGATCTCAAAAGTTCATGTTTGCCACTTTCTGTTACTAATGGATAGTCTTTCTTCTTTATTTCCCCATAGGAAAAGACGATTTCTCTATGATATGGAATCCTGAAATGTGATCATCCTTTAAAAGGTAGGCATATATACTTTTAAAAATGAATTTATGACTTAAAAAAATTTTTTTTATCTTACAACCCAGAGTTACTTAATCGAGAAGCAGTTTTTATGCTGCTGAGCATGCCATTTGGATTTCAAACCTCAGCTTTAGTTTTCTGAATTCAACATTTGGGTTTGCCAGGTTTTTTAAAGAGTGACTATTTTGAGAGAATAGTTGCTGTCTTTAGCAGTCAGTGCATGTTATGTGTAATAAGTGAATGTCTCTCAGTAGATAACATATTTGTTGAAAAAGATTAATTTCAGCTCTTCCTGATGAAATATGCTCCTCTTTTTTCGGTGAGTGATGTCTTTCTAGAAAGCCCAGGGAGTATAGAAGTATAAAGTAGTCTGCGGCCAGTAAAAGTTGTTGTAGCTTCAGGTTTTTTGTGCAAGTTTATTTTTTGGATCATCGAATGTGATTGGCTTACTATTTTCATCAGCTACAACAAGGTTGTGGGGATTCTTAAGTTTATTGAATCTCTTTGTAATCTACCGAGAATCTCCAAGAGGTTTCTAAAGCTCATGGACAGGGCTTCTCATGTAAAGTTGCTCTTGCTTTTATATAATGTCTTTTCCTTTGTCACGTGAGTGGACACTTGCCAGCACGCCTGTTCTGAAAGGTATACTTAAGGACGTTGATTCTGATTCTGATTCTTTTAGAAAAATATCTGCAGGAACTGGCGGATCCCTAAGACATGATTGCTGTGGTGGGTCTGATGGGGCTGTCATTCCAAATCTTGGGTTCTGTCCAGGTTTGGGGGTGTTCCAAAATCAGAGTCAGGCCTGACCTCGTGCCATCGTCCGTCAGTGTTTCCCTGTAGTCTGCTCTCAGATTGTGAGAGTTTAGCTCTTAGATCATTTCCAGGCAGAGAAGCCACGGTGTAGAAACGTCCTTCCCCATTTCATCATTACAGTTCTGTGACTCTGATGGGGTTGTCTCCTCCTCCTCCTGTCAGCTTCAGAACAGGGTCTTTTCATCTCCATCCTGCCATCCCGTGTCCACCTTGTGGCCGTCTCCAGCCTGGAAGCGGCTTGGCTCTTTTCTCTGGCAGAGCTCCCAAAGTAGTTACCACATCTTAGGAAACAGCCCCCACCTCTAGATGGCAAAAAGGGGAACTTATGACATGTACTAGATTACTGGAAATCTCATGTGGAGAACCAACAATATTCTGATGCCTGAATTGCATGTAGAGAAGTTGAAGCTGAGAGGAAAGTTTGGCCTACTTACGATAAACTGAAACACCAGTGTAAATTCAGCATTTGGACGTAACTACTGTCCCAACAGAGAGACTGCAACTAATATGCTTCAAAATATGCTTCAAAACTGGACTTTAAAAATCTGCTGTATGAAGATTACTTACAGTGAAATGGCTGCAAAATTATTAAGCAAATTTTTAATATTTGCTTTTTAATATTTTGGCTCGGGTTATTTCTTCAGACTTTGACACAGATGACACAGAAACATGAATTAATTGTAGAAGGGAGTGAGGGTAATTTTTGATTAAATGACAGGAAGAGAACTGATGAGCACAATATGAATGTTGAGTCATGAAAATACACTTTTCGGAGCTCTAAATTGTTAGACCTTGATCTTCCTTGCAGCTGGAACGATAATTGGACTTAACTGCAGCATAAATAATTTATAATGTAATTTACTTCTGTTACCAGATACACATTGAAAAAGCACAAGGAAAGCTGCTTTTTCTCATTTCCCCAACCCTGATCCAAAGCCCCTCTTGTGAAGAGAACCCACATATCTGCAAGATAGCTGGATGCTCGGGGGCACGGTCTTTAGCAGAGGGTGCCTTATCTGTGTGGAGGGTCTGGCGTGTCCAGCAAGGTCCTGGAGTCCATGGAAAACCAAGGAGTGCCCGCGTTTTGACTAAGGAATGCTTCCCCTGGACGAGGATACGACTGCTTTACAAACTACATCGCTGCTCCTGTGATTAGGAAATAGTCATCAGTATCACGTGCCATGAACTAAAAGCAGATTTTTACTGCAATGCATTTCCTTTATTGACAGGAATTAAGGCACAACCACTATTAGAAAGAGTTAATCATCATTTTTGACATGAAAAAATGGGTCCTCATAATCAGGGAGATTGAGAACTATTGCTCTAGAGCAGGCGTTCTTACCCTTTTTTGTGGCACAGACCCTGTATTAATCAGCCAAAGGGGTCTGATGTAAAACACCAGAAAAATACTGGGCGTTAGAAAGGATATTTATTTGGGGTAGGAGCTTACAGTTACCAGGCCATAAAGCATAAGTTACTTCCCTCACCAAAGTCTATTTGGACCAAGATGGCTGCTGACGCCTGCGAGGGTTCAGGCTTCCTGGTTTCCTCTGGGCTCAGCATCTCTGGTTCCTCCACAAGGTCATCTGTAGACTATGAGGCTCTCTAGGCTTTGCCTCTCTCCAGAAGGTCAGCTGTAGACTATCAGGTGAACAGCTCTGTCTCTGTCCCTGGGGCTCCAGCCTAAGACTTAAGCATCAAACTCCATCATCAAAACTCCAACATCAGAAACTCTTACCTCTGCCCTTTGCCATGCCTTTTATCTGTGAATCCCTACCCACCAAGGGGTGGGGACTCAACACTCTAATGATGTTGCCCAATTAAAGCCCTAATCATAACTCAGTCTGGCCCAGGTACAGATCAGATTACAAACATAATCCAATATCTATTTTTGGAATTCATAACCTATCAAACTGCTACATTCCACCCTCTGAATTCTAAAAAGAGATTACAATATCTGGAAAAACCTTAAATCAGTAACAATGCAAGTACTAAATCATATCACAATCAATTTAAAGAAATACAGGTTGCCTTGGGGCAAAGTCCTGTCTGCTATAGACCTATAAAACTTACAAAACAATTCATCTGCTTCCAATACACAAATGGACAAAGGATAAACATTCTCATTACAGTAAGGAGAAATTGGGAGGGAAACATGACTCATGGTTTCTCTACAGTTCATTAGACCTGCAGGGAATCCTCTGTTCAATTTCAAAGCCTGAGAGTCATTCTTAAGAAGATGGTTTCTTCTCCTTGGGGCCATATGGGGACCCACCCTTAACACATGCTTGCCCAGTGGCCATTTTCTTGGTTCCACCCTCATCAAGCATTTGGATGTTGACCAAGCTCCAGACCTCTCCCTCCAAGAGTATTGGGGTGATTGCCATACCTTACCCAATCTTTTGGTTAGAGTCTTAACCCCCTAGCACAGTGATGTGAAGACAACATTCCCCCTAACCTTTGGCATACAGGCTCAACCCTCTCAGAGCAACAAGTTGACCACCTGGCCTTCCCTAACCTTTGGGGGATAGGTCTACCCCTCTCAGACCTGTGGGGTGCTGACCTTCACCGCCCTAACCTTTGCAGAATGTGTTCCACCCTCTCTGTACCCTGGGGCAGCAAAACTCTCCCAGTACATCCAGTGGGAACATCCACCCTCTTCAACTGCTGGGGCAAACTCACCTGCTCTGTAAACATGGGTGGGTTCCTTTCTTTGCCCAAAGTGATGTCCTAATTCCAGATCTCACCTTCCATGGTTTTCCTCTTGAAGCTTTTTCTCCTTCAGTGTCTCCTTTCCAGGTCCCTTTTATTCCAGGATGACAATGGTTTTGTCCATACAGCTCTCTCAAAAGGTCTGTTTAGTATGCAGGAAGCAAGGGTCTAAGCCATCAGATAGCAAGACTTTCCACAAGTCTTTCCTAGATGACTGTAACTTCAATCTTGATTTACCAGTTTCAAGTTTAGTTAAGTCCTCCAATGGGGCGATTTCATCTGGGAGCTTGATTTCCAGGCTTGGGATTTCCAGAATTAGGTTTTGTTTTCTTTGTGCCCAACAGTTCAGTCCTAAGCATATCTCTGTCATCTAGCATTTTGCTATAAACTGCAAGCAGAAGCCAAGCTGCATTCTTTAGGTTTACTTTGGAAATTTCTTTAGCAAAATGCCCAGGCTCATCATTTTCAAATTCTGCCTTCCATAAAACACCAGGAGTTAATCTTGCTAATTTTCTGCAACTTTAAAACATGGATCGCCTTTCCTCCAGGTTCCAATAATAGTTTCATCATTTACTTCGAAGGCATCATAAAAAGTCTCATGGAGCTGCCCTGGATGGTGCTTCAGAGGTAATCACCGGACATTGTAAATCCTCACAGGGCCTACATGATGGAATAGAGGAGAGTATGGGCCATGATGTGAACCAATGTATATGAGGTGCAGAGGTGCCCAAAGATGTACTTACCAAATCCAATGGATGTGTCATGATGATGGGAACGAGTGTTGTTGGGGGGGTGGGGTTGAATGGGACCTCACATATATATTTTTAATGTAATATTATTACAAAGTCAATAAAAAATTAAAAAATTAAAAAAAAAAAAAAGTCTCTTTAGCATCCTTATTACTATCAACAGTCTCCTCAAAGCTTTCTAGGCCTTTTCCATCAAGCATCTCAAAATTCCTTCTAAAAATACCACTTACCCATTTGTAAAACCATTCCAGCATTTTGGTAATTGCAAAAGCACTTTCTTACTCCTTGGTACCAAATTCTGTATTAGTCAGCCAAAGGGGTGCTGATGCAAAACACCAGAAAAATCCCGGGCGTTCTAAAGGGTATTTATTTGGGGTAGGAGCTTACAGATACCAGGCCATAAAGCATAAGTTACTTCCCTCCCCAAAGTCTATTTCCACATATTGGAGCAAGATGGCTGTCGACATCTGCAAGGGTTCAGGCTTCCTGGGTTCCTCTGGGCTCAGTTCCTCTGGTTCCTTCACAAGGTCAGCTGTAGACTATGAGGCTCTCTAGGCTTTGCCTCTCTCCACAAGGTCATCTGTAGACTATCAGGCTACATTATCAGGAATAATGTTTCCTCTGAATTTCAATAAACACTCATGGACCCCTGGTTAAGAAGCCTTGCTCTAGGACGTAATGAAGGTATTTCAGGTGATGACTAAACCTGTGATCCTACCAAGCCAGGGCCTTTTGAACAGTTAGAGGAAAGAAATACCCACGTTTGTTTTATTCGATGTTGGATTGCATTCTTGGGGCGATGGAGGAACTTGGGTTGGTTACCGGCTGCCTAGAAGGCTAGACCTGCACCGTTCAATGCCGTAGCCAGTGGCCACATGGGGTGTTTAAATTCAGATTAAAAAATGAGTGTTTCAGGCACACTAGCTACAACTCAGTGTCCACGGCTGACAAGAGGCGACAAGAGGCGACACATTGGACAGTACAGATGGAGAACGTTGCCGTCGTCACAGTTTTCTCTGACGGTGCTGGGGATGGTTGACATTTTGGGACTACTCCAGAACACCTGCGGGAGCCTTGCCCCTCGGATCCTGGCTTTGAGTGGGGATGGCAAAGCCTGGTCCAGCTGGTGGAATCTTGGGAGATTATATGGACGCGAGTCCCCAGTTGCCATGTGGGGAGGACACTGCTCTGCCCATAAGCCCTTCCGGTTGCCTTGGCAGATGGCAGGGTCCGTGTGCCCGTTTCAGTTGTTAATATTTTTCCGAACGTGTAGTGGTCGTGCATCACATTTTGGGCTGCGTCACATCTGCATCCTGTTCCTGACCTTGGGGAAATGCATCGTGGGGTGAGGCTGGACCACTGTGTGTTTCCTGCCTCTGCCAGCCCTAGAGGGTGCAGGACTCCCCATCTTCCTCTGGAGCGAGTGACTCTGAGAAACAGAAGATGGTTTAGAATTCTGCCCGTCATTGGTGAGCAGCAGCGTTGCCTGCGGTGGCAAGTGCCCAGCAGCTTGGACAGAGGATGTCACAGAGCCAGCCACTTGAGGACAAAAGAGGGATGCCACGGAAAGTGGTTTCGTTTCCATCTGTTACAGAAGGAGCCCACACTAGCTCCTCTCTTCAGCTGGTGTCACCTGCCCATGGATTACTCACAGCGTCACTAAAAACTCCAGACAGAACCCAAGAGAGACCAGACAGCGGTGATCCCCTCTGCTCGTGGCGCGAGGTCCCGGGATTCTCTGATGGAAAGGGGTCCCCTTCGATGAGAGCATACAGATCGCAGACCACAGCACCCCACTTTGGTTGCTAATGGAACGGCTCCTCTTTTGCAGAGAGCGATGTTTGTAGTCCTGTTTCCTGCACTCACAGCCAGCTCCGATCCTCTGCACAGCTGCTCCCTTCTCGGTTCCTGCAGGCTGGCTCGGTCGCGCTGCTACTCTGCTTGTTTTCTAGAAAGAACGGGCTGCGGCGTGTCGTTGGAGGTCGCGCTCTGGGCCCCTTAGGTCGCCTTGTGGGTTTCCCTCCTGGCGCCTGTGGCGGTGATCGTCTTCCTCTCACTGTGCGTGACGACGTGGCCCCTGGAGGGGAGCCTGGATGCTGCCCATGAGGGGACCTCTCTGGGCAACCATTTCTTCGCTAGCGTGTCAGCGGCTTGCCTGGCTGTGGGACCACGCACTCCCGGGGACAGAAATTACCAGCTGTCCCCCATAACCCACGCTCACGGTCCCTGGGAGACGGAGCTGCTGGGGAACAGCTGCCCAGCCTTCTCGTCACCCCCAGAATGGGAGCAGAGGCCGCGTGGACCTGTTGGGCCAGGCCTTTTTTTCAAATTGGATGTTGTTTATTTTATTTTATTTATTTATTTCTGGATGAGGGATTTTTTAAGATACATAGATCACACAAAATGTTACATTAAAAAATGAGAGCTTCCCATATGCCCCACTCCCCCCGGCCCCTCCCACATCAACCTCTTTCACCATTATGGCCCATTTATGACATTCAGTGAATACATTTTGGAGCACTGCTGCATCGCATGGATTATAGTTTATACTGTAGTTTACACTGTCCTCCAGTCATTCAGAGGGTTAAGGCAGGATATATAATGTCCAGCATCTGTCCCTGCAGTACCATTCAAGACAACTCCAAGTCCAGAAAATGCCCCACGTCACCTCTCTTCTTCCCTCTCCCTGTCCTCAGCAACTCCCATGGCCACTGTCCCCACGTCAATGCTACAGTTTCTTCCACTGCTAGAGGCATGATAGTTCAGCCTGCTGCCGTCCTCTGGCTAGCTGATGGGGCCCTTGGACTTGTGGGACGGTGGGGGGACAGGCCCGAGGGAGCCCGACGGAGGCGGCTCTTGACTGACATGGAGCACCTGCAGGTCCCAGGAGAAAGCTGGATGGGCACGCTTGCCGCTCTTCTCAGTAAGGACCCTCCCCTGAGAGGTGGAGCTCCAGTTATCCAGTGAGAGCAAGGAGGCGGCCGACAGCAAGTGAGAAGAGAGCTGCTTGTCTCGTTGGAAAAACAACTGCCTGCTTTATAAAATGTAGACCCAGCATTTTGAGTGTTTTTTTAAAAATATACTTAATTATTTTTCAAAAGATACTTAGATTACATAAATGTTACATAAAAAATATAGGGGATTCCTATATGCCCCACCCTCTCCCCTCCCCCATTTTCCCACATCAACAACATCTTCCACTAGGGTAGTACATTTGTTACAATTGATGAACACCTTTTGGAGCATTGCCACAAAGCAGGCACTGTAGTTTACATTGTAGTTTACACTCTCTCACACACAGTCTTGTAGTTATGACCAGATATATAATGGCCTGTATCTGTCACTGTAATGACAGACAATTTCAGGACAATTCCCAAGTCCTGAAAATGTCCCATATTGTACCTGTTTTTCCCTCTCCCTCCCCTAGAACCTCCAGTGGCCACTGCCTCCCCATCAGTGATCAAAGTTCTTCCAATGCTAGAATCACAATAAGTCTACAGTAGAAAACTAGTTAGTCTGCTCTAGTCGGTCGTTCATCCCCTACCCGCTTGTTGTTTTTCACTTGCTGTGTCTGTCCATCTTCCTTGTTTCTTTAGGAGGCATCAGGAACCGAACCAGGACCACTTCTGTTCCCTGCTTTGTTTTGTCTCGTGTTTTTCTTCTTGTGTCTCTTGTTGCATCAGCTTGCTGTGCCTGCCCCTCACGCCAGCTATCTGTCTTCTTTAGGAGGCACCTGGAAGTGAACCAGGGACCTCCCATGTGGTAGGCGGGAACTCAATCTCTTGAGCCACATCCACTTCCCTGAGTGCATTTTTAGTCCTCTTGCCTCGATATGCAAGGTCTGTGACTGATTTTCACTTTATGAATGTATAGAAAGTCAACTTTTTCCACGTAGGCTGTAGAGGCAGATGATGAAGGTGGAAAGAGGGAAAGGATTATATGAAATAATCTTAGATTACAGCAGAGAGGAAAAGTATTTGATGCTTATTCAACAGTCTCATATGTGCTTGGTCAAGATATTTTTTGTTTTGCTTTTGGCGTGATGTGTGAATGAGCCCTTGGCAGAGATGAGGCATTTAGGATTTAATGTTTCTGCTTTTTAGTTTACTGGGTATTAACTAATATAATCTTCCTCTTCTAAAATGTGGAAATAACCACTGGGAACTTGTGAGGTTATTAAGAGGTTTTGTGCATGTTATTGTATGTTTTGAGTCCCTTGGGAAAAAGTACTTAAAGCACAAATTGCTGCTGAAGTTAACAGTTTACTTCTGCCGTCTTAGTACTTCTCCATGTTTTTCTCTCTTAATAATGCCAGAGTATTTTTATAAGGGATCTGTAGTATCTTGAGTAAAATTCCACCATGGTGAGTGCGTGCTGTGTGCCCTGAGCTGAGGATTCTCTCCCCCTGCTGTGTTCTCTACGGTTTGAAGGTGCTTTGCTAAGAGAGATGATTTGTGACCAGATCGTCAAAGGCATGCCAGGCTTGCTTTTTTGTCTAAGCTGTGAAGGTGAAAACCATGTTTAGGACTTGCTCTTGTAGGAACCCTATACCTGCCGTCTCTTCTACTTCCTATCAAGTCTGCACTTCAGCATCCTTCTTAACACACTCTAGTGTGTACTCCCTTTCACAACATAGGGTACCTCTCAGACTTTTGGGCTCAGGACTTCTTTAAATGCCTAAAAATTATTCGGGGTTCTAAACAGCTTTTGTTCATGTCATCAGTAGTTATTATAATATTTGCCATATTAGAAAGCAGGATGGGAACATTTAAAATATTTATTAATTTACATAGCAACAACGAAACCATTCAATGACATAAATAATACTTTAAAAAGGATTTACCATGTTTTTTGAACCCTCTTGTTTCACCTGAAGATAGCCGTGCCTCGGTATGCAAGGTATGTATGCATATTTGTTGAGAAGAGTGGCATGTATTTTTGCGAATCTTTTCAGGGATTGGCTTGATAGAAGTTATTTGGAATCTCCTGTTTGCTTCTGCATTCAGTCTAGTGCAACAGCTAAGCATGGTGAAGCCTCTAGAACTCTTTACCTTGTGAGAGGATGAGAATGAAAAAGACACGAGAAATGAGTCTATATGGCTACGAGTCTCTAAAAAAGAGTCTGGAGGCTGTCAGAAGGATTGCCCTTATGCACAACTGAGCAGAGTCTAAGAGACAGATAAAGTAGATACAATCCCCAGGTACTGGTTCCTTGGAGGGCTAAAGAGACCCACGGGTTCTATGGTCATGGCAGATGGGGTTCACTGCCATGTCAGATGGCCCTTCTTTGGAGCTGGTGTTTCTGCGTGATAAAACTGGACTCAGATGGGATCTCTTTTCACAAGACTTTCATGCTACTTTACTGGAATTGCAGTTGGTGTTGGGGTTTAAGATATATTTAGGGAATTTGAATCTCTGGACTGAAAGTGTGATGGCCTGGCCCTGAGCCTCGGCAGACTCCAGCTCCTACAATCTGATTTATTGGACTCACCTCACTCAGCTAAGATGGAGTTGAAGAAGGACGGCCGCCACACCATGGAGCCTAGAGTGCCTACAACTGAAAGCAGGAGGATTGCATCCAGTATCCATGTGGAATCTGAGCCTCCTCTTGACATAAAGGTGCAATGGACACAGCCAATCCAAGGTCCATAGAGAAAAGGTGGCTTTGGAGTGGGAAAAGTGGACATGGTGGCTGAGGGGTGTGGGGAGTGGCAGGAGGAGATGAGATGTGGGGGCACCTTTGGGACTTGGGGTTGCCCTGGATGGTGCTTCAGGGGCAATCACTGGACGTTGTGAGTCCTCCCAGGGCCCACTGGATGGAGTGGGGGAGAGTGTGGGACTTGATGTGGACCGTTGACCATGGGGTGCAGAGATGCTCAGAGATGTACTTACCAGGTGCAATGGATGTGTCATGATGATGGGAGTGAGTGTTGCTGGGGGGGGAGTGGTGGGGTGGGGGTCGTGGGGTTGAATGGGACCTCATATTTTTTTTTAATGTAATATTTTTACAAAATCAATTAAAAAAAAAAAAAAAAGAAAAGAAAAAGACACTAGTGCTGTTATGGAAATAGTTTTGACCTCCTGGTGTCTTCAAAATGGTCCCGGCATTTCACTTGGAGAGCTGCTGTTCTGCACTAAAGCCCTGCAGTTGTCTTTAGAGGATCTTGTTTTATCTCATTTATCCCTTTGGACCAGAACCCCACGCCCCCTTCCTATCCAGTGAATGCGATTGCAGTAGTAAATCAAAGGTGAGAGAAAATTGCATAATTTATTATTGTTAAAAGATTTCTCTTTTGTTTCCTTCTACAAAGAGCTACATCCCCTAATTAATCAAAATGGAAGCATTTAAAATATCGTATACTTCTGTGTTTCTTTAAACGAGAGGCATCTTTAGGGGATGGTAATGAGGATTATGACCTTTTATATTTGTAATGAAATGTTGAGCAGTGGGTAATTAAAAAATTATTAATAAATATATTTATCAGGCACAATGATTTCTGTATAACAAACCAATGGTATTCAACTCTACATAATTCCTTTTTGCTTACATGCCTGCAGGTTGGGATTTGGTTTCTTTTTGCTTATGCATCTGCAGGTTGGCGGGCTCCACTGGGCTTGGTTCCAAGCTGTGATTTGTCTCTCTCTCCTGAGACTTGCACTGGGCATGCTCTTTTGGGATGGGAGAAGCTTAAAGACCAGGCAGAAATTTGCAGTGCCTCTCAGGGCCTATGCCTGGAGCTGAGCAACTGTCATTTCAGCTCATGTACCACCTGCCAATGGAAGCCACATGGTCAAACCCAACACCTGTGTGACGGGCAAGTCTTTCAGTGGAGGGTGCAGGGGTGGGTAGCGAGTACATGCACGTAACTGTTTGCTTTGCAATATTTTAGTCTCCCACTGTACAATTCCCCAATTTTAGTAAATAACTATACCTAGTTCATTCTTACTCAGGGCAATAAATAAAGGGCTGAATTTTAATTTTAGGCTCACTTCTTTCTATTCATTGGAACTTCAGAATATCAGTGGCATCTAACCCTCTTCCCCTTTACCTCATAGCTGCTTTGCAAGTTCAGTTTCTTACTCTCACTCATCTGAACTGCTGTCAGCATCTCCTAATTGGTCTCTGCCGTAGTTACTATTGCTATGTAACAAATGACCTTACAACAACAGCCATCACGAATCTGCAGATCGGGGAGGGCTCTGCTCCTTGTGGCATCGGCTGCGGTGGTTTGACTGGGTGCCAGAGCACTGCTTCCCGGGTGATTCGCTCGTTGCCTGGCAGGCTGGTGCTGGCCGTTGCTTGGGAGCTCGGTCACCTCTGAGGACCGGGGACCTCACTTTATCTCCTTAAGGCCGTCTCCATGGACCGCTCAGCCTTGCCATGAGCTGAGTTCCAAGGATGAGCATCCCAGGAGTGGCCGTGAAGGGGGCCAGTTTCCTAAGGTCTGGGTCAGGAAACTGGCCCAGCGTCATTTCTCCTCATTTATGTTGGCCAATCGGTTGCAGAACCCGGATTCAGCGGGGTTCAGAGATCTCACCCTCAGCCTCTCGGTGGGTGGACTGTCCCTGGATTTGGGGATGATAATTTAAAACCAACACGCTCTCTCTGTCTCAGTTCTTCTCACCCCAGAATTACTCAGGGTTTACATCCTGCCGCCAGATCCACCTTCTTAAAACAGAGCTCTGCTTGTCCAGTAGCTCCTCGTTTTTTAACAAAGAAGCAGCAAATTAATCTTACATTCAGAATGATCCATTTATCCATTTACCATAATCTCTCTTTAGCATACCCTGTACTTCAGCCAAAATTAATCTGACTTTTTCACTTTTTGCTTTTGATCACATATATATATATGTATATATATATATATTTTCTTTTTCCCCCTCTTCCTGGAATATTATCCCTCTGATCTCTTCAAATTGTAACATTATTCTGTGCTCAAAATAAATGCTGCCTTTCTCCTGAAGTCTTCCTTAAGCTCTTCTTGCTTCTGCAAGTCTGTCCTTTAGTCTCCCTTACTACAAGTCAACTGCAACCCTTTTAAAGATTTATCAGTTTCTCTCTTATTCAGTAACAAATATGTGTATATATATTTTATTCACTCTACTGGATTTTATGATTCTGGGGAGGGGTCCATATTTTCTCTGTAACTTTAATCTTTAATTGACTAATATCTTGAGATACATGTAACAAATGCCTGATAATTTTTTAAGTGAATGAATGAGCATGTGAATGGAATTAACAGTATACTTAGACTCACCTGAAAAATCTATTAGGCATTATGAGCGTTGACTAGGGTTGCTGGTTGACTACAAAGTAAGTGAAAATTGATTGATGACATAAGTTAGAAAATAGTTTTTTAAAAAAAGATATTCCACTTACAGTGACTGTGACCCTACAGAAGCTGAGTGTAACATACTAGAAATGTTTAGGAACCAAGTGAAGAAAGCTACAAAACTCAGTGATGGGACGTACAATTGCTTTCAAATAAGTGGAAAGATAGACCTTGTTCCTAGAAAGCAAGGCGCAGTATGGTATCACCAAAATACAAGTTTCAGTTAGTGAAACCGTGCATTTAGTAAAATCGTTATTTCTACTGGGGACTTTGGCAAATTGATTCTGAAGTTCACTTGGAAGAATGAACCTGTGAAACTTCCAAAAATAGAAGAAATATTTATGAGGTGCATTTGTCATTTCAAATATTAATAAATGTTATAAATCAATGGTGAAACAGTGGTAGGTTCAAGGACACATCGATGAATAAAAAATAGAGAATCTATTTATAGATAAGTATGTGTGATAATTTAACATATGATAAGGTTGGCAGTTTAGATTGGTAGGAAAAGTTGAATTATTCAATAAAAGGTGTTGGGACACCTGTTTAGTCATCTGGAAAAATAAAGCTGTATCCCTACTGCACTATTCAAGCAAAAATAATTCTGGTGGATCAAAATTATCAGTGTTGTGAGGGAGGCTATAAATGGACCAGCCAATTATATGGAGGAATAATTTTATAATCTTGTGGTGGGGAAGACATCTCTAAGTAGAAACCATGAAGGAAAGGATAAAAATATGTGGCTACATACATGATATTTCAAATCTATCTTTATTTTGGTGTAGTGAAAAACCATCTACACGTGTTTGAAAGACAATCTGCTGGAAAAATATTGGCAAAATATATCATCATCAAAAGGCTGTTGTCTCCCAAGTACAAAGAGCTCTCTCACAAATCAATAGGATGGCCATCTTAATAGAATTGTGGGGAAAAGATATTAACAGGTAACTCATAATGAATATGGGGTCAAACATATGAAAAGTATGCAAACCTGCCAGCAATCAAAAACTCAAACCAACAGTGCTATATTGTTCCTTGGCAACTGAAATGATAAATGATGACAAATAGAACAAAGAACAAAAAATCACTAGTATCGATGATGGTGGGTAGAAGCAAGTCCTGCAGTGTAATTTTTCTCAAATTTGTAAAGGACCATTTTCCCTGTTTTTTTTTTTTTTTTTTTTAAGGAGCTGCTGGAGATTGAACCCAGGACCTTGTACGTGGGAAGCAGGCTCTCAACCACGGGGCTACATCCGCTTCCCAGTTAGACTTGTTTGTTGTTTGTTTTTAGGAGGTACCGAGGATCGAGCCTGGGACCTCATACATGGGAAGCAGGAGCTCAGTCACTTGAGCTACATCTGCTCCCTCGTCTGTGTTTGCCTGCTATGTTAGTAAACTATAATAATAAAAAATAACCAGAAAAATATAATGAAAAGTGCAAAATAGAACCTCAGATATTATTATTATTTAAATGTTCATAAGACTTGTATTTACGTGGTCCAATTGCCATGAAAATTTCCAAGTGTTTACTCCCAATTCCTGGGCTTTTCTCATTGCGGACCAGTAATTAACAGTCACAGACTGGGAGCTTTGAGTTGGCGCTGCTTTAAAGCGTTATTGGTGCGAGCATACATTGGTTCAGAATTTCTGAAGGGGTGATTGGCAGTTATATGTAGTTCTTTTGTTTTTTGTTTTTAAAGGTACGGGGGCCCAGGATCGAACCCGGGACCTTGTATATAGGAAGCCAGCTCTCAACTACTGAGCCACATCTACCACCCTGAGTTGGTTTTTTTGTCTGTTTGCTTGTTGCTTGTTTTTGTTTTTAGGAGGCACCAGGGACCGAATCCACGGGACCTCCCATGTGGGAAGCAGGTGCTGAACCGCTTGAGCCACATCTGCTTAGGTTTTACTTTTTTTTAGGAGGTATCACGGATTGAGCCCAGAACCTCTCGTACATGTGAAGCAGGAGCTCAACCACCGAGCTGCACCTGCTCCCCTTTGCACATAAGATTAAGTCTCACGAATTGTGATGCATAGAGTTAACGATGATGATCATTTTAAGATGCAAAGACATCTATTTCTAGGAGTTTATTGCAAGACTTTAATCCGAGTTGTGTAAGAATATTTATTCTAGTACTTTCTGTGATAGAGAAAAAAAAATGGAGCCCACCCAAATATGCTTCAGTAGGGTAAGGGTTAAATAGTTATGGTAGAGCTAGTAGAATACTGTAAGTTATTACAAGTAATCAAGCAAATGTATATTTCAAAAAAATGTGTTTTTCCTTAGAAAGTACCAGGGATTGAACTGGGACCTTGTATATGTGAAGCAGGAGTTCACGGAACCACACCCGCTCCACTTAAAATTTTTTATTATAGAAAATTTAAATATATACAAAAGTAGAAAGACTAGCACAGGACATGATCCAGCTGCATCTCTTACCCACTCATGGCCCATCATGTTTCGTCTCTACCCATCTCCCTCCCATTCCTGCTCCTTTGCGTTAGATGTACGTTTATTCATGTGGAAAACGACACGGCTTTTTGTAAATAAAAAAGAACAGGTTCCAGAGGAACATTGATTCACTCGAGTGTTGGGTAATTATCAGCTGCGGCCCTTCAGTGTGGCCCGTTTGAGAGCTGAGGCTTTGGAGGGGATAAGTGACAAAGACTCTGCTTGAAGTGTCCATTCTAGTGGGAAGACAAAACAACAGACCAGAGGACCAGGTATGGTGACTGCTGGGAAGAGGGACCACGGGGCATCGCACTGGCAGAAAGCACGGAAGGGGAGGCCCACGAGAGCTTAGGTCGGGCCACGCGTCTCTCCTGGGCTGGGTGGGGGCGGCCAGAGCAAACCCAAGAGGAAGTGGCCCTTGTGTCTGAGGAAGAATGAGGAGGTTGGTGCAGCCGGAGTGAAGAGGGGCAAGAGCGTGAGATCAGGGCAGGGGGGCAGGAGGGGCAGACTGGGGAGTCTGTCCAGGCCCTCTGAAGACCTGCCCTCCTGCTCTTAGGGAAGTGGGGGCCACGGGAACTTGACCTTGAGAGTGACTCGATGTTATGGTTCGGGAGTTCCCCTTCAGCGGCCAAGTTCAGATAGACTGTGAGGGCTCAAGTCCAGCAGTAAGAAGAGCTGAAGGTTTTGTGATGTCCAGGGAAGCCCTGGATGAGATTGACTTGGGCGACAACCTTTTTTCCAGTTCTGCACAGGTTAACCCTCAGCTTTCCATTCTCTACCCTCCTTCTATTGTCTGATGACCTAAAGTCTAAATATTAACTCCATGACTTTTACACCTATATTTAGTTCATGATAGGGCAATCATACAGTATTTGTCGTTTTGTGTCTGGCTTGCTTCACTCAAAATAATATCCTCTGGGTTCATCCCTGTTGTCGTATGCTTCATGACTTCATTTCTTCTTACTATTGCATAATATTCCATAGTGTGTATAAACCACAATTTGTTTATCTTATTCAGTTGATGGACACTTGGGTTGTTTCCGACTTTTCGCAATTGTGAATAATGCCACTCTGAACATCAGTGTGCAGATGTCTGTTCATGTCTCTACTCTCAGTTCTTCTGGGTATGTGCCCGGAAGTGGTATTGCAGGGTCACATGGCAAGTCTATGTTCAACTTCCTCAGGAACTCCACAGAGGCTGTACCATTCTACATTCCCACCAATAGTGAATAAGCGTTCCTAGCTCTCCACATCCTCTCCAGCATGTAGTTTTCTGACTTTTGAATAGTGGCCAGTCTAATAGGTGTGAAGTGCTATCTCATTGTAGATTTGATTTGCATTTTCCTAATTGCTAGTGATGTTGAACATTTTTCATGTGTTTATTCGCCATTTAGATGTCTTCTTTGGACATGTGTCTTTTCAAGTCTTTTGCCCATTTTTTGATTGGGTTGTTGAAATTAGTGTCAGTGGGTTCTGTTCATGCATTCAGTGAGGGGTACGAGAAAGGGAGAGGCAGTGGAGTCATTCCAAGGTTTTGGGCCTGAGCAACTGGAAGGATGGAATTTCCATTTACTAAGTTGGGGAGACTGCATTGGGAAGAGGCGTGAATGGAGAAGCCCGGGAGTTTGGATTGGGGCGGTTGAGTTGGAGATTCCTGTTAGACTGGGGCGGTTGAGTTGGAGATTCCTGTTAGACATCCAGGTGAAGACAAGCAGTCGGCAGTTGGCTGGAAGGATCTGGGTTCAGGGAGAGGGCGGAGCTTGCAGATGTGTCCGTTCAGGCGCTGTGAGTCTGGATGAGGTCACTGAAGAACTGCGTGAGGAAGGAGCGGAGGGCTGAGGAGCGGGTCCAAAGGCACTGACGCCTACCGCCGCAGAGGGAGGTGGGCAGGAGCCCGTGCCCGGGCGGCAACAAGAAAGTCAGCGGAGCGGGAGCAAAAGCCAGGCTCGTGTTGTGTTCATTGACCCAAGGAACGAGTGGTCAGAGGGTGCCAAGCCAGGAGAGGCTTGACCAGACGGGGTGCTGCGGGTGGTGTCTCACCAAGAGGATGCGTCATCTTGAATTCCTGATGGATACGTGAGCTGTGAAGCGTGGAGATGATGCGGTGATCATGCTAATTATTGTTATTCTAAGAATTCAAAGGGAACAGTGTCTTCTTATTTCTTTGTCAGGAATGTCAAGTATGTACCCTACAATTAAAATAGGATATAGCAGCCAAAAAAGAAAGAAAAATAAACTCAGATTACTGACAGGCAATTTTTCCATGTCCCGTCTGATCGTTTCATTTAATTATAAAGCCGGTTGATGCAGGTGCAGCTGCCCAAGCTCGGATGACACATTGGCAGTGAATTCCAGTGGGGGCGAAGTCAGTTGTGGGGAGGGAGGTTATCAAAGAAAGAGAAAAATGGAAAACCCAGGAGGATGGAGGGGGCACTCGAGGCAGTTGATCCTGGGAGACGGACCGTGTAGGTGAACTTGTTAAAAAAATGTTGACATGTTTTAGCACTAACGTTAGCCTGAAGAGACATGATATTTTATACGTTCTCCGTAGAGGAAGAGCATTCCGGATACTTAAAGCAGTATACTGTGTTCCCCTACTGAGCAGAAGTGTGAACACCTCTCTCAGAGGTCTAAGACACTTCGTGTTTGTAAATCGGTGGTACTAAAAGAGTGACCCAGTAGTTCTGCTAGAGTTTCTTCTCCAGGCAGTTGATTTGATAAACGAATGATTGCACGTTTTGTCCATTCTGTAGAAAATAGTCATAAAAATATTAAAACTTTAAAATACAATTTTAGTAGAATCTCTATGTAGAAAGGAAAATGTCACTATTTTCCCTTGTAGGGAATTCACGGGGATTCTTTTTTTTTGTTTTTTTTTTTTTAATCCTGTGCAACCTGCTTCAGTGCCAGGGCCTGTGGACAAGGCCAGGCAATGGTTTGTTCTGGCAGGGGACCCTATGAGAGGGCCGGGGGGAAGACCCTGCCGTGAATCCAAACCCAAGCATCACGTGGAGTCTCAATGCACAAGTTTGGGAGAGAAAATGAAGACGCTGTCTTGATTTAATAAACGTTTTGAAACACCGTCTCTCCCCTGCCCCAGCACACATCCACACATGCACACATTGCTCATGTTCTCGTGCTTATCAAATTATGAGAGCTGAGCTCAGATAAAATGACAGAAGGATTTTTTTTTTCTGGCTCCAGAGCAGCCAAGAGTTATTTGGAAAACAGGCAGAACCAGTTAAAATGCAAGCCTGCTACAATGAAGGGAAGCCGTGTGTGCCAGGCACAGATGGAGTAAGTTCATTCTCACATAAATATTATCTCTTTGTATTTGCCAGGGCTGAGATGCAGTCATTGTGTTAATTAACTCAGGGAGTTTTCAGTGATGGCTCCAAAACCTTTGTCTTCTGGAAACCGTCACCTGACTCCGTGTTGCCTCTAGCCAGCAGTGTGCCCTTGCCTGGGCCACTTCACCGTCTTAGGAAAGGGAGTGATGGGCATGGAGGGCTGTTCGGCTCTTTCTCCCATGTCTGATGTCCTGTGCATCTGTGTTTTAAGGGTGTGGAAAGTTACAGTTTTTCTATTATTAATAAGTGGGTATTTCACTCAACAGCACTCAACCTTTTTTTTTTTTTCCATTGTAGTACATTTTAAAAGCTGGCATAGAAAATGAATTCACTGTCAAGGATAACATCATATGGCCTTTTGACCATATTGTTTGGAATTGTATGATTTTTTAAAATATGAATTATAAAAACTATAGTTGAAGAACATACACAAAAATAATTATTTTTATGGAAAAGAACATTTACACCAATTAGCCTTTACTTCAGTGAATCTTCAAGATGTAGGATATTAAAATCTTTCACTGGATACCTGCACCTTGGCCTCACATACTCAGAATATCTCAAGATAGTATCCCTCCTCTATTTACACTCTCTTTTGCCGGAGAAATAAAGACACCAAAGGATGTTTAGGTTATCCCTACACGTTTTACATTTCTCTCAAGACTGCTGTGTAACGGTTGGCAGCTGAGAGAATAAACAGGAAATTAGAGAGCCTGGGCTCTCCTTCATCTTGTGCCAGGGCTGGGCTCCCTGTTCATTTATTTTCCTAGGACACCAGGAATCTGAGATTGGTCTTTTAGCTGAGTGCATTTCTTGTACAGCTGGGCTGCACACAGCAAGGAGCTGGCCAGAGCTTTCTGCTCTTCTCCAACTTGGTGTATTGGCACTTGAAGTGCCAACCCGGGTGCTTTTCACCAGTTGCCTATAGATGAATGAAGTGTTTAAAATGAAGAAAATGATAGCACTTTCGGTATCTCAAAGTGGTATATTTTTTCAATGATAAAAGTAATACATGTTTATTGCAGACAATTTGGAAAGTTCATATAGTTTTGAAATCCCACAACTCATAAATCACTGTTATTATTTTAGTGTTCTCCTCTGGGGTCTTTCATCAATCTCCAGATATATCTGTATTCATTCAGCCATTGGTCAATTATGTTGGAAAAACTGCTTCCAAGGGGAGCTGACGAGCCCGTTCATAGGTGGCGGGAAGGGGAAAAAGGCTTTCCATAAACCACACATGCGTGGGAAAGGCCAGCGTGAGCAGGGTTAAGTCTCCCTTGCCCCCTCTGTCCTCCTCTGGACCAGGCCCTGCTAATGTGCTCCGGGGCTCTTCCCATGGGGAAGGGGAGGTGTGTCAGCCCCTGCCCCCAAAGTACTGGGCATGGAGCTTGCTGCGCAGGGCACCTGCTAGCAGTGCAGGAGTGTTTTGCAGACAGCCTGTGGATTTCATTTTGCTTTTGTTTATTTTTAAAATTGAGACCACATGCATCTGCAGCCTGCTTTTGCCACATATAATGAACGTTTTCCACTTCATTAAATACTTCTCAAAAAATTGCTTTCCCTCATTGTTATTTTTGAAAAATGTTCCATTTATACAGATGGGCACACTCGGCCTAACCCAGGTTACTGATCGTTTCAGCCCTTGAAGAGACTCTTGAAAGGTTCCGAGGTATAAAATGTTTATATTCATTTTATTTTCCGCCCTCCGCCCACGCGCTCCGACAGACCTTTGATTTTGGACGACTGCTTTTGAAGCTTGTGGAAGCACAGTTACTGAAGCCATTGCTAACTTGTTTGCTTTGGAAAGATCTGACAGAAATAGGCTGCTTTTAATGGAGATGGCTAATTTTCTCCTGCCGGTGGGCAGTTCATTTCAGAATAGGGCATTTTGTTTATTGTATTGTAAAAATAGCCTCTTTTGAGAAGAATGGTCTGCTCCAAGTAACTCTCATGGAAACTTTAGGACTTTCTTCCATACAGAAAGAATTACTTTGATCCAGAATGGTAATACTGAAGCAGGCTGGTAGGATAGGAAATGAAAAGATGGATCTGGAACCTGGCAGAGAGTCCACGTGGACATCAGTAACCCCGAGATGACTGCTGGGAGACCCCCAGCCCCAAGATTCTGCCGTCCAGAACAAAGACTTATTCGAGAAGCCAGGAGAAGCCCGGGATATTCCCCAAGGACTTCACCATTGGGCCTTCATGGTGGTGTGATCAGTCAAACAGCAAACAGCTGGAGCCCCTCCCCTGCTGTCAGCAAAGGGGTGGGATAATTGACAGTTTATAAAGCAGACCACGAGGCCTGAGCGCTCTGTGCTCTCTTGCCTGTGGACCAGTCCTTCCCTCTGTGCACCGCTCTCACCATTTTTCCTCTGCCACAGGGCCACTCAACTAAACCTGGGCATTTATAATCTATAATAGGGAATTGTAGCCTGTAAATCAGCCCTCTTTATCGCTTTTCACCCTCTTCCTCTCTTCCTGGGACCCCTGAACTGTTATTTTCTCCCATTTGTCATCCCTCCCTACCTGAATAAATTACTGGCCTAACTCATCCAGCGTGCTCTTGAAATTCATTTCTGCCAAGAATCTAAATAAAATCCAGTAACAATACTTCTCAAAGTATTTTTCCTTTGTGAAGTAGAAATGTGTATTTAATGTTTCTGAAAACTCCACTACTGGGAAGCATTACTAGCACCTTTCCCTCATGGTTGGTTATCTCAAATACTTACCTACAATTAAAGGCAGATACATATTTGCCTCAAATTTAGACCTGATTTAAAAAGTGTTTTTTATTTTGGATGTTCCCTTCACTTATTCTTTATATTTTTTGTCACAAAAATGTCCTTGAGCCTGTGACTTTAACCACATTTGTCACCGTTTTTTATTGTCTAGTTGGCAGCGTTAAGAATCCAAGAAGAAAGCCATTTTAAATGTGTCTATCTTTATGAACAAGGATTTCTATAAGCTTTGGAGACCTGTTGAAAAAAATCCCCTCCTCTTTCTACTGGCTATCTCAGTCAGAAGATAACTGCCAATTTCTTGGCAGTGACAGTGCACCTTTAAAATATTATAAACCATGTTGTAAAGACCTTCCTTTTGTAAACAACCTATCTGGGCCAGGCAGGGAGCACGTTCATAGCCAACTCTTCCTTCTGCAAATCCTCAGCAAGTGCATAGGGTTTTAAAGATTGGAGCTGAAAAAGCATAATGTGTACTTTTGGCCTGGGGATTCCTTCTAGGGAGTATGCAAATGTCCCTGAGGAAGACTGAATTTGCATGCAAAAGCTCTCCTGTAATTATAACAATTTCCTTCGCCCCCCCCAGCCCTCCCCTTTTTAATTCAGCTTCTCAGTGTGCTCAGTGTGAGGTTTTTCCCTTCCCACAAAGGCGGGTCTTTGGGAAGGAGCTGACTGATGAAAAACCTCATGCCTGCAACCGGAAGCAGCTAAAGCGAGACCTGCTAAGGTTTGAGATGCATGGCTTGGGGTGGGTGGGCTTGTCTGTACGTCCTGAGCACCATTCGTTTGAGCATACAGGGCCGTATCCGGCAGCTTATACTTAGAAAAAAAAATGAATGGGTTCATTCAAAGGGAAAAAAGTTTGATAATGAAGTTTTCCTTTTTTCCCTGAGAGCTGTGCTTACCTAGTTTAAATCGGTAATAAAAATTAAAATGCCTGAGATGTTTGCTATTACGAATCGTCCGCTCCGTTGGCTCAGGGGCACCTCTAGGAATGCCCCTAAGAGCTGTGCAAAATCCTGGCAGCTCCCCGCGGCACCGGCTCTGAACCCTCCCTGGCGAGTGGGAGAGGGAGCCTCCCGTTCTCCCTGTGCAGCGCGCAGGCAGGCTGTGCAGTCTGCGTCCTACGGTTGCTTGTTGTCGCCCGTGTCACCTGTGTTCTGAATTCCTGTTTTTTAGGTATGTTATAAGTGGGAGCTTCCAAAGAAACCGTTTCACCTTGGTCAAGAAGTCCAGGGAGTTGAGGGATTGGAGAACATTGTATCTTACTCGAGCTGCTTTAGTTGCCTTTGTGGACTACTAGTTTTTTAATAACCAAAATTTGTAAAATGCTAAGGTGTTTTCGAATAACCAAGTTACTAACTATGCAAATAGACCAGATGGCTGAAATAATACCAAACATGATTGAACTTCCATTTGATTCTAAATTTTTCAATGCCCTGGGTTGTAATCCATATTGTATTAATGTGGAATTCTATTTGGTGCCCTGTTATTAATAGAATGACACAAATGGGGCGGGCCTGGCGCCCAGCCTTGTGCTGCCCGCAGCAGGTGGAGGTGGGCACGACCTGAGAGAGGTGTGGCCTCTGACCTGCCCGGAGGCCTGCCTTTCTGGATGACTGGGGTCGAGGTAGGACCCTGCTTGTTAACCAGCGTTCTGGTGGGTGCAGATGGGCTCTGCAGTGATGGCCTCGTGTGGTGTTCAAAGGAGAAGTTAGGGAAGCAGATGTGGCTCAGTGGCTGAGCCCTGGCTTCCCACATGTGAGGTCCTGGGTTCAATCCCTGGCCCCAGTGCCTCAAAAAAAAAAAAAAAAAAAATTAAAGGAGAAGTTAGAAAATGTGAATAGGCGCCTTGGGTCTGACGGGACGGGCATGACAGCCAGCCTGAGCTCACTGCATTGGCTGAAGTTAGGTGCTAAAGTGGAAACCTGTCCCTGACTCCCTGTTCTCCTCACACCGGGCGACCTGGGCAGGAAGCTGGGCGGGCTCTGTGTGGGTGCTGAGGGAGAAGCAGGTGGGAGCCGAGGTCAGCTGAGATTTTCACAGCCCTCACTGGCTTAGTCCCATTTAGGGAAGGGTCCCCTCCGGGACCCCTGGGGTTGCCTTCCGGAACCAGAGTTCGCCGCCTCCGGAGGGCCTGAGGAGTGGCCTTTTCCTGCGCACGCGCACCCTTGGCCTGTGGTGACCCACGATCGGGTGCCCGGGGAGGGTGAGCTGGCCCCGGCCGCGGGTCCCTGTGCTGCCTGGACGATGCTCCCCGGAGCCCTGCCCATCACTGGGAACTGGCCGCAGCGTTCCTTCCGCGCCCTCGCACCTGCTGAGGCCTGAGTTCTGCAAATAATAGCCTTTGTTGATTTTTTTTTGCTTGAACAAAGGTGAAGGACTGTATTTGCGCTGCCCTCCCCGCATAGTCTTCCTCATTCTAAGAAGTAATCCTTTTTCCTGAGGTTTAGTTCCTAGGCTGAGAATAATCAGTCTGAAAAATATTTTTCAGTTCCCGTGAATCCTATCTTATCCGTTTAGTAAATTCTGAAGTAATAAAACCAGAACAGTGCTGTTGGTTCTCAAAGAAATTGAAGTGAGGCATGAACGGTTTTTTTATTTAGGTAAATAAGATATTTCTAGGTATATATGTATGTATAAAACATATATAACTAACTAGATTGTGTTTTATAAAGTGATAAAATGCCTCCAATTTTATTATTATATAATATAGTACAATGGAAGATTTTAAAAGCCTTTTATAAGGTAATTAAAATGTACATTTGGTGTGATTAATATGAATCTGTTCATTTAATTTGAGTTATTGAGGGGCTTGATTCTCCTTAATCCTAGTGAATACTTGCAGACAACATGTTGCTGTTTGGTATTAATAAAATTTATCCTAAATCATGTATTTTAATTATAGGCTCTAAATCTGTTTTCTTCCCTAGATTTATAATATTCCTTTTTTTTTTTTTTTTTTTTTACCAAATATTAACTATTACTTTTAAACTAATATACAAGGAGTCTGGAAAATAGAAGAAAATCATTCATGATCTCTTTGTTGTGCAATTCCATTGCCCTAAACAGATCACACGGGTTTATAGTGAAAAATGTAAATATATATACAGTTTTGTATCATTCTTCACTCACAATGATGAAATGAGCATTTCTGATGCTGCGCTCCAGTTGTGTGTCTGTGTGTCTCTTTGTGGCTTCCAATCCTTTATGAAAAGCATATAAAATGATGAGTGTATTGATATTACCACCCAGTTCCTCTCACGGCACTGTTTCTCTTACTCCCCGGAAGGTGCTCTTCTCCTCTGGGTGCTGCTTTTCTTTTTCCGTTCATGTGTTTACACTCTTGCCTCATACATGTGTTCATTGTACCTGTGAGTGTAAGACCTGTATGTGTTCACACACACACACACATGCACGTGCAGTATTGTGTCATCTAAAAATCGACCTGGCTGGGCTGCTGTGGCTCTCGTTCTAGTCCATTGGTTTTGTTCCCTTTAGCCTCAAGTCCACTCCATGGGGCCAAGACGAGGTGTCCGGGGCAGGGACTGGAGGACTGGCCCCGGGCCCTGGGCACGCAGTGGCCGCACCCTCGTCTCAGCCCCACCTACGCTTTATGATGACCTTTGGTATCCGGTGGGTGGGAATCTTGGCTGTTCTTAGCTCTTTTACTCTTCCAAATGAATTTTTAAAACTGCTGGACAAGTTCTATGAACAATTCTCTTGGAATTTCGACTTGAATTACTTGCAGTTTATCGGTTCGATGGGGTTAAGAATGGACATCTTGAGTATACTGAGTCTGCTGATCTATGGATATGCTATCTCTTTTAAACTATTGATTTAGGTCTTTTTTAAGGTCCACCAAGGAAATTGTTTATTTCTTTCTAAAACATTTTGCCCTTTTTTTCCCCAGCTTTTTTCTGTAGGATTTAGAGTTATTGTTGAAAATGTGACTTTTTATAAACTACATTTTCTAGTTGGTTGTAGTTGGTATATATGGAAGTGTTGATTTTGAGTGTCTTTGTGACTTTGCTCAAGTCTTCCATGAGTTGTAGCAGGACGGGTTCCTTTGGATTTCCTATGTAGATGGTTCTATTACATGCAGCTTCACGGACGCGCTTGTGATTTTAATATTTCATCCATCATTTAATTTACTGTTACACACGAGGAAATTGCTGACTTCTTCTATTTTAAACATATTGCAGGACACCCCTTTGTAGTTATTTTTTCTCTTTCCAATTACTTTTTTAGGATACACTTTTGAAATTTCTGTCAACAGAAGCGATCGTATTTTTACAGCTCCCAGTGCATGTTGCCACGTTTCTCCACAATTGTTGAATCCTCTTGTCTGCCACCAGCCGTTTTGAGCGCTAGGGTCACCCGGTGATTCTGCGTCATGGAACCCTTACTTGAACGCTGTGGGAGGGTCCACTCTTGCCCCTCTGTCACCTACCCTCTACGAGGCAGCCAGAGTGATCTTGGAAAATTTAAATCAGACCTTGTACTTTCCCCTGTTGAAAATCCTCCGCGAGATGCAGCCGGGAGCCCCAGCCTCTCACCAGGTCTGCGTGCGGTGGCTCTTGCTGCCTTCTCCCCTCTCTCGTTCCATGTGGCGCAGTGGCACCAACCGTCCTGTTGGTGGACCTCGCCGGCCTCGGTCCGACCTCGCGCCTGCAGCCCTCCCTGCCTGCAGCCCTCCCTGCCTGCAGCACTGCCCAGATCTGGTGTGGCTGGCCATTTATCTTTTATGTTCCTGCTCAGATGTCGCCTCGCCCTCCGTGGCTGCCCTGTCTCAAATATCCCTGTTTGTTCACCTTCTTTCCTTTTACCCTGCCTTATTTTCTTCACATTATTTTATCTGAAAACATGCCATGTTGCTTTCTATTTATCTATCCTTATCATTACACTAGAGCTTAAAGTGCTTGAGAACAGGGCCTTGTTTGTTTGTCTTGGATATAACCATATACCCTATGATATTGCTCTCAGAAGAAATATAAGGCAAGCCTTGTATGTGAGCCACATGTGTAGTTTTAATTTTTCTAGTAGCACATTTAAAAAGTAAAAAGGAAAAGGCAAAATTAATATTAATAAATTTTAACCCATATATCCAAAATAGTCACTTTAACATGTAATCAGCCTAAAAATTATTAGTGACCCACAACTTGTCTAATAAAACAACAACAACAAAAACTGAGTTGAGCTCTGTGAAAGCTGGGAAAAAATTATTAATGAGATATTTTATATTCTTTTTTTTTCAGATTAGGTTTTCAAAATCTGGTGTCTGTTTTAACAACACATCTTAGTTTGGATTAGCCACATTTCACATTAGCATGTGTCAGTAATGAATATCTGAGTCACATTAAGAGTATACAAGTAGATTCCCATAAAGGGTGATTTATTGTTAGAGAAAAGCAGGGAGTTACCGTAAATACTATATATACTGATATTCTCTTTTGGTGCTCAAATAGTTTGTCAAGTGTGACTACACGCCCTACTAGGCACTGAGAGTATTATAAAGACAAGCCAGTCCCCAAGGTGTCTGAGCTCTGGTGAGTTGGTAAAACCTTGATGGCAAACTGAATTGTAGGTCCTGTGTGTCTCTGAAATGACTACATGTCATGGATTAATTTCCCCCAGTGCAACCTTGATAATATTTAGAAACTTAGATCCAGACCACAGGCGAGTGCAGTTGTGCCCTGCGCAGTCACATTCTCTTGTGCACTGGGCCTTGTGCTAAGGAGCTCAGGGGAAGAAATCTTTCACCCTACTCCTATTTTAGTGTGTATTTCTCTAGGTGAGTTTCTGACTCACTTGAACTACCTTCCAAGGATGATTCTTACATGTTTCAGCTGTAATTTTGGTGCGTGGAGGTTCTAAATGTATATCCAGTATGGTCCTTCTCCATTTTCAGCTTATAATTGGCAAGTTCCCATAGGAAAAAATCATTATTGGTGCTATAAAAGCACTTCTTATCTGTCACATTTGGGAAATGAAAGTTTTGTAAAGGTCTCCAGGTATGATGATGACTTGTACATCACAAATAGTTTAACAGCTTGGAACCTATCTTAGTTTCTCTTGTAGTGTTGAAAGAAAAAGGAGGAAAAAACCCTGCTCAATAGTAATTTTACCAGGCAGTTTAAAGAAGGATGGACAGGAGCCCATTTAAATGCTTTGACGAACAGCTATGTACGTCCTTTGTCATTGGAACTTTTTAAATCATGCAAGTGCACAGGTTTATTAGTTCACCTTTATTAATTTGTCAAGGTTAATGACTGCATAATGACTTGAAGATAATTAAAGACTTGCTGGCATCCATCTGCTAGTGTTTACTCAGTATGGTAAGTTTTATAACACATCGTGCCTTGTTTCCTGAGGAGATTCCTTTCCCACCAAGCTAGTTTTTAAAGCACAACCCACTCTGCGGCCTTCGGCAGGATGAGGGTTCTTTTCCTTCATCTTTCCGCACATGGCGGCCTGTTAGGGAGGTGGGGTGAGGTGTCTCCAAGAAGCCCAGTGTCCTCTTCTCCGGAGAGGAGGGTGTTGCCAGCCCGTCAGTGTTTCCCGTGCCTCCCAGTGCTCCTCTGCATTGGGAGAGTGAGTGCCCCCAATGCCTTCCGTCATCAGTCAGTCATTGATTGATTTATAGTCATGCCAAGAGGGAGGGCGGGGCAGGGGCTCCCCTTGCTCTCATGATCCTACTCACATTTGCATTTCATCTGTACTCCCTCAGCATGCTCCTTTTCTAAACTTCTGTCTCCTCACAGCCAGGAACGACCAATTCCTTTCCTCTCCAGCTCCAGAATCTCTCCCCTGCCCCTTTGGCTCCATTTTCAGGGTCCCATTGACCTTTCACCTGCGTGGTCTCGTTTGCCTCCTGCTGGTTTCCCCACATTCTGCCGCACTCTCCTGTTCCCCGCCCACCGCCACTCCCCTGTGTTCTCGGGGCGCCACCCTGAACCCACAGCCACCCCACCAGGTTGTCCATGGCTCTCCATGGCCTGGAGAATGGAGTCCAAATCCCTTCACCGGCGGCCAGGCGCCTCGGAGCTGGGGTACCTCCACGTCCCGCCCAGCTTTGCCTTACGTTCCCAAACTGTGTGTTCCCCAAACAAATGGCCTGTTCTCTTACTCACCTTCTGCCCTTCGCACCTGTTTTCTCCCCCTGAGTTGACCTATGCCTCACCAGTGCTATACCCGCCTCACAGCTGAACCACACCTGCACCCCAGCCACGGCCCTGCCCCTCACCTGGGTGGTCTCACCTGTCATGACTGTCCCCTGGCTCTTTATACCTGTCTGGAACTTCTTGAGGCTTTTCCACTATAGATGTCCCTCCACACGTCTTTGGAGACCCTAGCCCATCAGTTTGGGAGGCAGTGCGGCATTAGCCCCCAGCCCCCTTTTGTGCTCCCCCCTCCAAAGTACCCAGGGAGCACTGGAGTGGACAGATGCTTCTTTGATTCCCAGAGTCCCTGGCATGGCCTGCTCTCTGCTCTATATTGTTGCCCCTTCCTTCTTTTCTAGCTGCTCTTTACTGTCTTTCTCTCAGGAACCACCTTCCCACCCTCCCAATTACCAGAAGCTTCTCTCCTGGCTCTCGCCCTCTCCACTGGCTTTGGGCGTCTCTGAAGAGATGCCCCACGGTTCCTTATCTGCTCTCATTTCTTAGCAATCTTTCTGAGTTGCTGTTTCTCTCTTTTCCTTCCTTCCCCTTAGCTTACATCATATGCGTCATGAATACTTGTTTCCGACCTGGACCAGCTTGCTTGTGATTTCTTAGGACAGGTAGACCAGTTATCAGACACACTATTAGAAAACGTGCTAATGTAATATCATGAAGCTCTTCAGGGGGGCGTTGTTTGGTCTCCTCTTGAAAGGCAGAGATGAGGCTTCAGTGGGAACAGCTCTTGACCGCGGAGCTCTGACGGCGTGCCCCGCACAGCCGGCTCTGCAGTGTGGCCAGGGGCGCCAGTCTTAGCAGAGGGATGGATGCCGTTTGGTAGATTGTTTTTAAAATTTCCACTAATTTACATCAAGTTGACCATAGTTAAGGTTTGTTCCTGATACTGGATTAATGCCTGTTAGGTTTAAAATTTGAGAATAATCAATGTACAAAACATTGTATGTTTCAGTTTTAATTATTGTCAGCAGCATGCTCGCCAACTTCGTTTTTCCCAAAACTTGTGTATAAAAATGTTATTTATTTGAATATTTATTTTTCTTTGCCAGTATTTTTACATGAAGATAAAATTAAACATGAAGTACATTCAACAAGTTGCCTTGATTGTGGATATATTAGTTTAATATTTAGTGGTAATTTTTGATACTTTCCAACAGGATAGAGACATTAATTTTATTTAAAGATTTTTGCTGATTGTAGAAACAGTACTTATTCTAGTTAACATTGAAAATTCAGGAAAATGTAATTAAAACCACTTTTATTTCAACACCCATAAATAATCACTAAAACTTGATATATATATTATACTGTAGCAGTTTGATATGGTTATGAATTCCAAAAATAGATATTGGATTATGTGTTAATCAGGTCTGTTTGTGGGCATGATTAAGTTATGATTAGGGCTTTGATCGGGCCATATCATCAGGGCATGTGAGTCCCTCCCCTTGGTGGGTGAGGACTCACAGATAAAAGGCATGGCAGAGGACAGAGTTGGGGGTTTTTGATATTGGAGTTTTGATATTGGAGTTTGATGCTGAAGCCTTAAGCTGGTGCCCTAGGAATTAAGCTCACTGAGGAAACAGAAGCAAGCCCCAAGAAGAGAGAAACCCTGAGCCCAGGAAGAAGCAAGTCCTGGGAAGAGAGGAACCCTGAACTCAGAGAGAAATAAGACCCCGGACGAGAGGAACCCAGGAAGTCTGAACCCTCGCAGGCGTCGGCAGCCATCTTGTTTCAACATGTGAAAATAGACTTTGGTGAGGGAAGTAACTTGTGCTTTATGGCCTGGCATCTGTAAGCTCCTACTCCAAATAAATACCCTGTATAAAAACCAACCAATTTTTGTTATTTTGCATCAGCACCCCTTTGGCTGACTAATACACACACCTAATATATATTGTATATTTTTTAGAAAATTGGATTGTATTGAGCATATAATTTTATCCTGCCTTTTTCGTCTTAACATTTTATTGTACTTTCCCACTCGATTTTGTTTTAAACGTAACTTTTAATGGTTGCATACTTTTAAATCATGATGAACTGCAACTAATTTCAGCACTCTTCTGTTATTGACTATTTAGATATTTTCTGCTCCACTTGCTATAAAATCATTTGTGCTCTTCAAGATGTGGATATATAGAAATTGCCATATTGTATTTTATAAGAAAACATAGACTAATTAGGTAAACCTAATTAATAACTAAGTACTGCATATTTAAGTATGCAGTAATTTTAGACATTAGGAATGAGAAAAGTAATTTTGTTTGAATAATCTTATATCATGCAGGCATTCAAAAATCAAGTGCATGTAAGGAAGGGATTAGTTTTGCTTGCTTTAATTTAGCCCAAGTTTGGAGACTAGAGTATTTACAGACCATTAGATATGCTTTACTCTTGAGGCCGCTTGTTGTAATGAGCTGTCAATTATTGTGCATCTGACTGTCATTAAAGGGATCAATTGGTTGGCAGTTTAAAAGCCAGCGTTTATGAATGCACAGAAATTGAATTATAAATGGGGTGGTTAGATGAGTGTCTACTTCATCATGCCCGCCTGGGTACAGTGTTTGGCCTCTGAAAGGGTTTATTTTTGGTTTAAAAGTAATAGACAGTGGGGACCTCATATTTTTTTAATGTAATATTAAAAAAATGAATAAAGAAAAAAACATAAAAGTAATAGGTGTGTTGTTGAGCATATGGCTATACAAAGTTTGTTATTTAAACAACATTACTTTTTATTTTTTATTTTTAAAGATTTATTTTTTATCCCCCCCCCCCCCAGTTGTCTGCTCTCTGTGTCCATTCGCTGTGTGTTCTTCTGGGTCCGCTTGTATTCTTGTCAGTGGCATCAGGAATCTGTGTCTCTTTTTATTGAGTCATCTTGCTGCGTCAGCTCTCCGTGTGTGTGTCCCCACTCCTGGGCAGGCTGCACTTTTTTCGCCCAGGGTGACTCTCCTTATGGGGTGTCCTCCTTGCATGTGGGGTTCCCCTATGTGGGGGACACCCCTGTATGGCATGGTACTCCTTGCATGCATCAGCACTGTGCATGGGCCAGCTCATCACACAGGTCAGGAGGCCCTGGGTTTGAATCTTGGACCTCCCATGTGGTAGGTGGATGCCCTATCCATTGCGCCAAATCTGCCTCCCAACATTTCTTTTTTATTTTAAATACTTCCAAACTTACAGGACAGATGCAGGTATATAGAAACCTCATACAGAGAACTTCTATATTCTCCGTCCTCCCACCAGGTTTCCAGATTCCCCAGTTTTGACATTTTGTCATATTTGCCATATCATTCTATCATCTATCATCTATCAATCATCTATTGTCTATCATCTAATCTTTTCTACTTACCTTCCTCCCTCCCGGTGTGTATGTCTTTATCTATTTATCAACCCATTTTCTGAACACTTGAGTATAGGTTCTACACATCACACTCCTTGAACACTTAAAACTGCCATGTACATTTCCCAAGAACGAGGATTTTCACTTCTGTGACTAAAGCTTGATAACTTCAGTTTAAATATTAAATATTGATATAAAACTTAATCTATATTCTGGTTCTTTTCAGTTGACCCAAGGTAGTGGCCATCAGGGGCGGCTTTCTCTGACTCCCAGGCTACAGAAACTAACTGTAGGATGCCGCTGTTTTTAATGCCGTGTAAATGCCCTTAGCCAAGGGAAGGCACAAAGAACAGAAGCCCTGAGTTCTTGCACCATTAAAATAGCTTCTCCCACTTGTATGTCTGCTTAACCTCATTAGTTGCTGTGGAGAAAACCCCACTCTTGTAGGAAGTCTTTTTCTTGGTTCGGTGCTCTCTCTGTAACCACAGTCCTTTACCTGTTTGCTGGAGCGTTGTGAGGGGTGCACCTGCCCATTCTTGCTGGTTGTTCCAGGCGTGTGCGGGCGGAGCCCTGGAGCGGCTCCCTCCCCCGTCCCAGCTGGAGGGGCCCTGGCCTGTGGCCTCTCCTTCCAAAGGGGTCACACGGCCCAAGTTGTCCCAGAGCCATGGATGCCCGCGGTGGTAGCCCTTGTCCCGCATCAAATACCGTTTCAATCCAAGAGTCATGGATCAGCATTACTTTATTAAGTAGTTTTAAACTGATACTTTGGAGTGAGGAGAGGGATAGACATCGAAAATATTAAAATTGACCTTGTCTTTTTATGTGACTCAGTGACCCTCAGCCTATCAAAATATATTTTCTACATTACCTGTATCCCTTTAATTTCTGACTAATGCTTTGCCTTTTCAAAATCTGCACACTTATAAAAGGCTTTTCTGTAGCTTGTATATTAGTAGGTCATAACCGAATGACATTTCACATTTTTTTTCATGGTTAAAGATGCCTTTCTTTTGCTTTTAATGTACCAGTTCTAAAATTGCCACTCTAAGAAACCCCTAGAATTCCTTTTTAAAAAATTTTTCACAGTTTAATTTCATCTTGTGAAAGGTCAGTATTTGGTGTGTGAAAAATTCCCTTTAAATTTTGTTTCATTCTTTTATTTTTTAATCATAAAATAGTACCTGCTTGCTGGAATTAAACAGTACAGGTGAGTGAAAAGCAGAAGTTTTACTCAATTATTCAATTTCTCACTGTCTTTTCAAGCTCACATTTCTCCCTAGAGACACTGGCATTAGCAGTTTGCTGAGTGTTCTTTCACATACTTCCTCCAAGATTTTACAAAGATAAATAGGTAATTTTCTAGGTAATAGGTAAGTAGGTAGGTAGGTAGATGATGAGAACAGACACTAGATTTTCCTACATAACTGACCCATTCTTTTTCTAAAAGTATCCATAAAGCAGCATAGAAAGAACCTAATTTGTCTATCCCTATCACGCAGGCTCCAGCAGTCAGCATACCTTTTCTGTAAAAGTCAGAAAGTAACTATATTTGGCTTTGTGGTCCATATGATTTCTCTTTCGACTCTCCGGTGTTGTGGCACCAAAGCAGGCTGTGGCTGTGTTCCAACAAAACTTTATTCATGGAGAGTGAGATTTGAATTAAAAATTAAAATTAAAAAATATAAAAACCAGTCTTAGCTTATGGGCATCACAGAAGAGATGATGGGCCAGCTCAGATTTGACCCATGGGCTGTGTAGTTTGCCAATCCCTGGTCTAGAGTAAATAAAAAATCAATTACAAAATTAAATGATGCTCTTTCAGAGTTAAATAACACGGAGGGGCTTGGTGGGTTAAGGCAAATAAAAGGAAAGACCTCGTTTACAGAACAGTCATTTGATACTTTATAGATAGTGAATGAAAGCTGTTTAAGAACAGAGTAAAGTTAAGGAAGAGGGTCTTGGAGAGAGCTGAGGTGGGTCTCAGGTCATGGAAGAACAAAGGGGGTCTTAGGGCGGACAGTTCACAGCCCGCTCTGGCGCTTCCCCAGAAGTCGCTCCCCCCTTGCTTTGAAGCACAGCAGTAAGAGCAATTCTGTTTCTCCTTGAAACCTTTATTTCTTTTATGAACTTGGTTTTCCAGTGTTAGTTGACAAGTATCCTCTTTGAAATTGACAATTTGTTATATACCCTCAATTGGATTTTTAAGTTTACGGATTATGACGTTTTATATGATTTGTAAGAACGTAAAATAGAAACACCGAAGATTGCCCTGAATGATGCATCTTAAGCCTCCCAAATAGATGCTCTAATGCAGAGGCCGCCCTGGTTAATTTCAGTGGCCTCTGCTGAACAGATTTCGTCTGTTCACTCTTGATGGCAATTCTGCTTTCAGACCGAGGAGAACACTGTGATCCAGTTTTACCTCCTGGAGCAGTCACTGGATTTAATGCAGTAAAAGGAAACGAATAGGATGCCTGTTGTGACTCCTGCAAAACTGGCCTTTCCTACCGTAATTGCCAAATACAACAATATAGTTCATAAAACCCAAACCTTATTTTTCATGAAATAAGGAATGGTTTATTTAGGATTATACCATTTGATTTTATATGCTTGGCATGTGACTTAATAAAAGTCTGCATGGTAAGAAGCAAAAGTGGATTCATTGTGTGTATGTGTTTTAACCACTTGTCCCGTGTTTCTTTTGCTGCACTGAGGGGGAGAGGAAAATAGTGCCTTGTTTTCTGAAATGTGTTACCTGACGATATGGGGAAATGAAGGGATATTCTCATTAGTAAGTGTGAATGTACATGCACACCAAGCTACATAGGCATGTATGAAGAGGGATTGTATCTTTTATTCTTTTTAGAGGAAGTTCATAGAATGAAACTGAGTCCGTGGCATGAAGAAGAAAATAAAAAGCTGAGTATTGTCGCCATCCAGCCATAGCCACTGTATTTATTCTGAGGAATACCTTCTGGTTTCTTGGTTTTTCTCTGTACACATAGGTACATACACTTCTATTCAGTCTTCACCCTTTCCTCAGGTAATATTTGCTGCTTATCTGCTGGGCGCCAGGCGCAGCGCCCGGCACGGGGCCATAGCCAGGAACAGGTAATCCTCCCCCTTCCTGCCGGCAAGCCTCCTTGGCTGCAAGGGCAGGCAGCAGGCCGCTCCAGGGGTGTGCTTGGGGAGAGCTTAAACCAAGAAGGGGACACCAGAGTGCCCAGGTGTGCGTGTCCACGGGGGCCTGTGGATGTGAGTCTCCGTGGGGATGTGTCTGTGACAGGTGGGAGCAGCTGTGCAGTCATCTGGGGGGAGAGTGCTCCAAGCAGGGAAAAGAAAATGTGTGTGCATGCAGGTGTGTGTATAAAAGTGAGAGAGCCATGAGATTACACTATCCGTACTCGGTGGTAACCTGCATTTTTTTTTTTTAGAGGTATGGGGATTGAACCCCCATACACGGGAAGCAGGTGCTCAACCACTGAGCTATACCTGCTCCCCAAACCTGTATTTTTAAATTGAAAAATAAGGCATGAACATTTTCCATCTCGTCACCTCTACTTCTATACACGCATTATCCTGAATGGCATACTATACTGTGTTTTGAATGAATGAGATTAATTTAACTAACCCAATATTGTAAACTAATGTTTAAATAAGTTTCTCTTATAAGCTGTGAGTAATATCATTCTCTGAAGATAAATCTTTTTTTCACCTCCTTAGGGTAAATTACTTGAAGCAGAATTGTTGGATCAAACTATAATCATATAGTAAATCTTCCATTATGTGCTAAGATTAAAAATAGATGGCTGCTTCATAACTCACTATCTTCCTTTCCCCATACCCCTTGACTCTTCCCTCTGTATTTTCAAAGTTTCAAACCTAGCAAAAGTAGGTAGCGTTCCCCAGAGTTAGAGAACCCTGCACCATGGTGAATTTTATTTTTTGTTTTTGAAAAATTGTATTCTCATTGTGGATAAGAGAGCTAACATACTTACTAGAATTGCATCATGGCAAAAGCTAACAAAGTCCTATTTGTTTGAAATCAGGCATGAATCAAAGAAAAAAAAGGACATTAAGCAAAACAAACCAGCAGCCATGGAAATGCAAGGGGATCAGTGCAAGTTTCAACATGTCATTTCATGTTCATTTTTTTTGAGGTCTGAAAAAAAGTGTGACTATTAAACTGTATTACGAAAGAAACACTCAACCTTGAGAGAAAACTGTTTTATTCTTTCAGCTTGCCTTTACAATAGGTTTTATTTCAGATGGAATTGGCCTAATTTGCTGCCACCTTCCACTGGTTTTCTTTCAGATGGCATTGTATGCAATCCTGGTACTAAAAATATTGACACGCATTTATATGGCACCTACTGTGTGCCACTTAATGTACTGCCTTATTTAAAGCTCGACAGGGGATTGTTTTCTGTGAGAGAAAGTGGGTTAGCAGCTCTAAGCCTTTCAGAGTCACAGACAGAGAGGGCTGTGCTGCAGAAGGGATGGGTAGGTGGGTGCTTCCCAACTTGGCCTGTGTACCAGTCAGCTGGGCCCCTTGTTAAAATGCAGGTTCTGGTTCAGGTCGGGGGTGGGGCCTGAGACTCTACATTTCTAAAAAGCCCCCAGGGGTCTGCCCTTGACCTTAAGGAGATGAGATCCAGAGGGCTTGGGAGTCCCACCTTGGTCAGGAGCGCAGCCCACTGGCCTCGGGGTGGGGGCGCAGGCCGTCTGATTTCCAAGCTGTCCTTTTGGCACTTGGTGCTCCCGGCATTCATCCTGAGTCATCTGCTCCTGTGATGAGATTACGGATGATTTGCATGTTCTTCTTTTTGCTTTTAGGCATCGTGTAAGTTTTCATCCAGGGTTTTATGATCAGAAAAAACCACAAAATTTAGCAGATTTTTTTTTTAATAGAGTAATCTCCCTCCCCAAGTCTTCATCTTCATGGTTGACCTTGAGGGTTGACCTTGGGCCTCTTTTGCCCCCCCCCCCATCTCTTTGGAGTTAACAGTGTGTGTGCATGTGACGGGAGATGAGGGAGGCCTCTGAGTGAGTTGGGAAACACTTGGGGTTCCCTGCCCAGGTCCCCTTGATTCTTACGATGTGATGCCCGGTTTCCACCTGCCTGCACCTGTGTCTCCTTACGTGCCCTGCTGGGCTGTGGGCGTGGAGCGGCGCCCTCTCCTCCCTCACTGCGGTGGGACTGGTTATAACCACCCAGCTCCTGTGCCTCTCGGATGGGATACCTCGGAGAAGGGTGTCACCCACAGTCTCCAGAGCGCCCCAGGGGGATTAGACCCCTCTCACCCGTGGAGTCTCATAACACAGTTGAAAACACAGCTTTTCTCGCTGCCTGCTCTTCCCTGCCTCCAATTCTCCACTCCTCTGCTGGCGTTTCCTGGGGTCGCTTCCCAAACAGCCTCCTTGCTCTCAAAACTCCACCTGGGTGGTGCTTAGTTTCCCGGCTGCTAGAACAAATACCGCGCTGTGGATGGGCCTCACAACGGGACCTGCTGGCCCCGTTTCAGCGGCCTCCCTGCTGGGCCGGTGCTCTCCCACGTGGCAGTGCCCACGCGGTGTCCTCCCCTTTCACTCCCGGCTTCTGCGGACTTCTGGCCGCTCCCCTGGCTTCTCTCATCTGACTTACCCTGTTTAGAAGGACTCAGATAATCAGATTAAAGCCCCACCTGACTCACTTGGGCCACACGGTAACTGAAGTAACGTCGGGAAGAGAAGTTATTTACATTCTGGTAGATGTGGACCAAGACCAAAAACATGTCCAAACTGGTGTACACAATTCGGTCCACCGCAGGTATGCTCCAGGGGAGCCCAGACTAAAAGAGCTGCAGAAGTCTACCCTGGCTACTGTTCACACCTGGAGATGCTCTGTTGTTGGAGAGCAGCAGTGACCTGGGGATACTGGTGGTAGAGTCTTTTCTTTTTAAATAAATAATCCTCCCCCCCAAATGCTCCCTCGTCTGCTTGCTTGTTGTTTGTGTTCGTCTCCTCATTGTCTGTCTTTTTCTCTTTAGGAGGCACCAGGATCTGAACCCCGAACCTCCCATGTGGGAGGCATGTACCTAACTCTTTTTTTTTTTTTTAAAGATTTTATTTATTTATTTAATGCCCCCCCCCCCCCCCCCCCCCGTTGCCTGTTCTCTATGTCTGTTTGCTGTGTCTTGTTTCTTTGTCCGCTTCTGTTGTCGTCAGCGGCACGGGAAGTGTGGGTGGCGCCATTCCTGGGCAGGCTGCACTTTCTTTCGTGCTGGGCGGCTCTCCTTACGGGGTGCACTCCTTGCGCGTGGGGCTCCCCTACGCGGGGGACACCCCTGCGTGGCGCGGCACTCCTTGCGCGCATCAGCACTGCGCATGGGCCAGCTCCACACGGGTCAAGGAGGCCTGGGGTTTGAACCACGGACCTCCCGTGTGGTAGACGGACGCCCTAACCACTGGGCCAAGTCCATTTCCTTGTACCCAACTCTTGAGCCTCATCTGCTGCCTTCTCGTTTTTTGTTTTTTCTTGTTGTCTGCTCCTTGTTTCTTTAGCTTGTTGTCTGCTTGTTGTTTTTGCCTGTTGTCTGCTCATTGTTTTTTCTCTTCTGCTCGTTGTGTTCTGTCTTCTTTAGGAGGCAACAGGAATTGAACCCGTGTGGGAGGTGGGCACCCAACCTCTTGAGCCACATCTGCTCCCTTGTAGAATCTTAGTGGAGTACATCTGCCTTCCCACTCCATTGAGCTGGGAGTTCAGGAAGAAGGTTGAGCCTGTTCGCATCAGCATTTGAACTTTGTCCTTTTAGCGTTTTAAATTTACAATATATTTTCAAAGCTCCCTTTATGTTTCTTGACCATCTCAATGACGCAATCTCCTGATCTAATTACCGTGCATGGAGCTAGTTCCTGAAGAAAGAAGACAAGCAGTTCTGCAAACACTTCGGTTTCTGGTTGGTTAAGATAGTCATTTTCTGTATAAAGAGGCTTGTTTCTTGCTACCATGTTTAGCCTCTGGGGCTCATCTTGGTTGTGTGTAGTTTGTTGTTCTTGGCTCATTTTGACATTTCTCTGTGTATTGTATTTTTAATATAAAATTTTGTATTTAGCAATGTGCTTTGAAACAGATTAAATTTCTCGTACCAGAGTTGCTACCCCAAAGGAACATGCAGTGAGGAGTGTAAGCGGCAGGTCTGGGGCACGCAGGCATCTCAGCAAGGTGTGAACCCTCATCTGTGGGAGTTGTTACGGTAGTACCTAGTTAGAGCATTTACCTGCCGACCTGTGTAAGGCAGCTCGTGCAGAACCACAGCAGCTAAGCCCCAGGCTTGCTTATCTAACTAGCACCCTGCCCAAACTAAAAATAAATCGTTGACGCTCTGTATGACAGCAGAGTAGGTTTGGTGGGAGGAAGATGCCTGCACGCTTCGGAATGCCTGCTTAAGGCTTCTTTCTTTGGGTTTAAAAGCGAAATCACTTTAATTGGTGTGTTGGCTAGCCAGTTACAGCAAATGACTAACTCTTCAAGTAGAAAGCAGCTTTAGCTCCAGAAAACAGCAATGTCACCGCAAGTGTTTCCCCTTAACGTTGTCGAAAGAGTATCCCAGCAGATGTTTTCTTTAGTTTTCTCTCTTTGGATTGTTTTCCCCTGAAACTCAGGAAGGATGTTTGTGCAAAGCGGTTTAATTCCCTGGGTTAGCCGCAGCTTATCTGATCTCTTAAGTTGGAGGTTGGAACTCTTTGTTAAATTTGCACAATGGCAACTATTTGGGAAAAAATAACCATTTTCATAGTAGGAAAAATTGACGTTGTGATGACTTAGGCAAGAAATGAACCTGAAGCCAAAGAAAACGCAGTCATTGTTCCGTAGTACAACACAGAGCCCTACATTCATTAGGCCCCTGCGAACAGCGGGGCTCATTTCCACGGAGGAAATACGGGGCCTCTTCTTTGTGGAAGGAACCCCTCAGGTTTTCCTGCGAAGGCAGCTCACCCTCTCAGCCTCTCGGCCTCTTGGCTGCGTCCTGTGAAGTTAGATAGTTAGAGGCACTTCGGGCTTGTCTGAAGAACCTGTCTTGACATTTTTTCCTATTCAAGGAGCAGTAACGCTTTTTCTGCTGTGGGTCAGGTGTGTGCTGTGCTGGAGCTATCTGAGACTGATGAGTCCTCTCTGTTCACCCTCTGTCCATTTATAGACTGACCAATTCATCTATCAGACGTTCCATGGACTAATGTGTCATTCTCTTTCTCCTTCTCTTCCCCTCAGCCCTTCCTTCCCTTCCTCTCTTCTAAAATCTAAACTAAAGCAGGGACCAGCACGTTAGTCTCCTGGCCTTTGAGCTCTGAATTTTACCTTAGGATCCCTCTGAGAGCCGCCACTTCACCTCGACAGCCTGAGCTTGCGGGAAAATGAAGGCGTGAGATTGGCCCCTGCCGGCATGTTCGGCAGGTAGGGCCACTGTTTGCATCCCTCTCTGCTGCTTCCGATTTGTGTGCTCTTGAGCAACTGGCTTAAAAATAACTTCACTGTGTCCCAGTTTCCTCCTCTATGAAACTGGGCTCATAACTGTACCACCAAGAGATGGTTGAAAGACTAAGTGAGGTAGGAGATGTCAGTTGCTCAGAACAGTAACCTGGCATTTATGCTCCATAATTATCAGTTTCTGGTCATTTTACCTTAACCAGTAGATTCCAGCCCTCTTTTGCTCTGCCCCTGTCCTCGTCCCCTGCCCATTTTCACGGAGCTCGCAGTCTAGTATCGAGACAAACATCGTTACCATACGAAAACAAGGAAGAAAGTGGCATGTATCTGGATATGAAAGATGCTTGGACCTTTGGTAGGGAGAGAAGGTAGGAGGGCCCTTGTGAACTGTGCAGGGAGGCAGGAGAGTGTGGGTGCTTGGTCTGCAGCTGGTTAGTTGTGGCTAGCGAGTAGGATGCTTGCAGGTGGTGGAGAGAAATGGTGAGTCTGCACCAACACACCTGAGCGACGTGCTCTGGCCCTGGACATTGGCTCTCCACCACCGTGGCTCTCCTACGCAGAGAACAGCGATTCTCCAATGGCTGGGACCCGAATCTTGGGGAGCCTAAGAGGACTTGATGGACGTTTGTAAAATCTTAACCATTAGGAAACCTGCTTTTCCCTGTCTTCACACTAATGGTTATTTAATCTCAGGGTTCAGTTATCTTTTGGTAAAGCTTTAGAGCAGGAGCACCCCAGTTTTTATGTTCGTGGTTTAATAGTTCCAAGGCTTGGGGTATCACATAGAACTCCTCATTAGGTTTTATGAGGCTTCAGGCTTAGATTTGCTTCTGAATGGTGATGGGACCTCCACAAGCTGTTTTATTTCTCAGGGTCATATTTCTTTATCTGTGGGGTGAGAGATGTGGTTCAAGGGTTCTTATGGATGCTTTTGGCAATCTGGTAAAGTCTACATAGACCCTTTCTCTTAATTTTTAAGGTGTAAAATAAAGCACACAGGACTGCACAGAAAACCATTATATTGAAATACAGATCTAAAAACAGTAAATACATTTATTATATGATAATATATGTATGCCTTAATGCATTTAATGACAGTAATCACTATTAAAATTTCTATTGGTAGCCACAAATGTTATTTTGCAGCATCTACTCTCTGCCACAATTCTAATGTGTTATGAAAATATTTTAATTTTCATTGAAAGCAGTCACTGGTGCTGCTAATACTTTTGTGGTTTGTGATTTATATTCATAATTGGAGGAAGTGGTTAACTTCAGTTAGAGCTTAGTGAAAATAGTAATGTAATTATTTTTCCCATCCAAGTTTATAGAACCCATGATTTTATCCACAGAGGTCTTTGGTGGTCTGTGGGTCTCAGGTTGTTAATCTTTGGACTAAATGACTTTCAAGGTTTTTCCTTTGCTGATTTGATGGCTATCTGATTAGGTGATAATCCCCTTAGTACAAAAAGATTTCCAAATAAATGAAAAATACTGAAATCTTTATATAATGGTCAAGTTCATGTTGTGGGCTATGATGGCAAAGGGGTGGGGGGCACTTTAACGTATTTGTTGGTGTTTGATTCAAGAGGGCAAGGGGCCGTTTTTCAAGACTGTTGATGACAACAAAATAAACAAGTATAAATTTTGTATATGCTAATATTTCTCTCTGAATCTGAGTTCTGGTTGTGACACTGTCACTTTTCGTAATGAGGGTGCTGAAATAGATTTATAGCAGATTTTTTTTAACTGCAGAAGAAACTTTCATCCATGCAAAAGCTCACCCCCCTGTACCCCTTTCCTTCCCACTAGTTTTTCCAAGAACATACAAGAAATCCTTGGGGTAGATCTCCAAGGCCCCTTTCTCCTGTCCCACTAGGTTATATTTTATTCATTTGACAAATATTTTGTTGAGCCCAGCACAGTTCTAAATGCTATTCTTGAGCCTCATTCATCAAAAAAATTTATTAGAGCTCCTTTGGAAAATGGCCTACAAATGCATTTTATTTCTAATTCTTAGAAAAATGATTCTTTGCTAGTTTGGAGTCTTCTGGTCCTTCTCTGAATATGGATTTTATTTCTAATTCTTAGAAAAATGATTCTTTGCTAGTTTGGAGTCTTCCGATCCTTCTCTGAATATGGAGTGGCCCAATTTAATCTTCCACAGTCACTGCTGTTGGAGACGTATTGGGCTCATTGGGGAGCTCACCCCAGGCCTGGCTGGTTCACCCTGGTTCGGGGCATTCTTCGTTTTTGCCGTTGGACACTCGGTCCTGTCCTAGGGTGGGTTGCTGGAAAGCAGAGTCCCCTCCCACCAGACAGACCACTTCAATCTGAAACAGTTACAAACGGACACCCAGGTGTGCAGATACCTGTTTGACTCCCTGCTCTCAGGTTTTTTTGGGGTATCTACCTAGAAGTAGAATTGCTGGGTCATAGAAATTCTCTATTTATTGACTCAGTTTCTGCCCAGCCAGAACCCTGCCGTGGTTCTGTCCTGCCCCAAGGCAGTGGTTGTCAGAGAAGGGCATTTTGCCTCCCAGGGAAACTCAAAGTTTGTGGGTTCCAGGCAAGCTGGGACCAAGCCACCTAGTTAGTACTTGAGTGAGTGGGTGAGAACTCAAGTGAGACCAGGACTGAACAGGGGCTGGAGCTGACCCCTGGCTCTGCGTTCGTTGCCAGCGGGTGAAGCCCTAAGCCACTCTGGATGCCAGCTCCCTCTGCTGCGCACAGTTTTGGTGGAGGGCCTGCGCACAGAGGTGGGGGACCTGCTCCGGAGAGCGCGTGGCCGCTGGCCCCGAGCCTCCCACTCTGCCCGTGCCTGGCCTGTCCTGAGCTACGCTGAGCCCATCCTCGCTCTGAAGCCCGGATGGCATGTGAAGGAGCCGGGAGGTCTCCTGCCAGCCTGGAGGGGGCTCTGAGCCCCTGGTCACATGCGCTGGGTCAGTCCTGCCGCAAGCCTGGAAGAGGCCGCTTTGCCTTCCAAGAAAACCCCTGCCTGCGGGCCTCCCACCTCCCCGGGTTACAGTGGGTTCTGCCGTCGTTTAAAACACGAGAGCTAGAAGCGTGGCCTTGCGCATGCAGGCCACGGCACTGCGTGTCAGTTTTTTTTTTTTAATAAAACAACAGTCGTTTCATTATTTTGTCTTCAGTTAGCTGAGCTGGGTGGTTCTTGCTTTGGGTCTCTCCTGCAGAAACAATTGTCAGGTGATGACTGGGGTCAGCTAACCCAGTACCTGACCCTGGGCTGGGGGCACCCACACAGCCGGGCTCCTTGGCGCATGCTCCCTCGCTCGCTCGCTCACTCTCTGTCTGTCTCTAATCTCTTCTGGGTGAAAACTCTTCAGGTTAACTGGATTCCTTGTATGGTAGCCCAGGACTCCCAGGGTGCATGGCCCGAGAGAGACCAGCAGGGCCCGGCCTGCCCTCCGACCTGGCCTCAGAAGCCGCACGGCGCTACTTCGTCCCGTTCTTCATTTGAGGCCACCGCAGAGGCCCCCCCAGGGACAAGGCGAGAGGACATGGACTCAGCCTCCCGATGGGAGGGGTGTCATAGGACTTGGCAGGCATGTTTCTCCCCCTTTATTAGAGAAGTTGTGGGTTTACAGAACAAGCATAAAACACAGGCGTCCCACAGGCCACCCCTCCAGCAACACCTTCCACTGGTGTGGAACATTTCTTACAAGGGACGATAGCACGTTTTTATATTATTAACTAAAGTCCATGGTTTAACTTAAGGTTCACTGGGTAGTGTAGTTCCCTGGATTTAAAACAAAATCTATTCTGTTACCGTATTCATATTGGGCTATATTTCAGTGCCGGTAATTGCATTCACAACGACATGCTACCATCCCCACCATCCATACTTGATTTTTAAGAATCGCTTTATGATTGTTAGGGGTCCGGGGGCTTTGCCCCTGAGTAGGTAAGCACAGCTGTAGGATGGCTGCTCTTGGCACACAGCAGTAGCTTTCAAGAGAGGAGTGTAATCGTTTTAAGCTGTGGAATTTTGAGTCATGGTCTTCGATTTCATTTCAAGAGGGAATATTAGAGTTGAGAGAGATTGTCAAGATGATGTAGGTCGTGCAGCCCTCCCACTTTTTTTCTGTTTAATAAAACCAAGGCTGAGGGCGATTCGTTAATTCATCAGGTGATCAATATTAATGGAACGCCCTGGTTCCGCCTCTCGCGGAGGCGCTGTGTGAAGCTGGGGGAGCAGGGAGTGAAGCGATTCGCCCAGAGACCGTGGAGTCCTGGCCGAACCAGAACTGCAAGGCGGCTCTCAAAACATTTTCTCTCTTGAGGGCGTTAATTTAGAAGACATTTCCAGTCTTCCAGTTTTTAATAGGTATTTTCTGAACTGCATTAAAAGGATAGTCATTGGATATTTATGTAAGATTTGTGAATTTTAAAGTAATTGGTTGATTATATTTATGCTGTCTCAGAGCTATTTTTTACTTTTACAGGCAGTACTTTGCAAAATCTAGTTACTATGATTGAAAATAATATCTAATAGCCATTTTGGTTGATAGGCTTAGTTCCTTATTAATTTTTTTTTTAAAGATTTGTTTTTTATTTATTTCTCTCCCCCTCCCCCCTCTCCCCCTGCCCTATTGTCTGCTGTCTGAGTCCATTCACCATGTGTTCTTCTGTGTCCACTTGCATTCTTGTCCGCAGCACTAGGAATCTGTGTCTCGTTTTGTTGCGTCATCTTGTTGTGTCAGCTCTCTGTATGTGCGGCACCATTCCTAGGCAGGCTGCACTTTCTTTCATGCTGGGCGGCTCTCCTTACGGGGCACACTCCTTGCGCGTGGGGCTCCCCTACGCGGGGGACACCCCTGCATGGCACGGCACTCCTTGTACGCATCAGCACTGCGCGTGGTCCAGCTCCACACAGGTCAGGAGGGCTGGGGTTTGAACCTTGGACCTCCCATGTGGTAGGGGACGCCCTAACCACTGGGCCAAATTCGCTTCCCCTTCATTAATTTCTAAAAGGTATTTTTCGTGATGACAAAGTGTTTTAGGCTTTTTCTCAATTATCTGAGTTTAAGAAAACACTCAGAAGAATGGAGTTTGTGTCAGTCCAGTACTGGACCCCTTGGTATATATACCTTTTACTGCTGTTGTAAATTTTTAGCCAGCTTCAAAACTGAAGAAGAAACTTAGAGGTCCTCTTATCCAAGTTCATTTGACAAATGAGGAAATTGAGGCCCCAGTAAGGTTGAGGTGCTCTGAAGCTCACAGCTCTAGTTCACATGCCAAACTGGGGACTAGAAGTAAAACCTTTTTCTCCAAGTATGGTACATTTTTACTTTGGTGTAGAGTAAAAACTGTAGGCACACTCTGTAACACATACATGAACACACACACGTATGCATGTACACACATGTACACTTTATAATGAGTACTGTCAGAGTGCTGGATTGTTATTCTGTGTCATCTCTGTGGGCTTCTCCCAATGCAGTCCCGAGACAAGGATTGGAGTGCAGTGACATGCTTTGGAGTTGTCCGAGTGGATGGGCGAGGAGCTGGTGTTTCCTTCTCGAAGCCCGTCTCCCTGAGGGCTTCTCCTGGGTCCGCGCTCCTAGCTCCTTGCAGCTGAAAGTCCACAGTTGGAGAGTCTTGGTTGGTCCTTGAGTAAGGCCCCTAGAGTGTGCACGGAAGCTGAGTGCAGAGGGAACACGCGTGGGAGATGGGCGGTGTCTTAGCCAAAGGGGTGCTGATGCAAAGTTCCAGAAGTCTGTTGGCTTCTATGAAGAGTATTTATTTGGAAGAACTTACAGACACAAAACCATAAAGTGTAAGTTACGTCCCTCACCAAAGTTTGTAGCCCTGTGTTGGAGCCAGATGGCTGCTGACATCTACCAGGGCCCAGCCTTCCTCTTTCTCTTAAGGCTCCGTTATCCCAGCTTCTTCCAGTATAAGCTGTAGGCTGGGGGAGTCTTGTCCCTCTCCCAGGGTTCGTTCCTCTCCAGGCTAGCTGCTCTGCTCTCTCCACAAGGCCAGCTGTAGGCTGTCAGGTGAAAGGCTCGTCTCTCTTCCCGGGGCCTCTGCCGTGTCTAATGGAGTCTTCTCTCCTTCCTTACACATCTGCTTCTCTGTGTATTTCCTTCCTGGGGTTCCAGCATCCAAAACTCCAGCTTCTCCTCTGCCATGTCATTTCCTCTGCGAGTCCCCACCCACCAAGGGGGCAGGGACTCAACATCCTACTGACGTGGCCCAATCAAAGCCTTAAGCATAATTTCACCAAGCAAAGTTGAAATCTCTGAAGTTAATACAATCTGATACGCCCAGAGGTACAGATCAGTTTATAAACACAATCCAGTATACGTTTTTGGAGTTCATAAATAACACCACACTGCTACAGGCAGGTCCCCGGCAACTTCAGCACACACTCAGAAGAAATGGGAAGCGAACACAAGTGGAATGCTCCTGGGCGAGTGCGACGTCGACGAATGCCTTGCCTTGTCTCTTTCTAATTCTTTCCGTTTGTCCGCCCAGCACTCTGGTGTGGGAAGGACAGGACTGAGAAACAAGTAGGGAATGTGAAACTGTCTCTTTGTGCCTGCAGAGCCCCTGGCCATGGCGTCTAGCCTGCTCTGGTGCTGCAGCCTGGGATTTCATTGTGCATCGTCCTCTCGTCTGGCTGGGTTCTGGCAGTGGGAGGTCCCAGAACGAGATTGGAGGGAGGAGGACGGAATTCTTTTCCTGCTCCGGTGCTGTGGCTGTACCCCTCTGGAAGCCACAGGGTCTTTGAGGAGGCCCTCCGCAGTGGCTGCAGCTGCCTTTTCTGGGTTCTGGTTGCACTGTTCTCATGCCCCTTCAAACCTAGGGCGCTTTACAATCCCTGGATGGTTTCCCTTATCCCCACCATCTTAGTTTGCTGGAGCTGCTATGACAAATACCACTCGGTGGGTTGGCTTAAACACCAAGCATTTATTGCCCCACAGTTTTGAATGCTAGATGTCCAAAATCAAGATGTGAGTACGGCCATGTTTTCTCCCCGAGCCCATAGCATTCTCTGGTGATAGTCCTCCGTCACTTAGCAGTTTCCCTCTCCTCTCTTGCTGTTTCCTCTGGATTTGTTTGCCTTTGGGCTTCTGTTAACTAACGGCATCTGAATTCTCTCTCTTTGTAAAAAAAATCTTCCAATCTTAGGGATCAATTCACCCAATTCAGTTTGGCCACACTGTAACTAATATCTTCTAAAGTTCCTGTTCACATATGGATTCACACACACAGGAACACGGATTAACATTTGAACATGCCTTTTGTGGGGGACATGACTCAGTGCCTCGCCCCTGCCCATTCCCTGGTGAGTCCCTCCGTAGCCCCATTTGAGCATTCCAGCTGGTTCTTGCTGACCAGGTGGAGACACCATCTTGGAGGAGTTTTCTCTCTAGAAAGGAACCGAATGAAATAAAAAGCTAGAGACACTATGGACATGTCAGATAATGAAACATGAATTGTATTCAAGCCTTAAATGTAGTGTGCATTAACCAAGGAAGGGACCCTTACTGTAACAGACATCTTGGGAGGGTGGCTTAGGTTGCATATTGTTAATGCTTTGGGTTTAAAATTTTTTTTTCTTCTCTTTGAGTACTGAATTGAATATTAGAAGCTCTCTCTTACTATGACCATGTATTGTGTTAATTATAATGTATTTGGTTCTCTAAGAAAGAATATTTAATAAATCAGAGTAAGTGAATCCATCCATCTAGAAATTTCAGAGATATGTCTCATGGCTTCTAATTTTAGACACTTAAGTCTTTACCTCTTAATTCCCTATATTTCTTATCCATTTAATGGGTTATAATCCAGTTTTTGAGCTTTTTTTTAAAAGCTGGTTCAAAATGCATTTCAGGCTGCTTAGAATAACACGCCATAGCAACAGAAAGCACTCAGTCAGCCTGTGTTTCCACGACCATCACTGTGGATTCAGTCATGAATGGTATGTGATCACTGCTTTCATGGAAGTCACAACGTAGTTGGGAAAATACAAGTTCAAACAAATAATCATGAAAAATATTTTAAGTATTGTGGGTGTAGACCAAGTATTATGCATACTTAGATGAGGGAGTAGTTACTTCTGTCAAGAAAAGGCAAGGGCCTTAGTGAGTGACAGGTAAAATGCTTCATACCCTGTCACCTTGCGTTGGGTCTTGAAGGATGAGAATGAGCTTATCTGGCAGAAAAGTGGGGCGTGGGGTGTAATGGGGCATCTAAGAAGGTGTGGAATTTCCTGGTGGGATGGAGAATCAGTGAGGCGCATGATTTAGCCAAACACTGGTGGCTTTGGGGAAGTGCCTGAATGTGAAACCAAGGGACAGAATGGTACTCTAATCCTTACCACTACTGACAGAGCCATACACAGAGCACATACACACGGAAGTGTAGGAGTGTCGACAAAACAAAGCAAAGCAAAAACAATTTGTCTTTAAGAATCTTTAGGGAAGCGGATGTGCTCAAGTGATAGGGCTTCTGCCTACCATATGGGAGGACCTGGGTTTGGTCCCTGGGGCCTCCTGGTGAAAAAGAAGAAGGGAAAGTATGTCTACGCAGCGAGTCAGTGCCCGCATAGTGAGCCGAGTGCCTGCACGGCGAGCTGAGTGCCCACGTGGCGAGCTGAGTGCCCATTTGGTGAGCTGGGTCCCCGCATGAGCACCCATAGGGAGCCACGTACCCACACAGTGAGCCCAGTGCCCACGCGAGTGCCCGCATGGTGAGCTGAGTGCCCATGAGGCGAACTGAGTGCCCACATAGTGAGCTGAGTGCGCAGACGGCAAGCAGAGTGCTCACGCGAGTGCCTGCCCACACAGTGAGCCCAGTGCCCACGTGCGTGCCCGCATGGCGAGCTGAGTGCCCAGATGGCAAGCAGAGTGCCCACACGAGTGCCTGCCTGGCGAACCAAGTTGCTGCGTGGTGAGCCGAGTGCCCACGTGAGTGCCCGCGCAGCAAACCCTGTGCCCACGTGGTGAGCCTGTGCCGGCGTAAGTGAGTCACACAGCAGTATGATGACTCAACAAAAGAGACGAAGGGGAGAGTCAAGGTGAAGCTCCGCAGAGACCAGGAATGGAGGTGGCCCAATTGACAGGGAACCTCTCTCATCAGAGGTCCCCAGGATTGAATCCCAGTGAGTCCTAGAGGAGAAAGACGAGAAGAGAAGACAAGAAGAGAAATAGGTACAGAAGATCACACAGTGAATGGACACAGAAGCAAAAATACCCAGCAGGGAGGGGGACGGGAGGGGAAGAGAAAAATGACCTTAAAAAAAAAAGACTCTTTAGATATTTAAATAAGAAACATATGGCTAGACCTCATGCAGCAAGTGTTCTAAATACTGAGCAGTGCATTTTTTTTAATTTCATTTTTTTTTTAAGTTTACCTAGATTATACAAATGTCACGTAAAAAATTTATGGGATTCCCATATGCCCCGCTCCCCACACCTCCCACCTTTTCCCACATTAACATCCTTCATTAATGAGGTACATTTATTACAATTGATGAACACATTTTGGAGCATTGCCACTAAGGATGGATTCTAATTTACATTGTAGTTTACTCTCTCCCATACAATTCTGTAGGTTATGACAAGATGTATAGGAGCCTGTATCTGTCGTTCCAGTGTTATACAGGACAATTCCCAAGTCCCAAAAATGCCCCTATGTTACACCTGTTTTCCCTCTCCCTCCCCTCGGAACCTCCAGTGGCAACTGCCTCTGCATCAGTGATGTAATTTCTCCATTTGCTAGAATCACAGTAAGGTCTATAGTAGAATACTGGTAAGTCTACTTATTTAATGTTTTTAATACACGAGCGTCTCAAAGTAGGGAGAGACACCCACTGGTATCTTTCACCAACGTACTTTTGCTCAGATTTGTGTGCACTTATACCAAACTCATTGCTACAGCATTGACTTGTAAGCATCTAAAATACAGGCATGTGATGGATTTGGGAATATGGTGATTACTTTTTCAGTTATTGTTGATTTTGTTAGCATCTGTATTTTACGTTCACCTATTTAGTAGAACATGTCTGATAGCCCTACCCTAAGAGACCTGTGCCTCATTCCTTCTAATCACTGTAGTCCCTGGACTTGCAGGAGTCTAATTTCGGTACCCTAAGGGAGGCTACTGGTGAAGTCCTTGCTGTCTACACCACGGTCAAAAGACATGGTAAACATCCGGATGCTGCTCACTAAGCAGGACACTTAGACCCTGATAACCAAGAGTTCTTTGAGGAGGCAAAACTGTGACTGTAATACATGGGTGTTATAGTCAAAGCCTTTGTAGTTGAAAAGGACATTCCCTAAGCCAGTTCAAGTTAAAGGCCCATTTATAACCAAGAAACTTGGGTCTCATCAATTGCAAGGACAAGAACAAAGCCCAGTCAGGTCTTGTGGACTTTGAGTGAGAAGGTTCAGAATTAAGCTTATCATGTAGGGGGCTGCATCTCTGCTTCCTTTTGTGTAACTGCTCTCTTCTTCCTATCGGCTACCTTGCTCTATTTCTGTTTCGGTTATCTGTTGCTGTGTAAGAAATGACCCAAAACTTAATGTGTTAAAATAACAGCAAGCCTTTGATATCCCTCACAAGTCTGTGGGCTGACAGGGCACAGTGGGACAGTTCTCCATGCAGTGTTGGCTGGGGCTGCAGGAATCTGGAAACTTAAAGGAATGCTGGAGTGCCCAAGAAGACTCACTTATGGTGGGCAATGGACGCCACCTATAGGATGGTAGACCAGCGAGGATGCTAGCCAGAGCACTCCGGTTCTTACATGTGGTCCCTCTCCACTGGCCTTGGGTTTCTCACAGCAGGGGGCCTCGGTTCTGATAAGGGGCATTACAGATGTAGAAAAGTAGAATTTGCTTGTCTCTTAAGGCTGGGCTCAGAAGCCCCAAAACTTCTCTAAATGAGTTCATTCTATTAGTTAAAGCGCCCAGCTTCTAGGAGAGGGGAAATAGCCTTGACCGCTCAGTAAAAAGAGTGACAATCTCCAACTATATATTCCTTCCTTCCTCCTTCCCTTCCTCCCCCACCTACAGCCAGTGTGTGCCCCAGCTCCAACTCTTCATGGAAACTTTTAGTTCAGTGTCTTCACCAATTTTAGTTCAGTGTCTTCACCAATTTTCTGTAGCCTGTATGCCACTAAGCTCAAATGCTCCAGGGAGACATTGATGTTGGCTGCTGGGCTGTGGCCTGGCTAAGATTGGTTCATTCATCTGGTTAAGAGGGCCAAGTCTTGTGCTACTAAGGATGTTCATTGAGGGTTTGAGGAGGGATGGGTTTTCTCAAAGGGACCATGGCCAGAGTAACCAGTGGCAGATGACCAGAGAACATTAGTACAAAAAGGATTATTTGGAGGAACTCAGGGCCTGCCCATTCCTCTGAGGCTAGAGATTATTTTCCTTCCCCTGGTCCACAAAGCTCTTCCTGACCTACCTGCTGCCTAACTTTATACTCTCTTCTTATACATTCTCTACCTCATTCTCCAGCTTCACTTTTTTTTTTTAAAGCTCCTCAGTGCACCACTCCCCTTTCTGCCCCCTTGCCCTTCCATGTCCCCATGACAAGAAGAAGGCTGTCTAAGCCACACTCAGCAAATAAACTTACTACCTTCCCCCCTGGTGTGGGACCTAACTCCCAGGGATGAGCCTCCCTGGCACCAAGGGATTAATACCAAGCACCAGCTAGTGATGCATCTGGAAAAAGATCTTGATCAAAAGGGGAAAATATCAAATAAAGAAGAGTTTTTGTGGCTAAGAGATTTCAAAGTAAATCAAGATGTCATTCTAGAAGTTAAACTTATGCATATCTTAGGCAGATCTCACTAACTGCTACAGTGAACACAGCCTCAAATACGGATGCTTCTGAGGGCTCCAGAGCCATCTGAACACTATAGTCAAGGAAATCAGCACCCTGTCAGTGGACCTTACTTGGAATATATGATAACCTATTTCCCCAATGTAGCAGAGTTAGGCTCATAATTTCTCTACATATGATTCTTCTACCCCTTTTATTTGAGCCTGTAATTAGCACTGTACCCATTAAATATATGTCTGAGAGTTAAATCTTCAGTCTGTTCATATGCCAGTTGAGCTCTGAATCTCAGCAGAGTTGTAATACCTACTTTCAGTTCATTGGACTCACCCAGGACAACTAACAAAATGAAGATGGACAATCCCCATCCCCCAAAACAGTATCTACACCTGCAAGCAAAACACTTCCTTCCATCTGCCCCATAAGTTCCAAGCCCCACCTCAATCTTAGCAGAGTGGTCATCACCATCCCCAAATCCTCCAGGTTGAAGAATGAACAAATAAAAGGGAGGAATGCAGCCATGGACAAAGTAAGCTTACTAATATTGTAGTATTAGAAGAATAAGTAACATTGTTATGAAGATAGTGGTGACCAGAGGTTCTGAGGGGCGGGGGAGAGAATAATAGGTGGAATATAGGGCATTTTTAGGACATTGGAGTTAAGTGTAAGCCACAATGTAAACTGTAGGTCTTGGTAAGTAGCAGTGCTTCAGTATTTATTCATCAACTGTAACAGATGTACCACGATTGTATGATGTTATTAATAGGGGAAGATGTGAAAAGGGGTATATGGGAATCCCTTACACTTTTTTTTTTTAATATTATGTATTTATTTATTTATTTATTTCCCCCCCCCCCCCGGTTGTCTGTTCTCTGTCTATTTGCTGTGTCTTCTTTCTCCGCTTCTGTTGTTGTCAGCGGCAAGGGAATCTGTGTTTCTTTTTGTTGCGTCATCTTGCTGCATCATCTTGCTGTGTCAGCTCTCCGTGTGTGTGGCACCATTCCTGGGCAGGCTGCACTTTCTTTCGCGCTGGGCAGCTCTCCTTATGGGGTGCACTCCTTGCGCGTGGGGCTCTTCTACGCGGGGATACCACTGCGTGGCACGGCACTCCTTGTGCGCATCAGCACTGCGCGTGGGCCAGCTCCACACAGGTCAAGGAGGCCCGGGGTTTGAACCACGGACCTCCCATGTGATAGATGGACGCCCTAACCACTGGGCAAGTCTGCCACCCCCCTTTATACTTCTGATGGAACTTTTCTGTGTCTAAAACCTCTTTAAAAATAGTTTATTATGTTTTTAAAAAATAAGGAAGAAGGCTATCTTCTCCCTCCCAGCCCCCATCCATCAGGTAACTTCTAACTTTCTCTTCAAATCTCCACTCAAATATCACTTCCGTTGGCAAGCTCGGAACTGTCTGGATTAAGTGGCAACCCCTGTTCTGTTTCCGTTTCATTAATCACAGCCTGTAATTTCATTCCTGTTAGGCTACTTGCTCACTCTCTGTCTCCCCCAGAAGGCAAAGGAATGTGTCTGCCTTCCCCCTTCTGGGCTGGCCATGCAGGGTTCACGGCAGGTGCTGGAGCCTGTGAAGTCCTGCAGGGAGGACCTTCTGGTGGGGCCGAGTGGCAGCTTCCAGATGGAGCAGGGATTCCTGCCAGGAGATGACCCACAAGCCCTTTAACTGAGGGCCTTTTTTTTTTTTCTCTTTGTTTCCACCACCCTGTGGCCCCAGATCCAACCCAGAGATCTCAGCAATAGCCCAACTTGGTGACTGTGGGACCAGAACTGCTCATTCCATTCCTGTGTGTCTCCCATAAAGCAGTAACTTGCTTGTGTGAAAGCCAGGATCAGTTAGATTCTGACATGTGATGTGGTGTGCCTGTGAAAGTAATCTCCACGAGATAACCCTGACCGTAACTCTCTGCCTTAAGTCTTCTGTGGCACAACGTTGATCTCAAAGTTGTTGGAAGAACCAAAATGGCAGAAGGGAAACAGAAAGGTGGAGGAAGAAATAACTGAGACTCTGTTTTATTCAAAGGCTCTAACTTTTCAATACCCTTTGAATTCTAGGGTTTTTGTTTCCTGTTTTCAGAGGGTGAGATGGAGGACAGTTCTGTTTCAGTTAATTTATCTCACTGAAATAACTTAGTTCAGTAAATATATGTCAAATAATGTGTTTCAGTGGAGGGCATTAAAAACAAATATAAGTTGGTATATGACCTTGAAGTTGACGCCCGCCCAGGATGAGGCATTGCACTGTGTGCGTGAAAGCTCAGACGTGACTGTGAGCAGGGATGCTGTCACACTCCAGGCACAGCGGAGGGTTTGTGGGGTCATGGTGCAAGGTTAGCAGTGAGGCCTGGGTGGAGAGAAAGCTAGTTCCTCGACCACCCATACCCAGGTTGGGGATGGACCGGCATGCTAAGGTTGACTGGACCAGAGAAGTGAACTATCTTAGAAGCAGTGGCAGGTAATGCTGGGTCAGTTGAAAGCTAAGGACGGGAGAAGTAAATGAGAGCATCATCAGAAGCTGTTGGGTTAAACACGCAGTGAACACAAATTTGGAGTTTTCCTGGCCATTTTAAACAGCGTTTGGGGAAAAAAAGAATTGCTGCCTTCTAAAACTACCATCCAGAATCCCTACCTTGCAATACTACCATCCAGAATCTCTACCTTTGAATACTGACATCCAGAATTTCTACCTTCCAATACTACCATCCAGAATCTCTACCTTTTTTTTTTCCCCCAAAGATTTATTTATTTATTTCTCCCCCATCCCTCCATTGTCTGCTCTCTGTGTCCATTCACTGTGTGTTCTTCTGTGTCTGCTTGTATTCTCATTAGGTGACTCTGGGAACCGATCCTGGGACCTTCTGGAGTGGGAGAGAGGCAATCATTCTCTTGTATGACCTCAGTGCCCTGGTTTGCTGGGTCTCTTATTGTCTCCCCTCTGTGTGTCTTTTTGTTGTGTCACCTTGCTGTATCAGCTCTCTATGTTAGCTGGCACTCCTGCACAGGGTGGTACTCCTGTCCAGGGTGGCATCCTGCGTGGGCCAGCTTACCGTGCAGGCCAGCTTGCCTTCACCACGAGGCCCTGGTATCGTACCCTCGACCTTCTATATGGTAGATGGGAGCCCAACTGCTTGAGCCACATCTGTGCCCCCAGAATCTCTACCTTTGAGTACTACCATCCAGAATCTCTACCTTCCAGGACTGCCATCTAGAATCTCTATCTTTGAATGAATCTTTACCTTTGAATAATCGCATCCAGAATCTGTCCCTTCTAATACCAGCATCGAGGATCTCTACCTTCTAATACTAGCATCCAGTTCATCGACAATTCTGTTGGCTCTCTATTCAAAGCATCCCCCAATGTAGCCAGCTTGTGTTACCTTCATCACTTGCCTGGGTCCGATCACCATCCTCCTTCACCTGGATTCTGCAGTAGCCTTCTAGCTGCCCTCCCTGTGTAAACCCTCACCTGCCTGTAGCCTGGTACCAGCACAGCTGCTGGAGGGAGCCTTTTAAAATGTTAAGTCAATCAAGATTGCTCTCCTCCCAAACTTCCAGTGCTGTTCCACCTCATTCAAAGGCTCTTCCCAGTCCCTTACAAGGGCCTTGGGCCTGGCAGGATCCCCTCTGTTTTAACTCTTACTTCCTCCATTACTCCTCTCACCCTTGTGTCTGTTCCTCATACACGTTGGCTGTGCTTCCCCAGGGCCTTTGCACGAGGCGCCTTTGCTTGGAAAGTTCTTCTTATCAATAGCCACAGGACTTGTTCCCTCACCTCCTTCCAGTCTCTTATGTTTGGAGGCCTTCCTTGACCCTCCTGCTAAGTTGCCACCAACCCCTACTTGTATTTCCTGCCCCCTCACCCTGCTTTAGCCTTTTTCCTCCATAGCCTTTAGTATCTTCTAAAACCCCAGACCAGTTCCTTATTTGTGAATTGTCCGTCTTGCTGTCCAGAATGGAAGTTTCATGAGGGCAGGAATTTCTCTCTCTATTCCTCACGGCAGCATCCCAGTGCTTGGAACAGGGCCAGGTAACCTCGTGAACATTTGTTGAGTGAATGAGCAAATTCTGTTCGAAGCTTCTTCTTAAGTAAAATGGTGACTTCCTTGACATCAGCCGTAGAACATTTTTATCTTTATATCTGAGCATAGTCACTGCTCAGTCACTCTTAAATAAGTGAATAGAGCCTGAAATATAAAATCCTAACTTTATATCTTCTCTAGTTCCAGAAACTTCCATTACTAAATGAAACATTTAAAAGTAATTCAAGCAGGGGGTGGTGAAAGAAGAGTTTTGTTTCATTTAACTTGATCCTTTCTTTTTGGGTTTCAGAGTTCATGTAGCAGTTTGGCAATTCTTTCATTATTAGCACTATTATTAATTTGTTGCTATTTACAAATTTGGCCCCTAAGCTCTCAGCTGATGTTTTAGGAGATTGTACTCTACAGGGTACAGAAATTGCTGGGATCCAATGTAACTGCTCATAGCCAATTAAGGCGCAACATTGGCAGGGGAACGCGGGATGGATTCTGCTGTGTTTTGTGGGCGTCCCGGCGGCCGGGGGTCACAGTGTGGGGGTGACCGGCCCAGCCCCCTTCTGCAAAAGGAGTCCTGACGTCTTACCACAGTGGGTCCTTTTTATAAATAAAGAGAATCGGCAACCTCGAGGACTTTAACTTTGTAGGGGTAGTAAGGGGAGAAAGGGAAGAGCAAAGCGAAAAAATGACTCCCCCCCCCCCGCCCCCCCTCTTTTTGGGAGCGTTTACTTGAGAAGTCCATGCCTTCTATTTTGCTTGGTATCACTTTCATCTCCTCCCAGGGGATGCAGATGTCTTTTGAAGGAATGCATGTGGAATACAGCCTGTGGGAGGCAGAAAGGAATTCTTGGGGAAGGTTGAGCAGATTTCCAGAGGGCAGAGCTGCTCCGAGGAGCTGGGCCATCCCCTTCCTGAAGGCGGAGGTTAGCAAGAACCAGCCCCCGGGTTCCCCGTGGCCACCCTGTCCTGTTTGTTGATGGCACAACTAGGTGGACAGGCGCTTATTTCTAGTTTTAGGTAGGGCTGTGAAAGAGTACAGAAAGTAGGGGGACATGGCACAGGGGGAGCGCAGAAACTTCAGCAACTGATGCTGCCTGCACTTATCTTTAGGGTTAAAGCAATCCATAGAAAATTGTTCTGCCTTTCCTGGCTTGTGGAAATACTGTAGCCCTTGTTTTCAAATATCATGCCTTGGGGTCAAAAGAAAGTTCAGATCAAATGAAGTCCCAGAGAACAAGGCTGTACACACACAGCCCTGGCTCCACCTCCGTGTGCCGTTGCCCACGACACTGCGTGGTGTCGGCGGGAGGATGTTTAAATCAAGGGCAGCGCTGTGTTGCTAGCACTTCCGTAAAAGTGCCTGAGGCATATCGGGGGTTCATTTTGGGGTCAAAAGGTATGTGAGAAGAAACAAGGGAGACAAGGCTTTTTTGGTTTAAAAATGTCTTAGTCGTGTTTGCACTCATTTTTCTGCAACCCATGGTGTAATCAAGGTAAAAATGAATAAGAACAAAAATAGCTCCCTGGTGAATTTTGATGGGAAGCAGGAAATCTGAATCCACTGAGTTCCAAAGAAAACCCTTCACTACTTCTTTGTTTGCTCCATCAAAAAGGTCATTTTCATTACATAGCACAGTTCTTGGAGTGAACCCTTCACTCTCAACAAATGAAGTAAAATGTTTATTTCCAAATAATGAAAAAAAGTATTGCAGATTTTCTCTGGTTAGGAAAAGACACTGCAGTGCCCTACTTTAAAAAAAAATTTTTTTTCAGTTTTCTTTCATATTTTTGACAAAGGCCCTTGCTTCAAAAAACGTAGATCTATGTTAATTCTCAGGCCATAATGATCGCTCTTATCCAGTTCATAGGATTATAAGGCCTTGTTTGGCTTGTCTTCTTCCTCCCACAGTTGCCTAGTGCTTGTAATTCGCTTTCCTTGAGTGAGGGCAGGGAGAGGATAACGGGAAAGGTGCAGTATAAATCAGTCATGTTGTATTCAAGGGCTTATCCTTTTGTTCATTTCTCCTCCTTCCCTCCCTGCCTCCCATCCATCTACCCGTTCACCCAATGCTCAGTGAGCACCATGTTGGACTCTGGACCTATTATATGAATAAGATGGGTTCCCTCCCACCAAGGAATCTAGACCAAATGATGGCCTGTATAGTGGGAAAATGTTCAAATCAGGAGGGAAAATCCATTCACGGGGGAAATCTTACAGCCCAGTCCTGGGGGCTTGAGGAAGGCTTCCAGGGAGAAATGCTCTTTCAGCTGATGCCTGAAGGATGGATGGAAGTGAGCCAGATGAGCTTTGGGTGTGTGTTTGGGGTTGGATATGGTTAAGGGGTGAGGAAGGGTTTCCAGCAGAAGAAACTCCGTGTTCTGAAAGTCACGTTTTATCTAAGGATGTATTTCTGAAGTCCTTACAGATTCAGAACTCCCACAGTTCAAGACTGGTGCTGACCAAAGATGGTATTTCCATTTACCAGCTAATATGGCGCCACCCTATGGCCACTCAGTGAAGAGTTCACTCGGCCAAGCCAGCTCCTAAGCTACAGAGCTTGAAAAACTTTAAAGTCTTGGGGGACTTGACCTTGATTTGAATTAATGTGAGACCATATTAGTGTGCATATATCATATTATTTCAAAGCTGCATGATTCATGTTCACATAAAAAACGACCAAACTTTGGGGAGTTTCAGAACTCCTAGCCAATTTGAGGCAATGGGATTTAATTCAGAATGGACAGATGTACACCCTGGAGTAGGTGTGTGGTGGAGAGGAGATGGAGGGAAAGAAAGTAGCAGGTATTGAAATGGATAAGGAAGCTGGGGCCAGATCATCAAAGCCTTGTAAACCAGTGCAGGGAGGTGGCAATGGGGAACCTCTGGAGAATGTTGAGAAAAATGGCAAGGTCGTTGTTACACTTTTAATAATAAAGTTCAATTTAGAAATAGATTCTCTCTGGGTTTCAGATACCTGTGGAGTATTTGCTTTTACTGCTGAAGATAGACTTTGGTTATAAACAATGTAAGCTTTCATGATGTTAACGTGTTTTAAAGGGAAGTGGATGTGGCTCAAGTGATCGAGCTCCCGCCTACCACATGGGAGGTCCCAGGTTCAGTTCCTGGTGCCTCCTAAAGAGAAGACTAGCAGACACAGAGAGCACACAGGGGATGGACACAGAGCAGACAGCGAGCACAAACAACGAGGAAGGGTAGATGAGTGAATGAAGCGAATCCTTGAAAAAAAAAGTGTTTTACAGTTTTTTCTTTTCTTTTTAAAGATTGTTAACTCTCCTAGAAGAAGACTAAAACATGTGGCCTGACTAGCAAGAAGTGTGTATAGAGGCTCAAAGCAGACCTGGGATCTAAGCCTGGGGGAGAACTTGATTAGAAAATCCTTGAGGATCTGCGCCAGAGAGGTTGGGAGAATCGTGGGCTAAAGTAAGATAGATTCCTTTACTATGGGACTGAGCCTTAGGAGCACAAAGGTGCGTTGTGGATCCGTAAAGGAAGTTTCAGGTGTGCAGCTTTTCCCAAACTTCTTTTGCAGGTAGGGTGCCTTTGCTTTGGAAATAGTCATCACTGCCTGGCTGATGGCTAATATTCCAAGGAAATGCATTAGCTATCTGTTACCCCAGTAATGCTGCCTAACAAGCAGCCCCCAATTCCCAGTTGCACACAGCAATAAAAACGATTTATTTAGCTATAGATTTGTGGGGTTCTCCCGATCTCACCCTGGGCTTGGCTGATTTCACCTGATTTCAGGCGTGTTTCTGTCATCTGTAGGACGGGCAGGAGGCTGGTTGATCGTAGCTCACGTGTCTGGGGGTCAGAAGGCTGGTGGCTGATCGGAGTGGCTGGAGAGGGAGAGGGTGGGGCAGTGTATCGCCGTTACCCTGCCTGCCGTCCTCAAGCATGCTCCACCTTTCAGGTTTTGTTGGCCACGGCAGAGGAGCGACTTGAGAGCAAGTCCAGCTGTGCAAGCGCTTTTCAAACCTTCGCTGCCTCGTGTCACTGGCGTCCCGTTGGCCAAAGGAAGCAGCGTGGCCGCTCACTTGCCCCGGGAGGAACTCCAAGGTCACATGCGTGGCAAAAGACGTGGATATGGGGTGGGGGTGGGGTCGGGAATCTCAGCTCGAGAAGGGCTGGGTGAGATCACGGCCACAAGAACAAAGGGATGAGGTCAGACTTGCCTTTAGGCGGAGGCTGCAGACTGAGCTTTTAATTCTGACCAGCAGCCTCTCCCGTCAATGTTTGGATGATGTCGACCACCAGTGAGCTCATCTGGTTCTGCAAGGGCTTTTGTTATCTTTCCGTGGAATCATTCCATTTCAGAGATGAAAGGCTGTGACCATCTTCTAGTTCTTGTGTCAGGATGCAAATGAGGAAACGGGGGCAGGGAGGTTAATTGGCCTACCTAATCTGCACGGCCAGCTAGGAGCAAAGCTGTTGGGGCAGGGAGAGGGCATGACAGGTACTTCCAGTCTTCATACATGAACAGGGTGCATTCTTCCCAAAGGGACTGTAATAGAGATAATTTAAAAGGAGGAACGCTAGAAAGGATCCTGTCTGGCTTGTATCTTTGGAAGAGCAAAGTGTAAGGATAGTTAAACATGAGTGGTTGCTGACTCTCCAGTGTAACCTTGGATCCTTGGTAACATTTTTATTTTCCTTTGAGTTACCCCATCTCACCATCCCTCCCCAAGTAATTTCTGTTGCATCAGAGAAGTCAGCAGAGGAATTCTGGGAAGAGAGGAAAAAATTTGTGTTCAAGTTCATACCTTGTCAAACAGCAGATAAAACTCTGAAGGCAGAGCTAGCCTTCCAGAAAAGACGCTACAGTAACACCTAATTTAGCTGACAGTGGTGGGAAACAATTTGTTCTACATAAGTATAATTTTCAGATAATGAAAATCTACCCATTTTAGCACAATCAAATAAACTAGCTGTTTTTTAATGGAGGTAATACTTCTAAAATATTTTTTATATATATGTATACATATTTCCCTGATTTACCAAACAGAATAGTTAGAAGTTTTTTGGCCTCATCTTTTCACCCCATCAGTTTTTGAACTGTGAGGTAACTTGCTGGCATGTGCCTTGTAAAGAGCCCTGTAAATGTAAGGCATTTGGCTGTGGTTAGTATTTGCTCAGGGGCTGCCGGAGTGCACAGGGCCGCCTGCCATTTAACTAAATTGCTACAGACAGACCTGCTTTTTGATTCTTGCATTTTATTTTCAGATTTTTCCCCCAATACTTCCTCACAGTCAGGGGAGCAGCTCTGTTTTCCGGCTGCTCAAATACAGATGTGTTCCCCAGCTCCACTCTGTCACCTTCTCCCGCTCTCCGGCGCGTGGCAGGGAGCTCCATTTCCCAGACTCCCTTGCGCTCTGTGTCCAGGCAGGCGTGGCCAGTGGGCAGCCCCGATGGAAGTCTGGAGGGCGGGAGGAGGGGAGGCCTCCCAGCCTGTCTGCCTTCTTAGGAGCAGCCGTCCCTTCTCCTGCTTCTGCCCCCACCAGACTTCCCCTTTCTCCGTGGTCCCCGCCTGCCCGCCAGCCCCAGCCTTGGGGCCCTGACGACACCACTTCCTCCCCTTGTCCCCCCTGCCTGGGCAAGCCGCCTTGCTGTCCCCTGGTGGCCTCCCCGCCTTTCTGTCACCTCTGCAACCGGTCCTTCAGTTTGAGAGCCCTCGAGCCACTTTTCTTTACTGGCTACTTGGACCAGTGACGGTTTTTGAGGCTGCCTTCTCGTGCACGCCTGATTCCCGTCACATCTGCTGTTTCCAGTCTGCTGTGTGGACAGCGGCTGACCGCCGGGACCGCGTGGCACCCGGGCAGCCTCTCCGGGTGTCCACGGCGCGTCTCAGGTGTGCGGCTGCGGCTCGTGGATGCAGGCCACCCAGGAGAAGGGCCTAGCCCGGTGGGCGCGCCCGGCAGGCGTTAGTCGCCGTTAGGGTGAACTCCACGGGGGCGCTCCGCTTTGTGGACTTGACCTCTGGTCTAGCAGTTCCGAGAGGTTTGGCTGACTCTAGTCCGTAACCCCGCCTGCCTCAATAAGCTTCTGTGCTTTCCACACAGATACTGCTAAGCCCATTTGTGCTTTCATATCTGTATGAATGTGGCCCTGGCGCCTGTGTTTTGTTTTTGTTCCCGAGGTTCCTGTGTCTTGGTTTCCAGGTTTGTCATGGTATTTAGCATCCAATTTGATGCAAATTAATATGGCTCCAGTTTGTGAACACTGACTACGTTGTCACGGCGCTAAATACAGTCTTCCCAGTCCTCAGGATGACTCTCTAGTGGTCCGACACCTCCCTGTTCTCCCCTCCCCTTGATGAGAACCTGAGGCTCAGAGAGGTTCAGTGACCTGCAGAAGGTCACACAGCAAAGAAGTGCCCGAGAAGTTCCCCTGCTGGGTCTGCCAGGCTCACTGGGAGCCTGTGCTTTTAACTACTCATTTTAACAAGTTAAACAGCAGTAGGGGAAGCCTGCTCTGCTGAAAATAACTCGAGCGAAATGTAGGTGTTGTTTTGGTAGAAACATTTCAGCTGTTGCCATCAAAATCTTCCCCCAAATGGCTTTGTGAGAGCGAAGCTGTGCAGACTCGCTTGTGTTTACGACGTGAGCCTTATGGCTCAGCCACAACACAAATGATTTGTTTTCCTGGCCCTTGTTGGCAAGGTGATTTAATTTCTGGATTTCCCTGAGGAAACAAACAAATTTCTCCATAATTGGATGTTTAAAGAGGAGCTACGAGGAAAAGTCAAAATGGGAAGCCAGGTACGTTTTCATTTTCTGAGAGATGCATACGGGGAAGGAGGAGTGAATGGATAGTATTCACTCAGTGTTTGCTCTGTCAAATACTTGTCTCTCTTCCCTTCATCAGGAAACTATTGTCATGCTCAAGTAAAGCACCGCAGGTAATAGATGAGCTGCAGGTTATACGTAGGTGTTTATCGTTATTTTTAGAGACTGGAACAAACCGGGTCACTATTTCTTTTTTTTTAAAAGATTTATTTATTTATTTATTTAATTTCCCCCCCTCCCCTGGTTGTCTGTTCTCTGTGTCTGTTTGCTGCGTCTTGTTTCTTTGTCCGCTTCTGTTGTCGTCAGCGGCACGGGAAGTGTGGGCGGCACCATTCCTGGGCAGGCTGCACTTTCTTTTCACGCTGGGCGGCTTTCCTCACGGGCGCACTCCTTGCACGTGGGGCTCCCCCACGCGGGGGACACCCTTGCGTGGCACGGCACTCCTTGCGCGCATCAGCACTGCGCATGGCCAGCTCCACACGGGTCAAGGAGGCCCGGGGTTTGAACCGCGGACCTCCCATATGGTAGACGGACGCCCTCACCACTGGGCCAAAGTCCGTTTCCCCACTATTTCTTTATATCTAAATAAAAGTCGTGTCTCTTGTTCTGTAGAGGAGAAGATGATTCCTCAATCCTGTTATGTGATACTGATGAGAATTCAAGGGAGCTGTAAGCCAGGAATTCCTAAAACCGTGTTCCGATGACCAGCATTTCTGTGATGTCTCGGTTAAGATTAGTTTTGGCTGTTTGTAACAGGAAAATGCAAAGTTACAGTGGTTTAAACAAGGTGGAAATTCATGGAAGAGCAGCGTGGAGCGAGGCGGTCGGTGGTGCTGCAGTCTCATCACGAGCCCAGGCTCCGTCTTCTGCCACCGTCCTTCTCGTGTGGCTTCCGTTTGCGAGGTCACTCAGGGCCAGCGCAGGGCAGGCCGTCGTGTCCGTGGTCCAGTTTCGTAGCGGGAAGGAGTTAGAAGAAAGCAGCCCTTTGAGCCGAGTCAGGGCCCTCCATTTCTTCCTTCCTTCTTCTTTGGCTTAAACAGCAGGAGTCCGTCGGCTCACAGATCCGGAGGCCAGAAGTCCAGCGTGACGCTCTCGACGTGGTTTGCCACCGCCCCTGGCTTCCTTGGCTTGCCCCGGCCTCCGTCCCTTGGGGACCTTTCTGTCTCTTCTCACCTGCCACTGCCTGCACCTGCATTTTGCTTGATAAGGAGTCCAGACATGTGGATGAAGGGCTGCCCTGACTCGGTCTGTCCTCATCCAGATAGGGCATTCGAAGAGCCTGTTCCTTGCCAAGCCCATACCCACAGGCCCGGAGTTAGGACGTGAACCTGGCTTTGTGGGGGGCGTGACTCAGTCTACCCCTCCAGGAGAAGGTGATGATTCGGAGGTGGACGTGAAAAATTAAAGAAGCTTCCTGAGGCTTTTTTTTTTTTGAGAAGTTGTGGGTTTACAGAGAAATCATGCATAAAATACAGGCTTCCACATATGCCACCCTATTATTAACACCTTGCGTTGGTGTGGTCCGTTTGTTACAACTGACGAAAGCACATTTTTATAATTGTACTATTAAATATAGTCCATGTTTTGACTTAGGGTTCTCTGTGTTGTGCAGTTCCATGGATTTAAAAAAAAATTATTCTACTAACATATAGAACCTAAAATTTCCCCTTTTAATCACATTCACATATATAATTAAGTGCTGTTAATTATGTTCTCAATCTTGTGCTACCATTGCCACCATTCAGTACCAAAACTTTTTGATAATCCCAAATAGAAACTCTGTACATTTTAAGCCTTAACTCCCTATTACCTATCCCTGGTGTCTCCCCTGGTAACCCATATTCTAGATTCTGACTCTATGCATTTTCTTATTCTAATTTCATATCAGTGAGCACATACAGTATTTGTCCTTTTGTGTCTGGCCAGTTTCACTCAACATGATGTCTCCAAGGTTCATCCATGTTGTTGCATGTATCAGAACTTGATTCCTTTTTATGATCCATCAGTTGATGGATACTTAGGTTGCTTTCATTTTTTGTCAATTGTGAATAATGCTGCTATGGATATAGGTATGCAAATGTCTGTTCAGGTCCCTGCTTTCAGTTCTTTTGGGTATATACCTAGAAGTAGGATGGAGGGTCATAAGGTAATTTTGTATTTATGAGGAACTGCCAAACTGTCTTCCACAGCAGTGCCACCATTTTACATTGCCACCAGCAGTGAATGAGTGTTCCTATTTCTCGGCATCCTCTACAACACTTGTAATTTTTCTTTAATAACTGCAGCCATTCTAATGGTTGTAAAATGGTATCCCATTGTGGTTTTGAATTGCATCTCCCTGATGGCTAATAATGTTGACCATCTTTTCACGTGCTTTCTGGCCATTTGTACATCTTATTTGGGGAGATGTCTATTCAAATCTTTTGCACATTTCTTAAATTGGGTTGTTTGTCTTTTGTGGTTAAGCTGAAATATTTCTTTATATAAACCTGGCTATAAGATATTTATTGGATATGTAATTTCCAAATATTTTCTCCCATTGTGTAGGTTTTCTTTTTATTTTCATGATAAAGTCCTTTGAGGTGCAAAATTTTTAATTTTCATGAGGTCTCACTTTATCTGTTTTTTCCTTTTGTTGCCTGTGCTTTTGATATAAAGTCCAAGAAACCATTGCCTAATACAAAGGCCTGAAGTTGCTTCCCTTTGTTTTCTTCTAGGAGTTTAATAGTTCTGGCCCTTATGTTTAGGTCTTTGATCCATTTTGAGTTGATGTTTTTAATATGATGTGAGGTAAGGGTCTTTTACAAATGGAGATCTGGTTTTCTCAGAACCATTTGTTGAAGATTTTTCTTTCCCAATTTAGTGATCTTTGTGCCCTTGTGGAAAATCAGCTAGCCATAAATGTAAGGGTTGATTTCTGAACTCTAAATTTTATTCCATTGGTCTAAATGTCTGTCTTTGTGCCAGTACTACACTCTTTTGATCACTGTGTCTTTGTAATACATTTTAAGATTGAGAAGTGTGAGCCCTGCAAATTCTTTATTCTTTTTCAAGATGGTTTTGGCTGTTTGTGGCCCCTTGCCGTTCCATATAAATTTGATGATTGGCTTTTCCATTTTTGCAAAAAAAGGTTGTTGGAATTTTGATTGAGGTGGTGTTGAATCTGTAAATCGCGTAGGGTAGAATTAACTTAACAATATTTAGTCTTCTAATCCATGAAAATGGAATGTCTTTCCTTTTTATTTAGGTTCCCTTTTATTTCTTTTAGCAATGCTTTGTAGTTGTCTCTATATAAGTCCTTTATATCCTTCATTAGATTAATCCTAGATATTTGATTGTTTTTCTATTTTTTTATTTGATTCTTTTAGTTTTTACTATGACTGGAATTTTTTTTTTTAATTTCTTTTTCTGATTGTTCATTACTAGTATGTAGAAACACTACTGATTTTGGGGTGTTGATCTTGTACCCTGCCACTTTGCTAAATTCATTTATTAGATTTAGGAGCTTTTTAAAAATATTTTTCAGCATTTTCTGTATATAGGATCATGTCCTCTGCAAATAGGGAAAGGTTTACTTCTTCCTTTCCAATTGGATGCCTTTTATTTACTTTTTCTTGCCTAATTGCTCTGACTGGAACTTCCAGGATAATGTTGAATCAGGTGGTGACAGTGGATATCCTTGCCTTGTTTGTGATCTTAGAAGGAAAGCTTTCAGTCTTTCACACTCAGGTAAGTTGTAGCTATGTGGTTTTCATAAATGCCATTTATCAGTTTTCTTCTATTCCTAGTTTTCTAAGTGCTTTATCAGGAAGCAGTGCTGGATTTTGGCAAATACCTTTTCTGTGCCAATTGAGATCTTCATATGGTTTGTTTCCTTCATTATGTTAATATATATTACAGTAATTGACTTTCTTACATTGAACCACACTTGCATACCCGGGATAAATCCCAGTTGATCATGGTGTATAATTCTTTTAATGTACTCTTGGATTTGATTTGCTAGCATTTTGTTGATGATTTTTACATCTATATTCTTAGGAGACATTGGTCTCTGATTTTCTTTTCTCATGGTATCTTTATCTGGATTTGTTATGAAATGATGTTGGCTTCCTACTATGAATAAGGAGTGTCCCTTCCTCTTCAAGCTTTTGGAGTGCTCTCCGTTTCTGTAGCCTTCTTAAAAATCCCATTTAGCACTTCAGTTTTTATTTCATTGGTCTGTTTTTGGTCATATGGCCACACCTCCCTGCAAGGGAGATGGGAAATATGGTCTTTTAGTTGGGCACATGCCTGCATAAAATTGGAGCTCCCTTAGCAGTTTCTGATATATGTAGGATTATAATACTAATGCCTCAACCAGAATTTTAGAAATGTTAGTATTAAACCACATCACAAGATTAATTTTGTTGGTGTGTGTTTCCCAGTAATTCTCAGAGTCCTGAGTGGTATGCAGCCTGGACATACAGGGCTCCCAAATTTGCTTGACTCTGGCCCCCTTTACTGTAGGAGCATCTCATAGAGATAAAGTCCGGAGAAGCACGCTTCTTGGTGTTATGCAGTACTTATTGATCAGCTACCATGTGCCATGCACTGTGTGAGGTCTTAGCAGAGTTTAGAGTTAGGAAAACATTTCCCTCATTTATTTGACCACCTCCTTTTCCCCCCTATGTAAAGCTTTTTAACACCTCAAGGAACTAGAGTCTTAAGGAACCTCATTTGGTTGGTATTTATCTGGAGGTTCTAATTAGTAGGGGAAACATTACGTGCTTGGCATAGGGATTGAGAGAGAAAAAATGGCTGTGCCAGGTAGCTGTTGCTGCATAAAAACCACTTCACAGTAAGCTTTTTTTTGTGGTTCTTGTGGCCTTGGCTCTGACCGCATCTGTGGTCAGCTGAGGTTGGGAGGTGGCTCTGCTGATCTTGGCCGGGCTCGCTCATGTCCTTGGGCAGGACTGGCTGACAGCAGTTGGGACTCTGAGTTCTCCTCCGCATGGTCTCCCCTCCTCCTCGCCGCTAGCCTGGGCTGATTGCAGAGGTTGCGTGGCCGAGAGAAGGGGAGTAAGTACCGCGAGGCCCTGGGGGCCAAGCCTCAGCGCTGACACAGCCTCACTTCTGCCAGAGCAAGTCACAGGGTCAGCCCAGATTCAGCCTTCACTCTTTGGGGAAGAGAGCTGCAAAGTCACGTTGAAGAGGGTGTGAACAGAGGAAGAGGTGGAGAAGTGGGGCCGTTTTGGCAATAAATCTACTCTAGTGTCCCAGGGAGGACAATTTTCATTTGTGTGAATGTCTGATGCTTCCCCTACCTTTTTCCTTCTCTCCCCTATCCCACACACTCAGTCAAAACTCTTCTTCCCTGAACCCCTGATGGCAGCTGTGTGGATGGAATTAAGTCAGTTATCTTTACTTGCTTCGGCTTGTTTGATCCCCCAGCGTTCAGTGAAATCACTAGCTGGTGGATAGCATTATCTGTTCTTTGGGCAGCCGTATCTTTCTATTCCTCTTGTTGTCTGTAGCGCATCTGACAGGAAGTAAGAGATGGGACATAAACATAACGTAACCGACTATAACAAAATGGGGCCCCCTTGCTCTTTGTCGCCTTTGTCGAGTGTCTCCCAACCACACAAGACTCATAAAAACAAGAAGTTATCAGTAAGGAGAGAGCCAGCCAATATCATACATCATACTCAGTTTATGGTGAGGGTCCCCTTACTCAGTCTTTTCAATGTTCTATTCACATGGGCTGTGGGATGTCAGGATTAGTTAGCAGCACTTTAAAGAATGCTGAATTCAAGAGAATACGATGTCGTTGTCTCTCCTTAGGCATTCTGAGTGTCTTCCTTTATCATAAGTGGATTTATGATTCAGTCCATACTTAAAGTCTCATTTTCAGGATTGTACTATTATACTTTAGAAGATAGCTTTAAGAAACAAAAAAGTCATGTTTTTTATATACATATATTTTAAAAAAAAGAAACATGCCATGGTCACACGGAGACGACGCCTGCACCGAGGCACTCTGGCATCGGAGTCCTGCCCCCTGCTTACCCTGACCAAGTGAAGAAAAGCTCTATTTCTGATAAAATTGAGAGAGTTGTTGGGAATAATGACTTAGGTTTTAAAAATTAACTTTAATTTAAATTTTAACATTGATTTTAAAAATTGGTACTTTCGTTCATGACCCACCCTGGCAATTGACACAGCTATTTCTCCACATACGTATGACATTCACACTCAGTCCGGTGGCATTATCTGTTCTTTGAGGGATTCCTGGGATCTGGGCTTCCTGAAGGTTACATTTGCAATCGGCGTTAATTTCATGGTTAACCGTTTTCCTACACTGGTATTAGTTGTGGCTGTTTTCTCCTCCTCCTCCTCTTCCCCTCCTCCTCTTTCTCTCCTCCTCTTTCTCCTCTGATTGGGTTCTGGAGAAGACCATCCCTTGCGGGAGGAGAGGCGTCAGCTCGCGTTGATTCTTGGGAATGCTCCTCCAGCCCGAGGAGAGCCAGCTGGGGGCTGGGCGCAGCGGGGAGTGGTCCAGGCCCTTGGACCACGCAGCTCCCCCGGCTGCCCTCTGGGGCCTTGTGGCCTGTTACCCTGAGCGGAGTGAAGCCAGCACTGGCCTGGCTGTGGCGTGGCTTTCCCCCATGTTCATTCAGGGGGTCAAATTAAACTATGTGAATAAACAGAGGCATTCTGGAAGCCACTGACGCTGAAAACCGTACAAAAAAGAAGATGAAGAAGAGAGATTCATTTACCTTCTATAATCGTACAGGTTTTTAAAACTTATTCATGTAAAGTGTTTATAATCTTTTTCGAAAAGCCATTTATTCTGGCAATTTTCAAGAAAACAGCAGTTCTTGGGACACTGCTTGAATTAGGCGGAATGTTAAACTGCTGAAGGAATCCTGTGCCTGGTTGGAAATGCACTTTGGCTGGCATCCTGTGGGTCCAGGAGGGCAGAATCATTTTTAACTCCAAGGAAATAAAATAGTAAGATCTTTAAATAGGAAGGAAAAGCAGCTAGAATGAGGCACTCAAGAGAGTGCGCTGGATTTTCTGCCTTATGGGGGGGGCCCCTGGGTTTGAAACAGTCTTCAGTTAGCTGGACTTTTACATTTTTAAACAAATTTGAAAACAAAACGAGCTCTCCTTTTTACCCACAAAAAGGCCATAAATCAGTATTGAATTCTTACCCTATGCCAAGTATCATTTTAGCACTTTACCTTAGTAACCCATTTATCCCCACAGTAACCCTTTGAAGTAGGTATTACCATTATCTCCATTTTACAAATGAGGAAACTGAGGCACAGATACTTTAAGCAACTTGCCTAAAGTCAAATAGCAAGGAAGTGGCAAAGCTAGTATTCAAAGCCAGGCTGTTTTAATCACGACACCACAGCTATTGTAGAACAGGGTTTTCCAAGTCTGTCCAGCATGATACCACCTTCGAGCTTTTAGCCAAGAGCGTATGCCACTTGTACTATTTACTTAATATTTTCCCTATTTTTTACCATAAATAAATTCATTTCAAAAGAGAACCTTAACTCACTACCTTACATGGAAAACTATTATGTGCTACAAGTAGTGGATAGCCATAAAAATTTAAAAATGAGAGCCAAATAGTGTTATTCAATCCTGAGTCGATGCCACCGCCTGCCAAAACCCTGAGTCAGAGGCCTGTCCGCTCTTTATTGAGAGAGGCAGACAGATTTACAAAAGAGAGGTTGAGATTAGCAAGCGCTCGAGTGGGTGTAAGGTCACGATCACACAAAGCTGAGGCTCTGAAAGGCGCCGCCGGAGGGAGGTGGAGGGAGGTCAAAGGGGGAAGGTAGCCGCTCCCCCGGGAGAGCCCCAGTTTCCCAGCCGAAGCCGGGTTGCACCTAACATCGTCCCCTCCGCCCTGGGAATCACTGGTCTGAAATCTGAGGATTTCACTCGAGTTCGCTTGGGGACCGTGACGCAGAGGCATGTTGGTGCGAACCAGGCCCGTGTTAGCTCCGCCAGCCCCAGGAGGGCGCCTACCTGAATTCTCAACCCGCAGTCTGCAGGCGGGCTCACCTATGCCTAGAAGATCTGTTCGGCTTGCTTGGTGGAGCGGGCGGTGCGTGGCTTTAATTCAAGTGATTGATAGGAAGGTGTGCTTACCCTTGAGTTTTTTAAACCAAACCTCTTAGGAAATGGTTTTAATTTGAGCCTTGTGTTTCTCCATTGGTTGAAACCTTAGAGGGCCGTAAGCTTTCGAGTACTTGCTGGAGATCATTGGAAATAGTCTCCCTTTCTGCATTAAATTACTCTCCTCTCCTCATAGATGAGTGAAATGTGCCATTCCCTTTATGCAAGTGACCTTGGCTTCTAAAGAGCCATGCTGCCTCCTTAGAGCTGCATGTTATGTCTCCAGATGATATCAGTGATTAGGACAGAATTCTGTTGTGATCTGTACGGAGAAAAGTCAGCAGTGTTCGCGTTCATCTCCCAGGTTAAAAGACACATTGAGACTTGGTGTGTTTTCCTTTTTAATTCGCAGGCCTCTCTCTAAAAGCCATCCCTGGATGTAATCAGGGCTCCGCTATGTGAACAATAAGTTAATCTGCATCTTCTGGTTTTACTGATGATTATACCTTTTATGTATCCTGGTTACATTTTTCCTATGCCTTTTTCATTGTACGACTTTTTATATCAAGGTGATTGTGGTAGCCATACAGCTTCTATGTACGGAGAGCCCTGGAGCAGGGAGAGCTGGGCTCGAGGAAAGTTTAGCAGACTGAAAGATGGTGAATGAGACTGGCTTCATCTTGCTCGGCCTCCCCATTTCTCTTTTTTAAGTAGTGTAGTTTTGTGCAGATAGGTGGCAAAGTATTATTGTGCTGCGCGGCGGGTGCCCTGTCGTGACTGTCTACTGGTCCCTGTGCTTGGTGAACCTCAGAGAGCGTCTGACTGCTCTTAGGTCTGTTCAGTTGCACGTGGTTAGGGAGAAGAGATGGGCACGGTGCAGGAGGAGGTGGTGAAGCTCCTCGGGGCCTGGTCCCAGCACCAGGAGGCCATCGTCCTCCTTTGCAGGTTGCCACTGGCGGTGCCAGGATGTGTTTCATCTGACCAGCAGGGAATGCTGCCGGGGTAGTCTCTCCACAGCCTCGCTGTGGCTTCTTTAGATGCAGCCCCTGGTTGTCTAACTGGGCCCTGGGCTCGGTTTTGGAAACCAGAACCAGCGCTGGGCGTGTGCCCTGGCTTTGGGAATAACGTTCCAAGGGGATAGTTAGGATCCCGTGGACATGGGCCTTGACTGTCTACCCCACGCCTGGCAGGACTTGGTGGGCATGCAGGAAATGTGTGTCAAATAAACGAGGGAACACAGTGAAATTGGGCAACTGGTACGTTGTCATTTTATAGTTTTGCTTGATGACAGGAAACCACAGCAGAACTGGCAGGTGCACACGCGTCTGTGCACATGGACTGCACATTTTATAGCTTCCTTAAGAAACACAATCAGCTTCAGTTTGGGGAATTGAAAAAGAATACAGAAAACCACCTTGGAGTGAGTGGCTGGCTGCACCTGATGGAGAAAGGCAGGCATGGGCTTTTTGAGAGATGGTGGCCGAGGTGGCGACCATCTCCACGCCTTGCTCTTTGTGCGAGGAGAGAGAGCCTGGAAGTAGGAGAAAAGGGAGAAGCCGTGTACATGGAAAACAGGTAGTTTGCTTCCAGACTTCAGGTCTCAAGGCTGAGTAGAACATACTAGGAGTGGGAAATAAGGTTCTTTCTCTTGGGAGATGACTAATGCTGGCAGATTGAAATAGCATGTGAAGGACTTTTAGTAGCAGCAAGCCTGCAGGTCATCTGCTGCAGAGACCAAGAGCCCCGGCTGAGTGAAGGCAGAAGGCAAGCCCGAGTTCTGGCTAGTGAGCCAGGAAAGCAGTGACGGCTGGAGCAGAAGTGTGGCCTCAGCACCGACTATATGTCAGGGCGGAGAAATCTCAATTTTTTGAAAGCTGTTACTGGAGATACCTGATATCTTTGAGCCAGTGGGATTTGAGAGCCAGTAAGTCATGGAGCTGGGATTTGAAGCCAGGTCTGTCTGGTTCAGAAACCCGAGTTCTTTCCACAGGTTAATTCGTCCCTTGCCTTTCTTGTTAATCGTCTTCTGTGCTTAGCATGCATCGTGAATGGTTCATAATTATTTTTTTACATTTTTCTTTTTACCATTTTGAGAGGAAGAGTTCTTCTTTTACAGGAAGGTAATATTGGGTTGTGGAGTCAGTGTTTTGAATTTTACTTGCTGTGTCTCAGTGTGTGTGTGTGTGAGCGTGTGTGTGTTTGCATGTCGGAGTATGAGGTGGCGGGAAATACCTAGATGGTCCAAACCCTTGATTTTCAAAGTGTCGCACCTGGGCCAGCAGCACGGCATACCGGGAACTGTTAGAAATGCTGAGTCTCCAGCCCGCTCCGCCCTCCTGCGTCATAGTCTGTGTGTTTAGCAGCATCCCCAGGAGACTTTTATGCACATCAAAATGTGAGAAGCACACGTCTAAACCGCTGTAATTCCTTCCAACTCAGTGGCAGCAATCCGAGTAGGTGGCATATTATGCAAAAGCAGTAAAACTAGATAATGGTAAGTTTTATCCCAGTTTATTGAGTACATGCCGTGTACCAGACATTATTAAGTGTTTTATGTAAATTTTCTTATTTTAATATTTTCAGTAAACCGATGAGATGGGTATTTTTGTCCTATTTTAGAGATGAGAGAACTGAAATGTAGAGGTTAAGTAACTGGTCCAGTCCAGTGGCTGCAATGCCAGGCCAGGTCTGTCCCACTCCAGTGTGACGTGACACTCTTGCCTGTCACATATGCTGTCGGCTGCCAGCTGATCTTGCAGACCTGGAGAAACTGGTTACCAGCATCTGACTGGTGACCATGGGAAAGTTAGACTTGCACACCAAGCATTGCTAGTCCACAAATCATATTCAGTGCAATGACTTTAATTGTATTGATTCTAAATGATAAGATTAAAATGGAGATATCTCTCTTGAATAATGCCAGGGATTTCTTATATCAAGCTCTGTGTATTTTTTCCTTGGAGTAGAATAAAATATTATTCATGCAAAAGAACTTCGGTAAGCATTTTTGTTGTGCTATGGATTCTGCTTTAATTTTAACTTTAAAGATAACTATAAAATATTAATACAATGAACTCAATAATACTTATACTACTTATAAAATAATACAGGAAAAAAATAAATGTTCAACACAACTAGCATGAAATGCTAGAGGAACATTGACCAGCTTCGTATTAGTTCAGACATTATTGAATTTTTGGTTGTTTCTTCACAGACTGTTCTTTTCTCTTTTTGTTGCATTGTTTTTGTTTTCATTCTTTCTGTTTCCTGATTCATTAAGTGGAGGACCCAGGTGCACCAATTTTGCTTGTATTTATTATAATGACATTACCGCGTTTTAAAAGAATGTTCTCTGCTAATTTGCCCTTAGTTCCCTGGAGCAATGAGTTGGCTTTACCCTGAGTATATAATGAGTTGTTGGCTTTAAGATCAATCTTTTGCATGGTTGGAAGGCCCATGATATTTGGTCTTTATAGGATTTCTGGAAAAAAAGGAAAACCAAAAAGTGTGGTGATTTTGTGTGTTTTGGGGATTGAGTGGGGAGGAAGAAGGAAAGGAGGGATATCAGTCTATCTAAAAAGGTTTCTTGTTTGCCATGTCACAGCAAATGAATATGCTACTTTCTTTTTTAAAATTTTTTGAATTTTAAAGTTTTTTAATTTTTTTGCAGATACTTAAGTTATTTAGTGATGAGGGTCAAAAAATAGTTTTGATGTACCGTTGAGAGGTAAATACAGGAAAGGGATTTGGAAAGCATGGCATCTACTCTAGAAACCAGCCTCCGTCCGTGTTCACAGGTCGATAGTATTTAATTATGGTGATGCCTGTCTTGTGGCTTACCTGGCAGTGTCACATAGATGAGACAGAGTAGCAACAAGTTAATAAAATAAAAAGAAGCGAAAATACTAGTTTTTTCTCGTTCTCAGTAAGAATTTTTTACATCCTTCCTTTATATACTGTTTTAACAAGCTGGTTTCCTAATTCTCAGACTTTTCCAGTGGTGTGCTGGTAAATGTTTAACAACTGGCTCTTGGGATGGGGGCAGGAAAATTCTGGTTTGTAGTATTTGCTATTTTCCCTGGTGTAAGTATTCCCTCCATGGTCAATTTCAAGCTACCAGCTGGACATGCTGAACTTGTAGAGGAGAGAACACAATTGCCTCCCACAGGTCGAGGGAGCTGTCTCAGCATACCACTGATTTTACACCAGGTTAGAAAGGGAAGAGGCTGTGGAGATAGAGACAATGAAAATGTGTCAAATAATAAGAAAATCAGAACAATAGAGGGGTGGGGGCTTCTATTAAAGGAAGTTTGAGTCGAAGTATGTCTGCTCTATACTCTTCCCTGAAACTGCTGAGATGACAAAAATAACTAAAAGTGGGAGGAAGAAAAACATCTTCATTAAAAGTAGGAAATGGCTAATTCCCAAATGTTAAGAATCTAAGAATATCTGACAAATTTGGTCTTATTTGGAGTAAATCCAAGGAAGATCAAAATGCATCTCTCTTGAACCCCAGCAGGTGGCTTTGCAAGGCCAAGGCAGAAAAGGTTGACGGTGCAGGTGGGGTCCCTGGAAAGGCATAGTATGTTCTTAGGGTAACGTGAGAGGGTAGTAGATATCCATTAAATTCCAGCACTGCGCTTTCATGCCATGGGCTTCCGTTGGTAGAACATACTTATATTCAGTCCTGAGAAATCTAGAAACCCATCATGCTGTAACTTCTGAGATGTAATTGCAGTTTGGGGCAATTGGGGAACTTTTCTAAGTGTTTTGAAAACTTGTCACAACGTCAGACTTGTTGAATAAAATCGATGAGTGTTCGAATGTGGAGCTGACTAGCATTTCCCAAGTTCGTCCCACGAGGTACACTTCTTCAGGATGCCCCTTGAAGCAGGAGTCCATGGTTAAATAAATTGTTGGAAACAAGGCATAAAATACCTCTTCTTATCCACTCATAATAAATATGAACATATTAAAAATCTAGGGAAATCCTGCAGTATAAAATTCCACGTATTGATTAGGTTGAACATCTTAAAACTTCCGTGGAACCTAGGTTTGCCAAACACTGATTTTACTTTCTCTGGCATATTTTGGGAAACGCTGGATTTTATACTATAACACCTCTGGATGGATAAATCTGGGGAGTTATTGATGTGTGTGTGTGATAGTGTTCTAATTTGATATAGATTTAAAATCCTGTTGAGGTATATTTATAGGACAAAAACTTTTCACTATCCATGCCAGGGGAATAATCTCTAGATCTCAGTTATTATTTATTTTTCTCTATGCCAGACCTGTTAGTAGCTTAAATTTTTAAAAGAAAGTTTGATTCCCTTTCTTGAACTCTGGAAGGTCCTGTAAAGGAGGACGCGGAGCAGAAGGCGGCAGGCAGAGGTGGAGGTGCAAACAGGTTTTCAACAGCTCATAGCCAGGTTGGCCCGTTTCCTGCATTTCCGTTTGTATCTGGAACTCGGTGGCTTTGGGTAGAGGAAAACCCGGGATTCGCGTCAGGAGGAGGGGGGCGGTGGGCCTCGGAACGCACGCCTCCCCGGGCCCTGCTGCAGGGCTGGCCTGGTCGCCCCGCCTGCGGGAGGAGCCCCCGCCTTCCGCACCTTCGCAGCCCCGCGCACGGGCTGGGGGTGGGCGGGCCCCTGCCCGAGGCGTTGTCAGGGGCGGTCGCTGCGGGGTCCGCTTGTTCGCCGGCGGCGGCGGCCCTTGCACCCTTCCGGAAGGAGAGGCTTGTCCGGGAGCTGCCGCGGCCCTGCGGTGCTCAGCCGACGCCAGCGTGCCCGCAGGAGCCGCCGCTCCCGGGAGCTCCAGCCTCGCTGCGGAACAGGTGAGAGCACCTGCAGGTGGAGGCGCCGCTCCCGGAAGCTCCAGCCTCGCCGCGGGACGGGTGAGAGCACCTGCAGGTGGAGGCGCCGCTCCCGGAGGCTCCAGCCTCGCTGCGGAACAGGTGAGAGCACCTGCAGGTGGAGGCGCCGCTCCCGGAGGCTCCAGCCTCGCCGCTGGACAGGTGAGAGCACCTGCAGGTGGAGCCGCTGCCCCTGGGAGCTCCAGCTTCGCCGCCGGACAGGTGAGAGAGCACCTGCAGATGGCTCTGTGGGAGCGGGCGATACTTCCGAGGGGAGATGCTGTGCTAAGTTTATGGGGTTATTCAGCTTGTACGAGGGCTGTCACGGTGCTATATCTGTGCCCTTGAAGATAAACAGGTGTATGCAGTGGTAGAAAAGACAATATACTTCGCTCTCTTCAAATTGCTTAGCCCCTAACTTTTCATGAAGGCTTTTATGCTTTGAATATTGATTTTTTCCCCTTTAAAGTTCTAATAAAAATTAAGCCAACAGAGGGCATTAGACTCTATTATTTTGTGGTAAATCTGGCATTAATTAGTATAGATTTTAAAAATTAATGTCTCTTTAATAAAAGTTCCCTAAACTTAACTTGTATCTCAAATAGATTGTTAGTGATATTTATCAGTATGACTTGTGTGTCTGTTTTACATTTAGCACTTTCTTTAAAACTAACCAGTCTTTTGATAATACTTTCTGTGAATACTTTAATGAAATAAAACAGGCCATTAACTATTTTTTCCTATCATGCATGAATTATTACTTAAAGCCAACTCATTTTTGTTGGTTTTTCTTAATAGTGAAAGTGTGAGACATTTAAATATTTTCTGCTTTAATTGCCATTTTTTTCAACTGTATTCAAATAGGTAAAATTATTATTTTAAAATGTCTCTTTTCCTAAATATGTCAGAATGAAAATATACTTTGCACTTATTTATTGGAAATCAATTGGTAAACTAATGTAAAATACCTTCCTGAAATAAGAGAGTGGAAATAAACCACTGGTTATGCCAAATTATTTGGTTTGTATATTTGGTAATCTTATTTTTGAAAACATTTTCATGTAATTGCATATATTCATGGCCAAAGAAGTGATGCTGAAGTCTGAAAATTGTGGTTATAACAGAATAATTGCCTTCAGATGGCTTTAGAAACATATTCCATTTATGCAGTTTGCATATTTCATGTACTGTTTTTTCAGTGAAGAATGTCTTAAAAATATACGTAATTTCAAAAGAAAAAGTAGAGCCTTTAGTTTTGTGTGTACCATGACTAGCCCTGGATATCATTTGAACATAAAAACAATCTCTTAGTAGCCTGAGAACTTGTTTGGCAGTTAGCTCTTAGAGAAAACATTTTGTGCTCTTTTTACAAGTAAAGAGCAGTTACATGCCGAGTGATTCACTCACCAAAGACATATGGAATATTTCCAGATACGATGGAACTTCAGAATATTCACGACAGGTCCAGGCCTTCTAATTTTATTGACTCTGCACAGGCTTCAGCACCAGGTGCCGTTTCCTGATCCAGGTGGAGGCAGTGCAGAGAGGAAGCAGTTGTCCAGGGGAGATGCTCGCTGAGACAGGTGCCCGGTGCACTTGGCCTGGCTCTTGACCCCTCCTCTGGAGATGAAGCTGCTAGGGAGAAGACTTGGGGTGCTGAGGCTTGGTCTGCAGGCTTGTTGTGCGATCAGCACCCTCCAACCTGAATGTGCATTTGAATTGCCTGGGATCTTGATAAACTGCCGATTCTAGCACAGCGGGTCTGCAGTGGGGCCTGGGGCTCTGCATTTCTAACCAGCTCCCAGCTGCTGGCTCAGGGACTTCACTGTGCCTAGAGAGGAGCTACACGGTATCAAGTAACTCTTGGATTATTTTTTTTAACTTACTGGCTAGTCAGTACCAGGCAATCAGTTTGCGAAGCAAATGGCTGGGAATGGGGGGTAGTGACTGGAGCTGCTGTGGACGTGGCCCCTTCCTGGGGGTTACAGCTGATGAGGCGTGGCCTGCTGTTTTCCCGGGAAGGAGTGCGCCGTGGGTAGCCTCTGGGCGCTTTGCAGCCACGCTTTTCGGGGACACGCTATCACCGACAGCCTTTGCTTCTTAGTTCAGATCTCCCTCTGTGATGCCGCAAGCCACCAAGGGCCCCCGCTCCTCCCGCCTGCTGTCAGTTGTGAGCAGGCAGGGGCTTTTTATGTGTTCTGGGTTTGGCTTGTGTCATGCCCCTGAGGTTTCTGTGGCATCTTCTGCCCCACCTGGCGAGCAGGTGCCCCACTTTAGCTCACCATGGATTTAAATATAGAAACTTTATCTGTGGGAAGCTACTTCTTTCCCTCTCATCTAACCCTCAATTTTCCAGTCTGTAATCAACCAGTTTTGGACAGTTGCTCTTTTTAAAAATACCCTCCCTGCCTCTGCTCGTTAGATATATGCTTCTGGTTTGTTACTTGAGTATTCTGCCAGGGTTCTAGATGCTGTGAAGTCTGGAAGGAAAGGAAGTGAGTGGTGGTGGAGTGCGATAACTGAACTCTTGAGAATTCCTTTCCTGATATATGTTTTTTCTCCATTTGATTATGAAAATTTCAAGCATATGTTCATTTGAAAGTGTATTACCACAAACAACGTTATTCTCACCACTGCGATTCCATTAACCTTTTACTTCCATTAATACATACCCATTCATTCACCCGTCCCTTTATGCATCTCTTAATCCATTTTACTTTCCATTCATTTCAAAATAAACTGCAGGCACCAGTATGCATTCTTCAGCATGATGTTTATTAACTAGAGTTCAGTATTTGTTGACAGCTTTTATGTGAAATGGAATGAAATTTATTTAAAATGAAAGCCATACATCCTAATTGTACATGCATTGAATGTCGACAAACGTCACTTTCATTTGACAAACCCAGTTCCCACCAGGATATAGAGACAACATTACCTTCACCCCAGAAAGTTCCATCATGTGCCATCCCAACTCTTGTGCTCTTTCATGTGTCCCTAAAGAAGAACTCAAATAAGTGATCTCTAGTCAGTTTATTTTTTTAACTACATTTTGATCAACTTTATTTCGTATAAATTATTTTCATACTTAGAAATAGGCACATTTTCTAATAAGCTAACTTGCTTGGACTAACTTGTGATGTCCAATTATAACAAAATTAAAATTTTAACCAGAGTAATTTAGAATATTTGGTTTTTACTTGGCGCAGATCACTTGCCAGTGACTTTGTTGATTCTTCTGCCATTTTACAAGATGGGTAGGGACGAAATTTGGATAGCCAGGTGGAGACCTGGAAGGAACCGCGTTCTAAGATGTCTTTGGGTTGGCATACCTGGTGCCTCTGGATACAGAGGAAAATCTCTGTTTCAGGCCAGCCGTCTCTTTCCTGAGATTGTATTTGTGGGTGTGTTCTAGTCAGTCCATAATTTAGCCCCAGCTGTATGTTGATTCACACTGCTGCTTCAGAAATGGAAGACACTGCCTGCGCTCATCTCCACGCACGCCGTTCCACATTCGTGTGACCTTTACGTTCAGGTTCTCTGCAGAGGATTGTGGTGGAATTGAATCTGCCCTGAGGTGGATGCACAGAACTGTATAAAACCTCAACTTTCTAACAAACAACTTTCTGAAATACTGGGCTCTCAGAAAAACCCTGGAGCTAGAAAGTAAAAATATCCCACAATTTCTTTGGTCAAAAGAAGCAGTTTTTTAATAGCTAGGAAGGAACTAGTGTAGCAGAAAGTGTATAGTCAATTATAGATGAGTTTCCATAGCACCATGAAGTGGTTCAGGGACTGTAAAATGCATAAACTGGGTTCTTAAAAGGTGCCAAGGCGCTCCCTGTTATGGTTTGCTTGTTTTCACCAGTCACTTCAATGGAATATGGGATTCACCTTCAGAAAAACCCACACAGCTATTTCATTTGTTATTTATATATGGGCATATTTTGCCAGTGAATACTGAATTACAATAGACTTATTCAGATATTTTCCGTGAGAAAATTCATATAGTATAAACTCAGAGTTAGAGATATAAGATGGTAGGTACTTAGACACTTCCTCCCAACTCCTATATTGAAATTCATAGTGATTGTTAAAGATACTTCGTTTAATAGAAAGTTCATGTTGGCTTGCTCATAAAGGGATGCAGGGAAATGCCACAATGGTTTTGAAAAGCATAGTGTGTGAGCCTTAGAACCAAACTGAACAAATACTCAACAGTATGTATTCAGAAATTAAAACCAGAGACTAGATAGATTTCATTAGGGCTAATACATAGTTAATTTCCTATAGAACAAAAAAATCCTCATGTGCATATTTATTCTGTTTCTGTTTTCCAGTTTAGTTAATTTATAGTTGCCTTTCCATGAGATGAAATGCTAAAATAATTTTTGCAAACACTTGCTGAAGTTAATTCTCATAAAATAACTCAAAGAACCATGTTTTAAGAAAAAAAAAATTCAAGTTATAACTCTGAGCAGCTTCCTTTTGGGTAAAAAACATAACAAAACAGGATCTGGGACTTCTGCATGCTTAAATATTTTATTTTATGGTATAATTGGAGGTACCAGAGGCATATATCTGCATTTATTTTTACAACCATGAATTATGTAATATAAAGTGGAGTACTTTGGGGAATGGTGACTGTTTCCCTGTGTCATAATTTCAAGTCCCAGTGGAATAGGAAAGAAATCTCAATTATCTTCTCTCTTATCTTGTGGAGCGCTGGCACTTGTTATAAATTCATCATACACCAAAGTGCCGTCATTTATGCAGGTTTTAATATATTTTCAGCATCAATTACAAATTTAAGATTCTAGGGCAGAAGAGAAGCATCCATAAATTTGGGACCTTCTCAAGTGCAATAAACCCCCTTTTCCCCAGCCTGCCTCCCCCGGCCCACTGTCATTTCTTAATATTGTAGAACTCCATCTTCTAATTTTTTAAGGAGTCTACTCTCATAGTTTCATGGTTTTCAGTGTATACCCCAAGCCAATTCTCTGCTGAATGGAATATCTTTTTTTTTTTTGTACATGCATTCTGTGTATCCTCAAAGGTTCAGCATAAAACCTTCCTGAAGCTTCTCTGGCTGCTGTAGCATCCGACCTTGGCTTCTCTTTCCCCATCCTGAACACGTGCTGCAGCAACATCATTCTTCAGGGTTGATGACGACTCCTGGTTGATCGCCAGCTGTTTCGTATGTCAGCCTGCCTTCCTGGTTGTGAATTCATCTAAGAAGCTCACCTTATGCCTCTCTGTTCCTTTCTTAGTGTTTTGGTTTGCCTTTGCTCAATAAATACTGGTGACCGATTGCCAGAATGTTAAGAGAGAGGCCACTGCTTTCTGCAAACCTGATAAACCTTTTTCTATCTACTTGCCCTAAGAATATAATTAACGGAAGGATTACTTAAGGTGGAATAATTTGGAGTTTTGAGTTTCTTTTTGTCTTTGTTTTTAAATGTGATGCCCGTTTCACATTTTTCAGTAATAATCTTACCAGTTATGTTTCAGTAATAATCTTACCAGTTAGCCCTTGGATAATGCCTTTCCTCTGCAGAGAGCAAATTTGCTTTTCTGAAATAATCCTCCCCATCCTCCCCCCCCCCCCCCCCCGAATGAATAAAGAGGGATGGCCACATTGATTATCTGGAATATAGGAAGATGTCATGTCTGAAGGTCAGCTACTGAATGGCTTTGCTCTCAGGGCGCCCTGTCCATCCCTGTCATCCATCACATGACTGGCCTTGTCCAGTAAAGACAGTAAAAGAGGAATGGTCAGTGTGTGGTCATGCTTTGCTGGTTTTGCACAGTGTTGGTTGTTGCCCAGTGTAAAGGTATCCAATGATTAAAACTCATAAAGAGGGAAATGGATGTGGCTCAACCAGTTGGGCTCCTGTCTACCATATAGGAGGTCCAGGGTAAGCTGGCCCATGCAGTGAGCTGGCCCACAAGGAGTGCCGGCCCACACGGGAATGCCACCCCGTGCAGGAGTGCCGCCCAGCACGGGAAAGCTGCCCTGTGTAGCAGTGCCAGCCAATGCAGAGAGCTGGCACAGCAAGATGACACGACAAAAGATACAGAGGACAGAAAATAAGATGTAGCAGAACAGGCAGTTGAGGTGGTGCAAGAGAGTAATCACTTCTCTCCCACTTCAGAAGCACCCAGTATCAGTCCTGGAGCCGGGTAATGAGAATATAAGCAGACACAGAAGAACATACAGCAAATGGACACAGAGAGCAGGCAAGGGAGGGGGGGTAAATAAATAAATAAATAAAATGCAAACAGATTTTCCACATCTAATAAATTGGAAGATCTGGCAAAATCTGGTCTGGCTCTCCCTGTTGGAGGAGGCTTTCCAGTTCAACCAGCACCCCACGACTTCCCTATTAGTTTTCTGTTGGTGCAGTAACAAAATCCACCCTCTCGGGCATAAGAGCACAAACCTGCCATCTTGCACTTCTGGAAGTCAGCAGTATAAAATGGGTCTGTGGGCAGTGAGCCTCCTGGGGGCTGTAGGGGTGACCCGTCCCTGCCTTTCCAGTGTGCAGAGGCCACTGCATGCCTTGACTTGTGACCACACCGCTCTTCATTTCTGTCATCATATCTCCTTCTCTTACCCTTCTGCCTCCCTCTTTCATTTTTTAAGGATCTTTCTGATTCCCACCCCTTCGCCCTCCCCTACTACATGGTATAGGATCATCTCCCCATCTCAAGATCCTTAATTTCGTCACATTTGCAAAGTCCCTTTTGCCACGTAAGGTGACATATCCACAGATGCTGGGGAATAAGATGTGGCTATGTACTGCCTACCCCAGGGATACATCTGACCCATTGTGGCTGTGACCTCTGGGGTATTGAACAACTCGAGTTGATTTCTATTTCTGTGGAGTTTATCCAGCAAATAGGATTGAAATATTTTAAAAATTGGTCTGTTTTCCCTCTTTTCACAAATCACCGTATATTAGTATATCTTTTTTCTAAGCAATGTATTAAAAAGAATAAGCAGTTCTTCCTTCCCTCTTGGCTTGGTGTTTCTTCTGTTTTTGTTTATACTATTTTTTTTTTTAGTAGGTACTAGGGATTGAGCCTGGGACCTCGTCCATGTGAAGCAGATGTTCAACCCCAGAGTTCCACCCAGTCCTCCTATTTTTTCATTGTACCTGATTATTTATATTTCAGGTTCTTTTTTACGTTGTAATTTTCCTTTAATTTTCCCTCCTTAGTCCCTTGGCTGTTACTGTCTTGAAGCTCTATTTCATTCCCCTGAGGAATTTCTGGTGCTATTGTGATTTGCGTTTTTCTTCCCTGTTTCTCCATGTTTTATATGATTTCTGCTTTTCACCCTACAGTCTTTCCCTCACAATTCTCTTATCATGTCTTTTTCATTTGACAATCGAAAATGATGTACGTTTTGACCTTGTGACTCTGTCCTCTATCGGCAGAACGTATTATAATACTCATTCTGCTGATAAGAGAGTGGCAAAATTAATGTCAGAAATGCAGAAGCTACTTAGTGCTCGAAGCATTGGGAGAAACCCATCTAGACACAAAGTATCCGGAGCAGGAATAATTTGTCTAGCCTCTGTTCCAAAAATCATGAACTTTTCTCTTTTGACCTTTTTTGTGGTTGTTAGTGCTGATAATATAGATGGTGCAATAAATTAATTAGTCCTTTTCTTAGTTAATCTCTTGGGCAGGCTCTTCTGGAGCTATGTAAGGCATTGGTTCAGTAGACCATGGCACACCGCAGTGGTTCTCAAAGCGTTTCCCTGGACCAGCAATGTCAGCCTCACCTGGGAACCTGCGAGATAGGCAGATTGTCAGGCCCGTCCTAGACCTGCTGAACCAGGGCCCAGAAATTTGTGTGATAACAAGCCCTCCAGGAGATTCTGATGCACAGTCAAGTTTAAGAACCACCTGCCTATTGTTGACTGTGTTGCCACTCTAGGGACTGGGCTAGGTCTCATCCCCCAGATCTCATCACTAGCCCTAGACCCCAGAGGATGCCAGCTCCAGTGAACTGTGCCCTCTGAATATTTTCAATTCAAATAAACTGTGCCCTTGAATATTCTCAACTCCAATAAACTGTCCCAAGTCACCTTGTCTCACCTTGGAAGTAGTCACGTGTGGCTCAGTGTCAGGAAGAATAACCCTTCTTAGCTGAAGAGTCTCCCCAAAGGGCTAAACGCCCAAGTTATGCCAAACTAGGCACAGATCTTACTCCTGGAACCTGCCAGTTTGCTTTCATCTCAGATAGACCCTCTTTCCCATCCTAACATGAGGGCACATTTCAGTAAGTGTTAACGCTTTGACTCACTGAAATCTTTAAAACCAAGTGCCCCCTTACTCATGTATGAAAGAAGCATTTTCTGTTCCTTCCCTCACTCTGTGCCATTTAAAGTAAGTCTCATTTCTACCGTATAAACCTGAATTCAAGGAAATCAGTCCATCCCTAATATTGTCTTCAAATATAGTGGAAAGTGCTTTGGGCCTTTAAAAAATGTTAACTTTACTGTGCTATAATTTACTTGCAATAATATGCATCCATTTTTAGTGTTCATTTTGCATTTGGTTGAGTCTCTACAAATAGGTTCACAGTGTCACTCCTATCATAATCACAATGTGGAACCTTCTGTTGCCCCAAAGAGCTTGGCTGAACCCCTTTTCAACCCATCCTTCCCACTTGGCCCCACATAACCTCTACTCTGCTTCTATCACTGTAGATTTCCTTTGATTTCATACAAATGGAATCATATACCCCTTTTGTCTGGCTTCTTTCAGCATAATGTTTTTGAGATTGCACTATGTTTGGTCTATGTATTAGTAGGTTTTTTTTAAAGATTGCTGAGTAGTATTGTAGGGATATATCGCAAATTATCTATTCCCTTGGTGGATATATGAATTTTTCCACTTTTGGACTATTGGGTATAAAGTTGTATACATTTCTGTACAAATCCTTGTGTCTACATGCTTTCATTTCTCTTGGGAAATATTTGAGAATGGAATGGCTGGGTCATATGATAGGTGCATGCTTAATTGTATAAGCCATATTGGCCTAAAAATGGTTGAATGATTTTACATTCCCACCAGCAATGTTGCGCCTTCTGCTGGGTCACTCTTACAAGTTGTGCTGTCCAACAAATAAGAGAAAATTTTAATTTTGTGTTTATTTCTAATATGTATATTTACATTACACACACACACATAGAAATTGGATATTTTTCATTATATCATAGTTCTTATTTTATACATAAGATAAAATCCCAACCTATGAGCATACGCAAGAAACTCTTAGACTCCATATCAGTGATTTCTCTGTTTTTCCTTAATGTTTGTTCCTTTTCATCGTCTGCTGGCTGATACTAACAGCTAAGCGGTGGCAGTTGGCAGATCTGTAAGAAAAATAATAGAAACCCTAACATAAGGAAATTGTGGTTGATTTCTGTTTTCTTCGGATTGGGCAGAGGCAACTGTCATGATTTGGTGTTAGCTCACGTGGCCAAACCTGTGCCTGATGGTACTGGACTATGCAAAATAGAAACTCTGATACAAGCAGTGGGAAAAGGAGGTACAAAGGAAGGAAACTAAGGAAGAGTGGTCAAAAGGAATAAGAGGGAGGGACTGAGAGTGGGAGAGTTTCGGGTCAGGACTGCGGAATCCAATAAGGAATCTCACAAGGATGGAAGAGAAGCCAGTGGGTTTGGCCACCATGGAGACAAGTCATCCTAATACCAAACAGAATGAGGAAGACATCTGAGTAGAAGTAACAGCACTGTGCTGTAAAAGAGGAGTGGGAATAAGTCTATACCTGGGATGGGGAGGAAAATACTAGGGAAAGCTTCAGAAGGGTCAGTTAGAAGGGGAAATAGGAGAGCAGAGAAATAAAGAGAAATTCCATCTATCAAAGGAAGTGCTGGGATTGTTGATGAGTTTTCCTGAAGTGTGGAGATAAAATACATGGTTGGGTGGTTTGTTTTATAGGTTTTATCCTGGACATATGATTGCTTGTTAAGCTGCTGCTGTTAATTTATGGCATACAGCAAGCAGAGTCCCAGGGACTGGACTGAGCTGGGGGCAAGGTGCTGGTATTAATTTCGGTGACTCATGTCTTGAGTCTAAAATAGCAGCAGGCTAGGGATCAAAGTGTAATCAACAGAGGAAGTCTTTTTGACACATATTCTCCCATGAAAACAAAACTAGAACCAGTATGATTCAGTTTCTCAAGTGGTAAGGAAGGGGGTCGAGAGAGGATACGGGTGGGGAGTGGGGCATGTGCCTGCATCAGACCGTGAGGAGCGCTGTACATAGGCAAAGGCATTTTGCCTTTCTCCTCTAGGCAGCAGTTTTCAGTCTGGCTTTAGAGATGGTGGTGGCCGGTGGTTTGAGGCTGTGTGTACCCCAGAAAGAACATGCTCTGGATCCCCGCCATTCCTGCAGGTGGGAACCCAGTGCAAGCAGGACCTCGGAGGAGGTGACTTTCAGAAGGCGTGGCCCAGCGCAGTGAGGACGGGCCTTCCTCCTCTTGCTGGATAGAGTCCTTTACATGCGGAGTTAAGCCCAGGCAGAGAGAGAACAGGCCCCAGGAAGCAAGAGGCTGGGTATGGTTGGGACCTGGAGGGGACTGAGAGGCCAGGAGAGGCGCCAGCGGGCAGTGCCGCATGACGAGTGTGGACCAAGCGTCGCGAGCAGCCAGGAGAGGCGCCAACGGGCAGCGCTGTGTGACAAGCGTGGACCAAGCATCGC